>NW_021620584.1:1826966-1882173 GCF_004785775.1 Grammomys surdaster
ACCCCCCCCACTCCCACCTCCCCACCCTCAAAATTCCCACCCCCTGGGGCATCCAGCCTTCATGAGGTCAAGGTTCTCTTCTTCCACCTATGCCCAGCAGGGCCCTCCACTTTTACATATTCAGCTGAAGCCCTGGATCCCCCCCTAAGTGCTCCCAGGCTGGTGGTTTAGACCCTGGGAGCTGTGGTTGGTTGGTATTGTTGCTCTCCTCATGGTGCCGCAAATCCTTTCAGCTCCTTCAGTCTTCACTCTAGCTCCTCTATTCAGAACCCCATGATCAGTTCAATGGCTACTTGTGAGCATCTGCCTCTGAATATGTCTGACTCTTGAAGGCCTCTGAGGAGATATCCATATCAGGCTCTTATCAGCATGCACTTCCTGTCTTCCACATCAGCATCTACCTTTGGTGATTGCACATGGGATAGATACTCAGGTGGAGTGGTCTTGAGAGGGCCCCTCCTTCAGTTTCTGTCCCTCACTTTGTCTCCATATTTGCTCCCTTGAGTATTTTGTTGCTCCTTCTAAGAAGGACCGAATCACCCTCACTTGGTCTTCCTTCTTTATGGGCTTCATGTGGCCTGTGAGTTGCATCTTGGGCATTTCAAGGTTCTAGGCTAATATGGTCATTAGATTCTTAACATGGTCCTGGGAGATGGGATTTTCATACTTTATGATGGAGAAAACTAATTATAGAGGTCTTAGCACTCATCTGGGCAGTGACTGCAGTTGGTTGATAGCTTGGGATCTGCAACATCATTGGTTACATTGTATTTGATGTGCCCAGAGCTGAAGCAGGCAGATAGTGGAGCAGGGATGAGTTAGATGCCAAACTCCACTGGAGTTTCAGGGGCCATGTTAGATTTAACAAGAGTTGACAGTACATTCAATGATGTTACTTCTAGGATAAACTGGCCTTTATTTGCTCATTTTTTCCTCTGTTACCGTGAGTCTTCCAGGTCTGTGTTGGAGAGTCTAACACATAGAAATAGAGATTTAAAAATGATTTATTTATCATTATTAGTGTGTGTGTGTGTGTGCATGTGTATGTCTCTGCATGTGTGTATAGATGTATTTGTGTGTCTGTGTGTGTGTTAGATGTATTTCCTGGGGGTGCCATTTGCCATTGTACTTGTGTGGAGGCCATAGAATAGCTTAGTGTAGTTGACTCCTTCTTCTACCTTTACATGTATTCTGAAAATGGAACTCAGTTCATTAGACTTTATGACAGGTGCATTTTTCCACCCGATTCTTCTTGTTAGGTGGGCATTTTGTTTTAAATTATTTTCTGTAGTAGTGCTTCTCAGCCTGTGGGTTTAGACCCTTTTGGGGTGTTGAACAATCCTTTCACAGGGGTAGCCTAAGGCCATCAGAAAACAAAGGTATTTACATTACTAGTGACAACAGTAGAAAAATTACGGTTATGAAGTAGCACTGAAAATAATTTTATGGCCGAGGGTAGCTACAACATGAGGAACTATATTAAAGGTTTGCAGGATTAGGAAGGTTGTGTTTGTTTGTTGGATCCCTTTGGGAGGTCAACAGAATGGTGCAACAGATTTGAGAAGGTCCCTGTCTCTCCAGGAAGGAGAATGCATTCCAGAGCCTGTGTATTCAGCAGGTCTTTAACAGCATCCCAGGAAGGAGGGTACTTTCCAGAGCTCATGTTTTACATCAGGCCCCCTGGTGAGCCTCTGCAGCTTTTTAGAAGCCTCCAGCCTGGATTCTGGGAATAATGAAAGAGAAAGCTAAATGTCCTACCCAGATCTTTCCCAGCTTATTTTCACCCCCCAAAACGTGTGGATGCTTATCTTACTTCTGACCACTGGGAGTTGGTCACACCAAGAATGGCTGGCTTAGGGGACATCTCAGCCTGTTCTATTTATAGATGTTTGAGGTGAAAGGACAATAAATGTTTCTTAGTGCTGGCACACTAAAATCTCTCACCAAATTTTTTACCTTTTTTGAGTTTGGATGTTTCATCCATGGATAGAAATGCTACTTTCCTTATAGTAGGTCTCTTATGGGTCAAATGAAGCAGGATCATCTTATAGTCCTGGGTGTGGGCTGTGAACTCAAGTGGCTTTCAAACCTATTTTTTACTCAAAATCTAAGTATCCGATGGTCATTGACATAAACTCCCTCAGTGCTTTGTGTGTTTATTCCTATGGAAGTCAGAACTAATTAGACTAGATTATTGCTAGTTTTTACATCACCTGGTTTGGTGTGAACTAGAAAACAACATTTCATGTTCCAGATGGTACTGGCTGCATATCTGGGATCACAGTTTGGATGTACTGTACTCTCAGTCAGGCAGGCTTTTCTCAGTACCACATGCCTACATGGAAATTCCAAGCACTGCTGTGATGATCAGTTTCTATGAGCCCCTGGAGCACTACAAGCAGTCAATTAACATTGGTAGTTATTATTATCTCAAAATATTGGTTACTATCCACTTCACCAATAGAGAGCTTGGACTGTTTCATTCTTTTCTTACGAGATGATCTCTGTCTTCTAATATATAGATCTTTACCTTCAACCTGTGATCAACTGTGTCAGTGACAGTTGGGCTGTTCTTTTGGGATATTGATGGGAAAATGCACCCTCCCCCCAGTTCTCTCTGCACCTGTGTCTATGGCCACCCATCTCTTCATCTCCTTTTGTCAGGAGATAGGACCTATTTTTCTGTAGTTTGAATCCAGGCTGGCCTTCAGATTCAGCTTTTTGTGTTTTTACTATATTCTGGGAATATTGCCATCACTGCCTGACAAGCCCAGGAAACCCTGCTACATTTGTAGCCAGCCAATGTCCAAACAATATGAATGAAAGTTTTGTAGATCTCCAGTGACTCATCACATGACCAAGACATGATGGAAAAATCAGTTGAGCAAAGCCCCAAAAGACTTCTAGACTTGTAAGATAAACAAACAAACAAACAAACAAATGCTGTTTACTGTCTCTTTGCCCCTGATGTTTGGGGCTGTCTGTTATGTTGTGCTGTTGTGACTGTGGATAACTGATACATGTTTGGGCTTGTTGTGGTTGCATCCTGTACATACCCTGCTGGAAGACAAAATTCAATCTATTCAATGCCATAAGTATCTTACTCCTTTGTCCCATTGCCCACTGAACCCTCAGTTTATAATCTTTGTCTTTATCTCTCTTGTGCTCTGCACCTAAGGCCAAAGTGATTTCCTCACCTTCCATTCTTTCCCTGCCATCTCCTCCTCAGTGAGACTGTGGGAACCTTAGCATAGCCCTGAGGCTTTCTTGCTGCTGCTCTCAATTTCAAAGGACATTTGATTCTGGCACAACCACACAGTGCTGGGTTTAATGACATCTTAGTGCTCCCACTAGAAAAGCCTTGCTTTTTCCAAGGGTATATAACTTAGCTATATATGATTCACTCCAGGATAAAACTGGGCAAACAAGTCCGAAGGCGGTTTTGGGTTTTAAATTATGAAATAAATCATCCTGAGCTTTTATGTTTTCTTGGGGGTTTGTTACTGTTTTCCTCTCTTGGCTCAAAACTTCCACTGTAGCTTTCCACTTTGAGATTATTTATTACTTGTTTCTCTTCTCCCTTTGACTGTATTTGTTTTGTAGAAAGATAAATCACCCTGTGCACTGGAAGCTGAAATCTTGTGCCAGGTGGAGCATATGGGCTGGGAAAGGTCAGAAGTAATCAGCAGGGGTGGGGAAAATGGGGAGTTAGCATAACTCAGGCAGTGGGCTAAGAGCTCAGCTGCTAGAGAAAGGAAAATAATTCCTAAGAGATGCTAGCCAGGACATGGCTTGGAATCAAATTTTCTTGATGTTCAAGTCCTTGAGTGAGCTTCCTTGCCTTTCCTATTAGACACAGATCTTGGTTTCTTCACTGAAGACTCTGTAAACAGTCTTCTTACTCTGAAAACCCATGTCAATAAAGCTTTATCACATGAATGATATCATAAAAATTAGACGTGCACACACACTCCATTGCTATAGAGTTGTAAAGATAAGATATTTTAATACAGTAGTTCTCAACCTGGAGATCAGACACTGCTTGAAACCTACAAAGATCTTTTTAAAAAGGGGTTCTCACAGCCTTGAATATTCTAGGATTATCTACTGAACATATAGAACTAGTTTCTCAGAAATTCATGGTTGTTATTTGCCACATGTGGACGGTCACCACTCCATGTGTTAGATGTTGTTTTGAATAACAATGATTTGAAAGCATCTCTAAGCACATCATTACACTCAATTCAGTATTAAATACAGCAATTTATTATGAGAAAGGAGTTTCATTTTATTTTATTTTGTTTTTTAGGTTACAAAGGAGCTTTTGTACATGTAACTTATTGGAAACAATGTCCAGATATAAAGGGTATCAGGAAGCCGGGGTATTCCATTTAGGCTTGCCTAATCCTTGTGGGATAGCTGTTCTCCTGAAGATATTGTCTAGATTTATACATAGGACTTAAGAAGGCTACAAAGGCTACAAGTATGAAAACTTACAAAATAGTCAGCAGCATGTTTCTGACTGGCTGGAAGTCCCAGCCTCAAAGTATTCAGTAATTATACTGAGAAGATAGCTTATCAATGAGAGGTGGCAATCTTGCTACTCATTAGAAGTTACCTACAGGTTATGTTTAACTTTGTTTTTAGTTTGGTAGATTTAGAATTACGTAGAAAACAACCATTTTGTTTTGCCTGTGAGGGGTTTCTGTAGAGATTTATTTGAGAAAGGGCGACTTAATCCTGAACATGAGTGGTATCACCTCTCTGGCTGCTATCCTGGGATAGATGTAAAGGTGAAAGCTCTTGATGCACCAGCTTCCATTTCTGTGTGCTTCATACTATGTGATCAGCTGTCTCATGTCTCACGTCCCTGTGGCCAGACCTTTTCTGCCATGGACTGTGTCTCCTCAGACCATGAGTCCCAAACTGTTCCTCCCTGAAGTTGCTTTGTCAGACATTTTGTCACAGCAACAAGCAAATTACTAGTGTACTCTCGAATGGGAGGAATATAGATTTGGGTAAGATGTGATGTCAGGGAGCTATGGAAGCCATCCATGTATCCACAGTGATTCCGACACAATGGATCTTGTCTGCCCATACCTAGGACCTAGTATTTATTTAACAAGGGCTTTCAACACATTTTAGAGGTGAGAGGACAGGCCTTAGCACAGGATATACCAAGACCAAGTTCTCAGCACAAAGAAGACTTACTTACAAAGGGCAAGGAATAAAGGACAAAGACAAAAGACAGGATGAGGGAGAAGGGAAATAGGGCAAGGGAAAAGGGCAAGGATATTGGTCTTGGAAGGACAAAGGACTCCCTCTGGGTAGGGAGGAGGCAGATGTGACCCATAGGCAAATAGTGGTTCATAAATGTAAACAGAGAAACCTGTTAGAATGAGTTGGTTTATTTTGATTGAGCATGTTTGTTAAGGCAGCCAAAAGGGGACTTTTGGTTGCAGGGCTTAAGTATTTTGATAGCTGGACCTTGGTGGTCAGCCTCAGGAGAAGGAAGTGGCCAAATCAGGGAATAGACCTTCCTGGCTAGCTTTAGAAATACAATTTGACAGTTTAGCAAGGCAGACAGACTTTGGAGAAGGGCAAGGTCTGTCAGAACCATGTTTGCCATGCTCAGGCTTACTAGAGCTCTTCAGGAGGCACATACAAATTCTTTACTCATGACTTCAATTTGGCAGACAAAAATACTTTCACTGTTTAAACTGTAAATTTATGGGTGTACCTGGCTTCTTTTAACATGTGAAAGGATGTGGCCTTGGAACACCACATCAAGAGTAGCAAATAACTCGATCTTATCCAGTTTCTTGAAGGATACCCTGCATTTACCGTCCAATTTCTTGTTCTTCCCCAACAATATAACTACTCAGATTTTTAGGGTTTTGGACCACAGGGTCTGCTATTCTCATATTCAGCATTTTGTTGCTCTACACTTTGCTTGTAGGCCATCACCTACAACTCTCCTTGATTTCTTCCTCTAGGTTTCTGTAGCCCTTTGCCTATCTCTTTCCCCTTAGGTAAATGTCATCTAATATAAAGTAGAATTAGTTGGGATGTGTTTATGTCTATTTCTCAAATTCAAGTCTCATTATACAAGTTATACAATTCTATGGTTCAGTTTCATTGTCCATAAAAATGGAAATGATCCCCACTTCACAGTGAAGGATTTAATTTCACTCGAGAAGGGTTTCATGTGCCTCTGACTGGTCTTGAATTCACTATGCAGCTGAGGATGGCCTTGGCCTTCTGATCCTTCCAGATAGAGGATCAGGTGCTGAGATAGTAATACTCTACTGCCACATTATTTATGCAGTTCTGGGGATCAAACCCACAGCTGCTTTCATGCTAGGCAAACACTTTACATTCCACCAGTTGATCAATATTATGAGACAATATTGGTCAGAGAAGTGCTTACAAGTAAGAATGTATGGAAGCCCTTCCCTCTACCTTTCCTTCCTTGCAATTCCTTTTGGTCTGTAGGCTAGGAAAACTAGACCCCAACAAACAGGGGTGGCCTTGGAATTAGGAAAACACCAATGGGATGCATGTGGTCTTTGGTTGACTTTATGTAGCATCTGGAGTTGAGAATCTGTCTTGAAGCCATTAGATGACAAGTTAATATAGCACCAGTATGGAGATTCTGGGTTCTGTGGCCAGTTAAAGTACTTAGTAAGCACTGTCATTTGTAAGTTCTGTCCTTTGTGCTCAAAAGCACTTTTAATGGAGAGTTTAAATGTTTAATTATGTCTATTGAATAAGAATTTTCACTGCATTGTGCTTCCTGGGGCAGGAACTCAATATAATTCACCTGTATTCACAGGCCTTCAGCACAATGCCCATCACACAAGTAGGCACAACCATGTTAGGCTTACTTACATTCTTTCTGTTTCTTTCAAGTAAGAAACTGAGCACATGTAAGCACTCCTACAGCTTTTAGTCTGTGTTTCAATCTGTGTTTTGCACAGAAACCAAGCAGATGACACATTTCTTTCCTCTCACATCTTCAGTGGTTCTTCATAGGTCTCATAATAAAATGGAGGTAAAAAGAAAAAGAAAAGGAAAAACACACATCAGTGGGCAACTGTATTTCTCTTATATTTTTGGTTGTGAGCCTAGCCTTTAACAGCTGAGCCATCTCTCCAGCTCACAACTGTGTTTCTCAAAAACTTGACTGTAATCTATGTTTTAAATCTCATCTTCCTTTGCAGCCCAGCCAGTCCTTAGTACCACATGCTCTGGTCTTTTCTCCCTCCTCACTCCAAGCAGATACCTCCCCACATTTGCTCCCAATCTCTTCTCCATTCACCTTTGGTTTAATGTGAAAGGCAAGCTGTGCTGCTCGATATGTTTGTTCCAGCTGGTAGGAGTGAAAACTTGCTTTAAAAGGGTAAGATGATGGATCAAGGAGACATTTAAGGAGAGAATCAACAGGACTCAGAGGCTGGCAGTTGCATGCAATGCAGACTGGTCTGACACAATGCTGAGTGCATTATGTAGTCGGTGAACATTTAGATGGTTGTGATAGAATTGGCCCATTCATTGGAGCAAGAGGAACCATCCACCAGTCATCATCGAGGACATTTTCTTTGTAAAACTATGCAGTCAGACAAGCTTTTGGGGTAGACAACAGACATACCTTATAGCTTGGACTATAACTGCTGTCACATTTCCATTGAGTCATAGCTCCTCCTTCCGCATGAATACAGAGAAACATGATGAAGAAGTACTATGCCTAGTTGAAAAATTGTTTCTATACCTGTGAGTTGTAAACTCTCTGGTTCAGTAGGGGTCACATGCCCACCTCCCAGGCCAGGGCTTGACTACTACAGCCAATGGATTGTTTATTGCTGCAGCTTACAGGGATGCGTGAGTACATGAAAGCATTTTATCTCTTTCTTTGGGGGAAGGAACCAAATGAGGATGCCTGAGTACATAAAACAGCTCTCCCTCCAAGTCCACATACTGAGTAAGAAAGAGTTCATCTAAAACAATTCATGTCTCACTCGGTGAGAGATTCATCTGTAAAAGAAAATTTCAGTGAAGGCTACATGGCAAATGATTTCTTTTCTAGGTAAAAGTCTGTGAAAGTGGCATTAGGTGTCTTAGCAACAGGAAATGGGAAGCTCTGATTGCATGCTTTCCGTTAATCTCAGTGATAAGCGGAGAAGGGGGCATGACAGTATCCATCTCACGGGTGTGTGCGTATATGTATGTATGTGTGTGTGTGTGTGTGCTAGTGTGTATACGTGTTTGTGTGTGTGTGTGCATGTTATGCATGTGGAGGTCAGAAGACAAACATAGGCGTCATTCCTCAGTTGTTGTCTGCCTTTGTTTTTAGACAGGGTCTCTTGGCCTGAAACTTACTGATTTGGCTAGAGCAGTTAGAGAGCCAGCCCCACATGTCTGTCTATCTCCATCTCCCTAGTGCTGGGTTTCAAATTTGACATTTTGCCTGGCTTTTCATAAGATTTTATGTAGGCTCTGGAGATAAAATTCAGTTCCACTTGCTTGTGGCACATAGACTTTACTAACGTAGTGATATTCTCAGTCCTGTTCCACATGTTTAGACATTAAGGCACCGTGAGTGGAAGTGTTCACTGGAGAAAGATGGTAGAGAATTTTCAGAAGGAGGAAATATCATGGGGTCACAACCCTAGATAATGAAATACAGGTACCTAATGACTGCTGAAAGAGGAGGAATTAGCTTTCACAGAGATGAACCCTCTAACTGGTTATCCAATTAAAAAAGTGATCAACTCTGAAACCATATACATGTAAACAACAAAAACAGTCTCAGTAGATTGCATTCATACACACACGCAATGGTGGAGAATGAGTCAGCTGACTTTTATGTCCCCATCAGGCTAGTGCCTCACCATTGCTTTCATTCCTTGGCTAAGGCTCAGAGTCTCCTCTGTCCCTCGAACTAGTCTATAAAACATTTAGAAGCATGGGAGGCTGATCACAATCAAAAGCCTTGGGTTAGGGAAAGCTAAGTGGCAGACTCCATTCAACCCTCTAGTAGAAATGGTGGTTCAGGGGTTTAATTATCCCAAGGTCATAAAACCAATAAAAGAAGCAACGGAACTAGAACTTTGGTTTCCAAGTTCCTGTTCCCTTAATTATCAGGGCAAGAACTGCTGATGCTTTAGCATGGTGGATTTATGTGTATGTTCTAGATTCTCCATTCCTCTCTCGAGGTTTTCTGGAGTCTGCAGTGTGTCTCTCATGTTTCAACTCTTCAGTGACTACTGAGTGGTTCTCAGCTGATCCAATAAATTACCCTGTGCCAAGATTTTAATGGGGGCCTTAATGCCTTGCAGAGTATGGGTACATTATTTGCATTTTAACAGCTCCTTTTAATTCAGTACCACTCATTTCAGCTTAATACAACTGATAAGAGGAGGTGAGCTTGTTGGAGGCACTTAGTTCTGTGCTATGGTAGATATGGAACAAAAAAGCTTAGAGTCTCATTGAAGGCTCACTGAAGGCAGCAGTGGGAGGATACAAATTGAACACACAGGAAAAAAAGTCAAGTAAGAATTTGTAAGTAAACAGCATTTTTGTCTTATTGGTTTATCATTTGTTATCAGTTTTAGGGGTGCGTGTGTGTGTGCATGCACGCATGCACGTGTGTGGGTCCCACTCAGACATGTAGCACTCAGAATTGTATGTATATTTTGGGGTCTGTAATGTAAGATAGATGTGCCTGAGCTGATGCAGAAGGTACTCTGAGGATGCAGAAAGGGTTTAAGTCTATCTCACAGAAAGAAGAGATGAAGAGTCAGGATATTTTTTCCAATGAGAAAATGAAAGAGATGAGTCAGTAAGAGGAAGTATAAGAGATTGACTCGAGTCAAGGGTCACTCTTTTAGATCCCCCAACTCACTGTGCACTTTCTAGACTTCTTTTTCCTTCTTACTACAAATGCCAAACTTGACCTATAGCTATGGTCACAGTTAAAATTCTGAATTGATCTAAAGTCCCTGGGAGAGAAAGAGCATTGAATGAAAGGAGCATTTGTTGTTATTGTTGATATGCAACAATCGGCCAGAGAACTGGTCTGGCTCAGAATAGGTGATGAATGAAGTCAGGAAGATGTGGTCAAGTTGTATAGGCATTTTAATGGTAGAAGCATGAAGATTCCTGATGTATATATAAAATAAATTGTGAATATATATGTGTGTGTGTGTGTGTGTGTGTGTGTGTGTGTAAAAGAAAATCTGAGGATAGTTGGGAAGCTGTGGCATTTAGCTGTTGAGAGGAAGGGAAGTTTGGGACAATTTGACTTTGAGCTGCTTGTGATATCAAGGAGAGAAACTGAATAAACAGAAGCCAAGGTTTCACAGAAGTCCACTCTGGAGATATGTATGTGTGAACTATGTTTACAGATTTATCTCCATTTGTAGATCTGTAGAGTTGTAATTGCAATGCAGTTGTGCACTGTAAAATTAAGCATGGGTCAGTGACAGTGGTTGTCCCATTGGGTGCTATTGTCTTGTTTTGTCATTGCCATCCTAATTAACATTGTCTGGTGTTTGCACAATGAAGTTATGTAACAATGTGCTCTACAAACAGTGAATCATTTGAGATTAGCAAAGACTTCTTCATGTGGGGATATCTCCAGAGTGGCTGTCCATCCAGCATCCCTGGATTGCACCCAGTTATAGGTGCCAATCCAGTGACAACAGAAAAACACTTAACTGAATGTCCAGTATGCTCCCAAAGGAGTATGGCAAGCTCCTCCTTAAAACTTATGCTCAGACTCCTCTATTTCTGACTTTAATGATCATGAGCTTATTGCTGACCCCCTAGTCCATGTTTTTTAGACAGGATCTTTCTTGTATTTTAGACATAATTGATTGTGAATCTCTTGCTTGAGTATCTTCCAGGTAACTCACTCAAGCTCATCATATCCAGGCTGCATTCATCTCTTTTCCTGCCTCCTTGGCAGATCTTATTCTTTTTTCTTGTCCCCTAATCATGCCCTCAGACACTCACTTGCCCAAACCACAAAACAAAGCATCATTCCTCAGTCTCACATCTACCTTAGTCAATCACTCTTTATCATTTCTATCTTCTACAGCTTCTCAAGGTACCCACTCTCTTGCAGCCCTGCTGCCTTTATTCAAATCTAGGACACCCTGTGGACTACTGTGTCAACTTCTCACTGGTTTCTTATCTTTGGTTTTGATTCCTCCAATACATTGTCTAACGTAGACAGCTGAAATGAGGTCAGGGAGAGTCAAATGTAAATATTATAACCATTCTTAATGTCCAAAGTTATTCTTTACTGTCAGGATAAAGCCAAGTTGCTGGACAGCTGCATATTCTTCACCATCTGTGTTGAGTAATTCCTACTGATTCTTTCTTCCCAGTACATTCAGAAAGCACTCTTTAGCTCTTCCTCCCAAGTCTGGGATTGCTATTCTTTCTGCATGCTTTCAGTAGGCTTGATGGTCTTTTCCCATACAGTTTTGAGTCCATTGCATTATACTTGCTATTTTATTTGTGTACTGTAAGCTCAAATGAAGTGACACAGGGTCAGGGAGTCTTTGGCTTGTTTCCTGCTTTTCCCGAGACCGTGGTGGATGGAAGAGTCCCCAGGACATGGAAAGCTTAAAAATATGACTGGTTTGAAAATAAATGAATGAATGAGTAGTTGGGTGCAGTGATTTATAGACAAATGAATAAGCGGTGAATGTGGGGATAATATTCAAAATACACTTAGAGGATAAGAGCAACTACTAATGAGAATAAATACCTACTATAAAAAATATATCACCAGTAGAAAGGCCTCCTCTTTACCTAGTGACTTCCCTTGTGCTGTAAACCTGGCCAAGAATTTGTGGCTGGGGAGTTCATAGACTTGGGCAAAGAACCTATAGCTGTTGTTTTACTAAATAAACATGATGTCAAATTACCTTTTACACACTTATCTTTATAGCCATTGCTTAGTGCAACTCTCAGCCTTTATCAGAAAAGATTCTTTTTATAATGGACAGCGGTAAATACAAAGACTCAAACTGGTAAAAGCACAGAGACTGAGTGACTGTGGAGAGCTCAGCCCTAAATGGAATATCTCTATCACCCCGTCACCTGCCAAGTCTAGGAATATCCTAGAAGAGGTGGTAGAAAGAAGGTAAGAGCCAGAAGTTGTGGAGGAGTGCTATAATACAGTATCTTTGAGACCTGACATAGTTATCACACACATGAACCCACTAATGCTGTGGTTGTCAGCAAAAGACCTGCATGGAAGGGGTCCATTACCACCTATCTTGCTTCAGCTGTGAAGCCAAACCTTCCACTGAAGGTCTGTGAATCAAAACAGATATAATAGATTAACACAGGAAGAAGTTTGTTGTGGAGAAAGAGGGTTCGGTGCAATGAGATGATAAAAGACCATGATAGTTGTTGCAAATGCCTCAAATTTAGTATCTACATATGAAATTGTCAAAGATGAAATGAATGCAGGAGTTCAACCCAAATCATAACCTATTGGGAGGAGGAAAATATTCAGAAACAAGATAAAAAAGATCAATACTCATTGGGTCCCTTCAGAGAAGACTTGGAAAAAATGTGATGTTAGAGGGAGACTTTCTTGTTCTGGGGTCTATGGACCCCTGCAATTTCTGGTGCCTCATTCATTAAATTTGTGGATTTAAATGGCATGCTACACCACAGCTTTCATTAGGTTTCCAGAGGGGTCTATGACCTAGAAAAAGGTTAAGACCACTGCTTTAAAAACACCAAATCATCAAAGACTAACATGCCCTGCTTTGAAGCTTTCCTCACTATAGGGGCTTTGAAGCTGAAAAGGCATTCTCAGAAATCCCCACATTCATGCAGGGGGCCCGCACTTTTTTCTGATAGGGAGTTATTTTTGATTTCTCTGAAGTATCTTGAGAATAGGCCTAGTGAGCGTAAGGAGAAAGGGCTGATTCTGGGGCTGCAGGTCCAGGTCTGTGAGAGATGATGGGTGGCAGCCACAAAGGTACTGTTGCCTATGGTTTACTCCCTGTAAGGTGTCCCAATGAGTCCTGCAAGTAGGAAAGGGAGAAGATGCCCTTATCTAGCTGGGAGATGAAGTCTATTAGAACTTGGATTCATTTGGAGTCAAGTAAAAAGTTTTAGAAAAGATCTTCTAATGTGCCGGAACCTGAAAAATGGGTCACATTAAGAGAGTTAACAATACAGTACCTGGATGGTGATAGACTTGGCTGTTTTAGGGTGAGCTGCTGGTTTAGAGAAGAGCAGGTGTCATTGTGCTACTGTATGTGTTCATATGTGCATTTATCTTTTTTGGTAGAACTAAGCACTGTCTATAAACACACCCATTTCTATGTGATTTTAAATGAAGTCAAAATTGCACAGTATAATTTGTGACCACAGGAAACCTTGAAGTATCCAATCTGTCCCTCAGTCCTGAGAAAAATAGAGTATGGCCTGCTTTGACTGCAGGCTAATGCTTGGTGCTCACTAGTCTCTTTTCTACATGTAGTCATATGCTTCCTTGGGTCTACTTATGTCATATATGCACACATATACACCCATATCCATACAGTAAATTTCTCCTCCGTTAAGTTTCCTTTGAGATAAAAAACTTGTGAGTACCAGAAATGGACATTTCCAATTAAACAAAGTTCTGCTCCTTTAAGACTTATCAGGCTTCTGGGGATGAGTGAGAAAGGACAGGGCTGGTTACTTGACTGTGTCTTGTTTATGACTGCAACCTGTGGCTTTTGCAGTTCCTTTCTGAAAGTGTAAGGGCACCATCTTTAATTAACTTCCTTGATTCAACCTGGTTGTGGCTAATGAAGCAGCTAATTGTTTGGCAGGGTGACTTTTCTTGCTGTGGTCTCTGAGATGTAGTTCAAAGGCAGACTGCTTGGTATATACAAGACTATAAGTTGACTCTCCAGCATACTGGCTGAATAAATGGCTCATCTGGTAAATTATTTGCCTTGTAAGTATGTGGAACTGCGTTTCTGTAAAAAAGTAGTAGGACATGGTGGTGTGTGGTTATTAGTGGAAATAAAGACAGGGAGGGAGAGGAAGGTGTGTGTGTGTGTGTGTGTGTGTGTGAGAGAGAGAGAGAGAGAGAGAGAGAGAGAGAGAGAGAGAGAGAGAGAGATCATCACTGATACCTGTCAAGAGAGTTTCATTGTAAATGGGAGATGGGAAGAAGATCTGAAGTCTTTGGCTCTCAGAAAAAGTAGGGATTATGAACACAACAATAAGATGTGAATGAGGGGTTCTATGAAAGCCTTACTCATTGTCTCTCCTGGTTGTCAAGAGCACAATCCCTGCAAGAAGAGAGGTCTGAGCCTAGACTATACTCCCTGAGGCTGATACTGGGAAGATTTGGGGTGATGAGAATGGCAATATAGATTTAATCAGGAACACAAGAAGAGATTTGCAAAGAGTGATAGCCTAAGGACTCATTATTGGAAGTATCTCATATAGTGAGAATCTGGCCTCTCAGAGAGGAAATGTTCATGTCCAAGTCTGCAGCTATGTCAGTCAATAATTCTTTTGCCATATGTCTCAGTGCCTTTCTCTATTTTCCTATGCTCTTATTTAGCACAAAAGACAAAGACCTTTGTGCATGTTCATCTTTTGCACATGTATACACATATATTTGCAAACACATACACATCATGCACATACACCCCATACATTGTGGGATTTGAATATGAATATTGTGGTTTGAGTGATTGTGGCCCTTATAAGCTTATATGTTTAAATACTTGGTTCCCAGTTGATGGAACTCTTTGGGAAGAAGTAGAAGGCATGGCCTTGTTGGAGGAAGCGTGTCACTGGGGGTGGGCTTTGAGGTTTTGAAAGGGTCCTACAATTCCCAGTGTTCTCTCTTTGCCTTGTGCTTGTGGATAATGATGTGAGTTGTCAATGTTTCCTCTGTAGCACCACCATGGACTCTAATCCTTTGAACTATAAGCCTAATTAACTTCTCATTTAACTTTCTTGTATAAGTTGCCTCTGTCATGGTGTTTTATCACAGCAATACAAATGTAACAAAGGTAAGAATTTACAAGAATACTGTAAATTAAAGAGTAGACAACAAACATTTTAGAAGTACTGCTTGGAATCATAAATAAAATGATTCAAAAAAGGAAAAAATTTAGAAAATATATAAATAATCAAGCTAAGGAAAAACACAATGAGAATAATAGAATCAAAGTTCGGGGTTTTGCCGAGCATTTGGCCATGTGTATTGTGCACTCCATTATGCAAAGATTTCGAACAAGGATCTGGACAGGACAAAAAAAAATGGGCTTTAATCAAGTCCTCAGTCTCACTAGTGGAGCCATTTCAGGTGTGGCACAGAGAAGATTCAGGGAAAAAATAAGATTTGAATCTGAATCATACTAGAGATTTAATGTGGGCTCTTTCCAGCATGGCATGCCTTTTCCACCTCTTCT
This sequence comes from Grammomys surdaster, assembly GCF_004785775.1. Taxonomy (NCBI): domain Eukaryota; kingdom Metazoa; phylum Chordata; class Mammalia; order Rodentia; family Muridae; genus Grammomys; species Grammomys surdaster. The sequence continues at coordinate 1,842,425 of NW_021620584.1, forward strand.
GAGCCACTAGAAGCTGACATTTGTAGGTAGTATCCATCTGACTCCCTGGCTCTGACTTCCCAATAACTTTGGCCAATAGTAGACACTGGCAGGGGATGGGTGCATTGGAAGAGAAACATATTAGATCACTGATTTCCTGTAATTCCTTCCAACTGGATTTCCACTTAGCAGTGACTTTGTATATTTCTGCTAATTGGCTAGGATTCTCCTATGGTTTCAACTCTTACAGCTCATATTTTCTCATATTTTTCTTTCTCTACCTAGAAGTGATTACAGCTTACTGCCCTGGGAGTCTTGGGTATTTCATCCACTTTTGTAGATGCTCTTTACCTCTGTTTAAGTATTTGTAGATGGTTTCTTCTTTCAACTTTTGGCCAGTTCCTTCACTGATTCTGTGCCTGCACCATAACCTATGAAATAGTACTCAAAGATTGGATAGCTTACATATCTCATGAGTGTACTGAAAGCATCCTGGCTGATAGCTGGTAATCAATGGTATTTGTTAGCCTTAATGACTTAAATTATTGCCAACGGTAGCATGAAACTTAGTGCTGGCAGAAGCCTAAATATTGGGATATCAAAGGATGGAGATAGTTGCTACAGCAACAGTAGAGTTATGCTGTGGGCAGATTGTATCTGCTGTCACTAGAGAGTATACAAAAAGAGAAGGATGAATTACAAAAGCTGGATATCCTTGAGAGGGTATAGTGATAAAGTTAGAATGTCCCTATGGTTATTCTCAGTGAATCCCTCATGTATAGTAATAGCTGGTGAAAGTTATATTCAGATAAAACTATAAGGGCTGTGGAGCTAGGGAACCCATAGCTATTTTGTCTTTTGTGCTAGATAAGACCATAGGAAGATAGAGAAAGGCACTGAGACATGTGACAAAAGAATTGACCAACTTAGCTGCAGACCTACCCATGAGCATGACCTCTCTGAGAGGCCACCTTCCCACTATATGAGATACTTCCAATAATACAGCCTTATTATTGTCTTTAGAAGTACAATGACAATCAGAGATGTAGAAACCTTACTGCTAAAGAAGCCAGCATTCCTTCAGTTTAGGATTGAGTAAATAGCAAATGATTCAAAGACTTAATAACTCAAGCTACCTATAATAAGTTACCAAGATTCTCTATCTTGGCTTGAGTGCAGTATCACATTACTCTTAATATTTTCCATCATGGGACTAAGTGGCCATGCAGTTATCTGGCACAAGATTGAGGTATAGGAACTAGTATTATCTCAGCTACTTAGGAGTATATGAAAGGGGACTATAAAGTCAAGGACTACAGATTGAGGTCAAAGCTGACTTGGAAACTTAATGAGTCACTGTCTCAAAATAAAAGTAAAAACAGACTGGAGCTACAGCTCAGTGATGGAGCACTTGCCTACCGTATACAAGATCCTAGGTTCAATCTATTCTCAGCACCATAGGCTGCGGATAGACAAGGACATTATCTTACCACCCTAATCTAATCACTGAGCATTTTATTTTTAATGGCTAGAGATCATACCAGTTAGTTATTTGTCAACTTGACACAAGTTGGAAAATGACCCCAATGGGTTGGAGGTCGGGTGGTATTTTCTTGATAAACAATTGATATGGGAGGCCTGAGCCCACTGTAGGCAGTGTCAACCCTGAGCGTGTGGTCCAGTGCTGTAAAAGAAAGTAGGATGAGCAAGCTGTGGAGAGTAAGCCAGTGAGAAGTGTTCCTCCACAGTCTCTGCTTCAGTTCCTGCTTCCAGGTACCTTTTCTGAGATCCTGCCCTGACTTTCTCCTGTAAGATGGACTCAAATCAAGGCTAAATTATCACCATATTTTGTCAGAGGAAATAAGTCCTTTCCTTTCCCTTTCCCAGTTGGTGTTAGCCTAGTCTTTATTATAGCAAAAGAAACCTAACTGGAGAGAGCTAGTTATTCTGGATGCTGACAGAAATCAGAAGATAAGAGGCAGGGGGTATCAGGTGCGATTGCTGGGACTGAAGATGTAAAATGCATCTAACAAAGAAGGTAAGATGCTTGAGAAGTAGAACACAGTCCCCAATGGATTGAAGATATCTATCTGCCTTCTAGTTACAAATTACTAAGTTCTTTCAATCATTTGAATTGCCTTGCAAGAGTGATTTCTTGAGTCTTCCATATAGGAGCCTGGCCTATCCAACATCTTGACTTTGCACTTGGGAGACTCCAAGCAGACAACACACTTCAGCTATCTTAAAATTTCTGCAGGACTGCGAGATAATAAATAAAACTTGGTTTAGCCTACAAACTTTTGGTAATTTTTTACACAGCAATACAAAATTGAGAATGTGACCAGAGCTTAATATGCTTAGTGTAGTAGAATCAATACAATTGTTTAGCTAGCTCATTAAGTGAAGAGTGTTTTGATAGAAAGGAATTGCCCAACCTTTCTTCCAAAAAATGAAGCATGCTATATTTCAAGTATGAATAGTGGACATAAAAGGCAACATAAAGAACTTAACAGTTTGGGGTTAGTGATTCATTATTTAATGTGACTCTTTAACCAGTGGAAAGTCCCTGGGGCCTTGGACATTGCAGATTATTATAAATATAGCCAGTCAGTGCTGCCAACTGCAGCTGTGGTTAGAGAGGAGGAATATTTGCTGAAACAAGTCAGTACAGCTGCTGGCATCCAGTAGAGTTGTTGATCTACAAAACACTTTAATTCTTTTCAATAGTAATGTATACATGTAATCAGAAGCAATTTGACATCATGTGGTTAAGACAGGAGGTTTTCTTTCCTACCATGTGACTGTGGAAACTTCTTTACATATTAATACTAACCTGAAATAATTTGATTGTGTTGAAATCCTGCAAAGCATCATGATAGTCCATGACATTGAAGACCTGATGCTAATTGGACTCTGTAAGCCAAGAACAAATATATACTCTATGAGACTAATGTGCCAGAGGATCAAAGCAAAACAACTAATTCAGGATCCTGATATATTGAGAAGGTTTCTCTGCATATAGTGTTCTGAAATATGATCTCCAAAAGAGTGAGAGACAAGTAGCTGAATTTTACTTTGAATAACAATGAGCTATCCTACTAGATGGGCAGTTTTGGTTTCGGGCTTGATAACAAGGACTTTCTTTCATAATGGCTTATTTTGTTACTGCCATGACTGAGTATCTACTTTGTCAATCATAAAGACCATCAGTAAACTCTTATTTGGGATGTTCCTTAGGGAACAAGCTGGATCCTTTAATATAGGTTGATACCTTCAATTTCTTTCCTTATAAAGGAGGCAGACGTTTATCTTCAAGGGATACATATACTTTCATGTATAGATATAGACATATGAGTATTCTAAATGTAAAGTTGCTATCCCTGCCTGTAATGCTTTGGTGGATACCTTCAGTGGTGGACCTATACTAATGTGCTGTTGATTGCCATGGTGGCCCATACTTCATGCCTCTGACTGAAGAACTAATTTTATGATAAAATAAATACATCTTTGGATTTGCATTCTTTGGGCTCTGTCTCTGAGGAGAAACTTCCTTGATAAAATAGCCATTCAATTTGTCACTTTAAGTGCAAACTAGAAAACATCTTATGAGGTCTGGACTGACAGGATACAGCATATATTGTAAATGCCCTCACTATGGTACTGCCTTCTTCCATAAGCTCAAATGTATGAGTCAAGATGAATGAAATGGAGTGAGAATATGTGTTAGCTTTGCATCAGTATGAAGAAATACCCTATGTATGCTAGTAATAAAGCAATCAGAAGTTTATTTTGACTCATAGTTCTGGAAGTTCAAATCTAAGATCAGGAAGCCCTGTCATTTGTACCTCCATGGAGGTACATCATGGCGAAAATCTATGCTAAAGGGAGTATGTGAGAGAATTACAACCAGAAACACATACACAGTGTGAAGCTGGAGTCACAAAGTTTCCTATGAGGGCATGCTCTCTATTTCCCAAGGACCTTCTAAAATGTTTCCTCTCTAAAATCTTCCAGAACATCTTCTAGCATTACCTACCTAGTTTTTCTGTGTCATCTACCACTCAAGTAGTTTTACTGTGTTTTTGATTTATCTCTTACTATATAGTAGGTTAAGTTGAACTTCTGTAATTTGAAACCACAAGCATTTGTCAGCTTACTCTGTTTCTGGGATTCTCATGAGGCTGTAATCACTATCTGTTGGAGTTGGAGCCTCATCTGAAGACTCAGCTGAAAGGATTTCCTTGTAGATTTGCTCATTTTGCAGTCAGCAGTTGTTTTATAATGGGTGCCTGGTTCCTCCATGTGCTTCTTTGTTGACTGGCCTTTTTGGCAGGATCCTCGTAACACATTAAGCTTAGTCAGGGCAAAAGTACCAAAGCAGGCAGAGCTCTCTCAGATATCAGCAGTTAAGTCTGATGCTCAGCAGTTAAGGGTACTTGGTACTTTTGCAGAAAACCCAGGTTTGTTTCCCAGCACCCATGTGGCTCACAACCATCTCTTACTCTAGTTCTCCAGTTCCAGAGAATTGGATGCCCTTCTCTGGCTTCTTTGGCAACTTCATACACATACTGCACATGATGAAACAAACAAGGTAGTGGGCATGTGTCCATTGTACCCCACTAATCAAAAGAACTAAATTAGAGACACTTTAAGACTCAAGGGAATTCCCTTAGTACTGCCTTGTCCAAAAGGCTTGAGTAATGGAAAAGCAATTGAAGTTAGATAAATCTAGATGATTACTGACTAAGGTCCTAGAGCAGTGGTTCTCAACTTGTGAGTCACAACCACTTTGCATGTGTGCGTGTGCGTGTGTGTGTGTGTATGTGAGACAGAGAGTTTTTGTGTGAAATGACCCTTTCACAGGGGTCACATATCAGATATCCTGATTATAAGGTATTTACATTACAATTCATAACAGTAGCAAAATTAGAGTTACGAAGTAACAATGAAACTAATTTTATGGTTGGGGAGGGGTCACCACCACATAAAGAACTCTGCTAAAGGGTTACAGCATTAGGAAAGTTGAGAACTACTGTCCTAGAGGAAAGGGGTTTTAAGTCATCCTAATTGTTGAACATATAGGAGATAGTCTTCAGATAGGAAGTGTGACATTAATAGTGGAAGAAGGAAGATGTGGTTATCAATTTGTTTGTGGTGATATTATAGAACTGTGGAGTATAGCAACAAATATGAAGGTGAGCTAATTATTTCTTTAATTTACCCCTTCTCTTACTATTCTATATGAGGAATACTGTTGGAATTATATTTTAGTTTTAAGGCAGGAATATGACTAAGTGGGCATTGTTACTGGATCTATAGTAGATTATGGAATTTGGTGTGTTGTACCAGGTAAGAACATGGGGTTTTCATCTCAATCACTAGAATGTAAAAACCAAATGAAGTGGGAATGGGGTGAGGATGGCTGGTGGATGGATTGCTCAGGATGGGGTGAGGATGGCAGGTGGATGGATTGCACTGGATGGTATGAGGATGGTGGGTGAATGGATTGCACTGAATGGGGTGAGGATGGTGGGTGTGGACAGATTGCTCTGGATGGGGTAAGGCTGGTAGATGGATGGATTTCTCTGAACTTTCTTGCTTTGTGTCAGCACATACACTTCCCACTCGCTTCAATTATTCTTCTGTGGACCCAGATGTCAACTTCCAGGGATTGTTGGATTCCTTTTGGGTTCAGGCAATGCAAGTTATTGACAGAAGCTTGGAAGGTATTAATTAAGAGAGTATTTATCACCTTGGAGTACTTATCATCCTGTTTTTCTTTGAGGTCATTGTTTGTCAATGTCTGCTTTCTCTTAATAAATGTCTCCAAAGGGAACATCTTGCTCTAACTAGCCACACCTCTCACCACTTCTAGGGACAATCATTGCTTTTCATCTAAGAGCCCTGAGATGTATTGCTGTCAATTGTGTATTCTTTAACCCTTTCCATGTATTTACAAATAGTCATTTCTTTACTCCATCTTTGTCATGCCATATCATATGTGATTAACTATTGTGATTCAAAAGGAAGTTTTATAATGTTTGGTTTCCTTTTCCACTTAGGAAATGTGTATGCTAAGTTATGCTGCCAAATCATTTAACATATTTTATTATAAAATTAATCTTGTGTAGTGTGTGTTTGTATGTGTGGTATTTGTGGTATGTGCACATGAGTATGATGATATGCAGAAGCCAGAGTAGGATACAGGATGTCTTCTTTTTTGTTCTCTGCTTTATTCCCTTGAGACAAGCTCTTTCACTGAACTTGAAGCTAAGCTTTAAATTTCAATGGTGCAGGCTGGCCAACAAGCTGCTATTATCCACCAGTCTCTGACTCTCAATTCTGGGATTGCAGACACATACATCAATATATGGCTTTTTATGTGGGGAACAGAGATTCAGACTCAAATCTTCATGTTTATGCAAACAGTCTTATCTCCCTAGTCTTGCATATCTTAAAGGATGTATAAAAGTGTTGAATGTATATATTGTGACAGGAAATCCGCTGGAGAGTTTTTTCAGAAAACGAAGAACTGAGAAACACTGAAATATATAAAAAGGGCTGCTAGAAGAGAGTCACTGCAGGGCACAGTCTCTTTCCAGAAGGATCTCTACATTTGGCTAGAATTCATTCAATAGCACAGAGCTGTTACTTAGGTGCTCATGAACCCCGCCTGTGACAAAGAAGCAGCAATGTTTGGTCTTCTACAGATCTCCTCTTGAAAGAGAGAGGGGGAGAAGGGAAATAAAGTGTTTTTTTTTTTTCTAAGTGTAGAGACTAACAGAGGCAGAGTGCAGCACATACTTTCTGCAAGTAGCAGCTCTTGCCAAAGGCTGTCCCTGAGCCTCACCTCTGCTTTCCTTCAGACTGGTGAGCTGGTAGTCAGCAGGCTATCACTTGTCCCGCTGAGACCCATCAAAGCGCAGCTTTCTGCTGCTTGGAAGTTCACAGGTGGATTATTTTACGCTCACTCCTACTTGCTGTCTGCCCAAATCTGGCTCATGGTACTCAGTGTGCCCCTGAGCATCTCAGAGGAGCCTAATTAGGTTTGCAAAATGCCTCATGTTATTTTTAAAGCTCGACTTTCAGTTGACTTTAAAGGAAAATGTTTGAATAAGATGCTGTCCTTGGCTTTGAGATGATGGTAGCAATTGGTATGGCAGGGTGCTTTTTGATCCAGCTTTCTTCTGGGAGGAAGCACTGGACCGGTGGTGAGAACTGGATTCCCCATTCCCTTCAGGACTTGAACTCTGCCTCAGAAAATACATGCCAAAATATAAAATTCAAAGCTTCCATCTTGTATTTTCTTTCTCATAATCTTTTCCAGGAAGAGATCCTCTAGAGTTATCATTTTCAGTGAGCGTTAGCCAGTCTCTGTGTTCCCTAATATTTGGTAATCTGTTCTTCTGGGTAATATTTATAGATAAGCCCTATGGCATAGCATTAGTAAAGACCCCCCGGAATATGGAAAGACCTCATATTATATCCCTATATAAAGAGGAGATTTATAAACTGTGTGTATATTATAATCACAATTGCTTAAACTATGCCCAGGAGCTAGAGCAATAAATGTCTTTGGGAAGTAGAAAAATGAGCTCCCCCCTTTTGAGAAATACTTTAAATACAGACCATATGTCATACGCTGGTGAAAACATCATTAACATTATTTAAGGTAAATAAAGTAGGTTTGAGATCACTATTTACAGTTTTCAGATTGTAACTGCTCAGGGCACCTAGATGAAGGGTGAGCTGGGGTTCAGGTTTAGAGAGTGCTTAGTGATGGTATACAGGTTTTCTGACCAGGATGAGAACTTTTAAATTTCATTCTATGAGAGACATCTTTTCTGGATCCCTTAGGCGCTTTGTAAAGACTAGCTGGGTCCCAGGATATAGAGTTGATGAGTAAGCTAACTAGTTTTCTAAGGTGAGCTTGGAGTCCTTGGTAATTTCTATGAAGAGGAAAACTATGCCATCAATGTTCTTTATCCTCCAACATCATTAGAAGCCCAGAATTACTGTTGTTTAATTGTGCTTTGCTGTTTCCAGTAAATCTGAGTGATTCAGGCAAATCCTCCTGCTAGAAATACATGCCAACATTATGGCCACAAATTTCTTAATCTATGTTTTCCAAACTGAGTTCTGTAAGATGTTAGGAAGGTTTATAACTACACGTGTGGCACTAAAATGATGCAACAATAATTTGTTTTAAAGTTTAGGGGAAAGAATATGGAATGTATCCTATTTCACAGAGACCTTTAAGGCCAAGGACAAAGGTCCTTGATATTGCCACATGGTATAGGGATGCAAACACGTTTCTCCTTGCTCTAGCCCAACAACATTTCAACCTCAGGATTGAGGGAGATAGGTGGGATAAAAGAGAGGATTGTTAAGATAGAGATTTACTAGAGAGTTCTGAATACTGCTTCTCTTTTCCATTAAAGCACAGGCAAATGTTTGCCCCTACAATCCCAGCAAAGCAAAGAGAGCTTCAAGATGGCATTTAAACTTGACATGAATTCCTTGGAGTTGAGGAGCAAATGACTCACATTTTAAAAGTTTGAAGATGAGGGAGTTGAAGCTTGCCCAGCTGGCCTCAAATCAAGAAGAGCTGCTTTGAAAATGGCAGGGATCTTTAAAACTAGGTAGTGCAGAGATGCACTTCAACCCATCAGCAGAGCTCGGGAGATGGGGATGTTACCAAAGTCTCATTCTCTTTACTTATATATACCCTCTTCTCAACTCCCCATCCACTATATGACCCTGTCATCCCAGGCAGGTGAGATGTGCTGACCTGACCATCCTCTGAGTGCTGAGTGAGCCTCTGAAGGTTGGGTTAGAAGCAGAGAAAGTTCTTAATTTGTCTGAAGTTTTGAGTTTTGGGATTTTATTGGAAGGGATCTTCAGTAATAGAGGAAGGGCTTTTGTTTAATCCCAAAATTATAAAACTAAGATTTTTCACAGGAGTGTAGCAAGGAATGAGGAGAGCAAGAGAGAGCAAGAGAGACTTGTTTGCTGATCCCAACAACCTGGTTCTATGATTCTTTATAAAACAATACTTTTTTATCTGTCTCTGTATTTGTATCTATATAAAATATATTATTATCTATCTGTCACCTATCATTCATCAGTCATCTATCATTTGTTGACATAAAGGAAACTATACATATTTAATTTTATATAACTTGAAAACCTCAGAGGGCTATTATATCTGTTACACCAACATCAAACTATGCCAAAGATCCATTATCTCCAAAATCTTAACTTTTAGCAAGAACATTTAATATAAGACCTATCATAATAGCCCTATCATTTTATGCACATAGTATAATATTGTTAACTAGACACTGTGCTATATAGCATTTTGATTTTATATTCATTTTGTACAGCCAAAACTCTTTTTTTCTTTTTTTTTTTTTTTTTTTTTTGGTTTTTCAAGACAAGGTTTTTCTGTATAGCCCTGGCTGTCCTGGAACTCACTCTGTAGACCAGGCTGACCTCGAACTCAGAAATCCGCCTGCCTCTGCCTCCCAAGTGCTGGGATTAAAGGCGTGCACCAATGCCGCCCGGCTAACTCTTTGTTTCTTGGATAATTTCCTCTGTTTCCCCCTTGCAGCAGCACTGAGAGTCACTCCACTCTTCTTCTGTGAGCTTGGCTTTTTTTGGATTTATCATGTAACTGCTATCATGCAGTATTCATTCTGTGTCAGACTCATTTTACTTAGCTTAATATCATGTAGGTTGTTGAAAATGATACGCTTGCCTCCTTTGAAAGTCAAAAGATATTGCACCATGAGCTTAAAGGATATAAATCCATCTGTCTATGGACAGTGAGGCCACATTCATGTACCAGCTCATGTGAGAATACTGTGGTAATAAACACAGGATCACCAAGTTCTCCAAATGCTAAGTTCAATCTCTTCCTGTACTATCTGATTGCTGGATAATCTGGTACCTTTATATTTTGAAAAACTTCCATGCTGTTTGTTTATTTATTCACCTTACAATGCAACCCTCACTTTCTCCCAGCCCCCAGCCCCTCCCCCATTTGCTTTTCTCTTCTTCTTTGAGAAGGGGGATGCTCCCACCCTGGCACATCAAGTCACTGTAGGACTAGGTATAACCTTTCCCACTGAGGACAGACAAGCAGCCCAATGAAGGGAACAGGAGCCACAGGCAAGCAACAGAGCAGAGACTGCTCTGCTCTGACCCTGCTTCAGTTGTTCCATGCTGTTTTTATACAATAGTGGCATCAATTTACAACCTTTAAAAAGAAGTTAAATATATATATTTGTGTTATGTATGTGTATGTGTATGTATATATGTTCTCTGAGTAGTTCTTACATGATACAATGATTTTTAAAATGAAAATGTTTTGTTTGGAGAATTTCATACATGACTTCTCTATATCATTTCCATCCTTTCCCCTCCCTCCTCCAATTTTCCCATGCCTTCCTCACTCACTTTCAAATGTATGACTTCTTTATTGTTTTTACACATCCACATCCACACATGGGTTTTGCTCCTATCTACTCTTCACTCCCCACCTTCAACTCTTTTCAAGTCACTCTCATCACCTTCCCAACCTCAGAGCAACTTGGAGTTGAATTTGTATTGGTCATACTAATAGTGGTCATAGGGCTGTCCACTGGGGCATAGACTTCACCAGGGGACACATCCCCAAAGAAAACCGACTTTCCCTCCTAGCAGCCTTTGGACACTTGTAGCTCTTCAGCTAGGAGTGGGGCCTTGTGAACACTTCTCTAATCAATGATGGGATATAAACTGGTTGGATCTTGTACAAGTCTTGTGCAGGCAACTATAACTGCTGAAAGCTCATGGGTGAATATACCCATCATGTCCAGGGAACAGAATTTTACAGCAATTTTTCTTAATGGTGGTGCAAAACAGATGCTTTTCCTCCGTATCTGCACTGGCACCTGTTATTTCTTTCTTTTGTAGTATCCAGCCTAATAGAGTTGAGGTAACAGCTCATACGGCTTTGAGTTTTTCTGTGGTTGGATGGGAGGATTTTTAAGGAAGTCTCAGATATCTGGGATAGGGGAGGCTCCCAGGATTCAATGCATGTGACCTTATCAGAAATACCCAATGGTTGCGATAGGGAACCTGAAGAGACCATCTCCAATAGTCAGACAGGACCCCCAATGGAGGGATGGGGACATCAACTTACGTACACAACTTTTGACCCTATATTGATCCTGTCTAAAGGAGATGCAGAACAGAGATGGAGCAGAGAATGAAGAAATGGCTAACCAGTGACCAGCCCACTTTAATTCTTATACCATGGGCAGGCACTAATCCCTCACACTGTTAATGATGCTATGTTGCACTTGCAGACAGGAGCCTAGCATAGCAGCCCTCTGAGAGGCTCTACCCAGCTGCTGACTGAGACAGATGCAGATACCCACAGACAAACATTGGACAGAGGTCAGGGACTCCTGTGGAAGAGTTAGGGGAAGGATTGAATGACCTCAGGAAGATTGCAACTCCACAGGAAAATCAACAGTGTCAGCTAACCTGAACCCCTGGGAGTTTCCAGAGACTGAGCCACCAACCAAAGAGCATACATAGGCTGGTCCAAGTTCCCCAAAGCATATGTAGCAGAGGGCTGCTATGTTTGGCCTCAGTGGGAGAGGGTATGCCTAATCTTCAAAGAACTGATGCAACACGGTGGGAGGATATGGGGATGGGGCCATCTCAGAGGTAAAAAGAAGGGGGTAAGGGGAGGAACTCTGTGAGTGGAGACTAGGAGGAGCCAAGATGTGGGATGTAAATAAATAATTAAAAATATTTTCAATGCTTTATTTGTTAATTTACAGATTTCCGTTTTTGCAGTTTACTAGCAAAAAGTTTGCTTTTTTCATGGTGTCAAATCCCTTTAATTCTTTGTAATATTCGTACACTTGCAGTGATGTCTGCATGTTTAAAGAATTATCTACCTCCCCAGTCATTGTATACTTGGCTTTAGTAGGGACAGCCCTTTTGCTGCCAAAGGTACGTAAGCAGGCTGGGGTGTCCCAGCTCCAGGTCTTAGAAGGAAAACCTGAAGTAAGGTTCCATGGGACAAATCCCACACCAGAGTATATAAGAAAAAAATGGCTTCATATATGGATCTCTTTTTATGGCTTGGTCGGAATGATTCTCCCTACATATGAGACTGTTCTTCATGTGCATGTGTGTGTGTGTGTGTTGGTATATATGGATATTTTTGCTTGTTTGTGTATATATGTGCGTATGTTGGTACGTGTATATATATATTTGTGTGTTAATGTGTGTTGGGTACATTTGTGTGTGTCTATTGGTGTGTGTGTATGTGTGTGTGTGTTTGTGTGTGTAGTGAATTTTAATATATGAGCTACAGCTGGATGCTGTGGTCTTTTACCTCAATTCCAGAGATTTCTGTAGATGTTTTATCCTAGGGGATGCCCCCATATATCCACTTGCTTTCAGCCCCAGAACTTGTTCCCCTTTGAAAGCCATCTTCTGACACCTTGCTGATATAACTTTAAAGTATTGGTATGAAATAAATACCAACTATCCTGCTAACATCAAAAGATCCCCCAGTGGTAATTTCTGAACTTTTTGTCTGTGTTATTGTAGTGTTTATACCTTGGTAGTCATAGAAGATTAGTTTTTAGGACCTACACACATACCACAGTCTACAGGTGCTTAAGCTTCTTATATAAAATGACAACATTTTTATGTGACCTGTGTATGCTCTGTGCTATGCTGTAAACCATCTCTGAGTTCCTCACAGTACCTTACATAATATAAATATGATATAAAAATGTGATTTTATAGTGGAGTCTAAACGAGAATAGTGATAAGAAAAACATCCCTACATGGTCAGTAATTTTTAATTTTCCAAATGGTTTTGTTGCATGGTTGATTCAAGCCATAAGTGTACATAAATTTAGGGTCCCCACAGGAAAATACAGACCTCCCTGGGTTTTCATCCAATTTTCTGTGGTTTTTCAGTCTTCCTTGTTGTTGATTCTCATGTCAAACAGCTGCCTTTGAGACTTCAAACCATCAAACCCTTGTCTAAGGCTGGATGTTCACTGATGTTGATGCTGATGCCTCTAACCTGCTTTCCTCATGTATAGTATAAATGTGACCACTATTCTGGGTTCTCTGATGAAAAGAAGTGAAGGACCATCCACCTCAAGCAGCTAACTATCTACATGTCTTCACTCTTTCCTGCTCCATTTTCTTACCCTGGATTAATACTGCCCCAGGATGATTGGCAAAGTATATATTGGTTCCTTCTTGAGGAACCTCTGCTAACAAACATCAATGTGTCACTTTGTAAGACAATTAAAAATTTTACTTTTTGAAGGATCAAGGTTGTCTGTGATCAATTTTCATGTATGAAAATGAATACTTCTATGCAATTGTCTTAACAACAATTATGTGATAAGCTATTTTAAATGTAAATTATTTATTTTGTGTGTATGGGTGTTTTGTCTACATGCATGTCTATGTACCACATGTGTGCCTGGTACCTATGGAGACTAGAAGATGATCAGCTGAGACTGGCGTTACAGCCAACTGTAAGCTTCCATGTGGGTGCTGAGAATTGAGCCTGGTTTCTGTGGAAGAGCAGCCAGTGCTCTTAACATCTGGACCATCACTTTAGTCTCGTGATAAGCTATTTTCTAAAGGTATCCTGCTCTTCCAGTGACTCACAGTAGTAATGTCATCATATTGTCTTATAATGTCAGGATGTTGTTGTGGTCATATTAAATTCTCATTTCGTGGTTCAGTGGGTAAGAGCACTTACCGCTCTTGTAGAGGACTTTGGTTTGGCTCCCAGAACCGACACGGCAGCTTGCAAAGAACTGTAACTACATTTCTAGAGAGTCCAGTGTCCTGTTTGACCTCTCTGGGCACTGAATATACAGGCACTGCCGTGCAGAAAAAACACTCATACACATAAAATAATAAAAAAATCTTAAAAAGTTTATTTTACAATCAATATTTATATTATTTAGAGGTATTCCTCTCAGGATCATGGCAGAAAGAATCACCTTTACAGTATCATAGTCTTCAAACCACGCAGATTCAAATTTTAAAAATTTAGATTGCAATTTCAAGTGAACACAGACAATTGTACTTTATAAGCCTCTGCATTAGCTGAATGCCATTGACATTCAACTAATATATAAAAGTTATTACAGAATAGAGGTTATTAGATGGGTCTTTGGAGCTAGACTGTCAAGAGTGGATTAATAGATGAGGGGATGACAAGGAGGCAGTAGGCAGGACCTGGTTAAACGATCTCAAATTTATGTACCTGTGAGTCTTTGCTCTGCTAGGGTCCCACTGATGGAGAAGATGACCAGTCAATAATTGCCTAACTAGAGCATTGCAATTATGAGCAATGGAATTTCAATTGGCACCACAAAACTTTTACCATTTATCTTTCTGCCCAGGTATTGCAAATAGAGCTCCAGTGGCCTGCAAGGAGTGAGTTATGCTTGTATTTCTTCCTGAAGGTGCTTGTCAATTATCAACTCTAGAAACTGTTAACTGGTAGCCTACTGGGGTGAGGGTGAAAGGACTTTCAAGGGTTTTTGTGCTGCTCCTTATTAGTGAAGATAAAGTTGCCCCTGTCTAGGTTGGAGGTACAAGCCCTTTATGGTAGTCAGTCAAAAAGGGGGGCAGGGGAGGGATTCAGGAGAGACTGTGTCCCAGAGCTGGTCAGAAGAATAACAGCGGAGAAGAGCAAGGTCTGTGGTTGGGGTTGTGGGAAGCTTTAAAGCCAGGGCACTGGCAGGTCTGAGACTGTGTTGGGTCCTCACTCATGTTTAGAGAACAGTAAAGAGCCAGGAGGAGTCCTGTAATTACTGGTCCAGGAGACAAAGATGTTGAAGGTGGTCTGGGAATCTGCTGAGGTGCGTGGGGGTGTGCTGCATGATGAACATTTTGGTCTGGCTGGGAGGTGGCTTCCTCTAGTGACTGACCACCTGCCAAGGTGTATCAAACCCAACAGTCAGTACTTTCTTCTCATAGGATGTGTGGGTAAAACCAGTGCAACCTTAAGCAGCCTAATATTTGTTTCTGGTGTTCAAAGTGTGAAGACTGAAGGCCTTCCAGACACAATATATTGTCTCTTTGTTATTTTACCTCCACTGAAAAGTGATAACTTAGAGAAGAAAGGAAAGTGTGGGGTGCATATATTTTTCAAAGAAATATAACCTTCTGTACTGTATTTCAAAACATTAGAAAATGAGCTTTCTACTGGGAGAAACAGCTGGACAGAAAGAGTTTGAGTAGTTGTTTTTTTGTATTTTTGGATGTATATCTACATACATATATGTATATAACAACAATTAATGAAAAAAGAAGGCCATAGATATGAAAGAGAGGAGGGTTTGGAGGGAAAAAAGGGAAGGGAGAAATGACGAAATTATATTGTCTCAAAAAAAAAAGAAATAAAAAAGCATATTCATTTCACTGGACAAAAGGAATTTAAACCAAAATCTGAGCCAGCTAGAAAAAGTGATAGATAAAGAGACAGAGCAAGAGTCAGAAACCCCAGGTTACAGAGACATAGTTAACGTTTCACACCAGTGTGCACAGTGACTTTGAGAGGGATCTGAGAGTGAACTAAGCATTACATCCTGTGACTACGGAATCATTTTTGCCCAGTGAAACCTCGTAAGATTTCATGAAAAAGCTAGTAAGCAATGGTGCCTGCATTTGGAAATAGGTACCTAGAAGACTGTAACTCGTTGCTCAGTGGTCTAAAAAGTAGTTAATCATTATTTGTAGTATTTCAGAACACAACCCTGAAGGCTATGATCCATTTATCTGAAAAAATTTTTTTACATTCACTGTATATATCTGTCCCTTCCATCCTTTTCTGTAATTCTATAAATTTCTGAGCTCAGTGAGGATTCGAGAAACTTCAATAAATAATGGCTTATTTCTTGCCAGAGGTAGAGACCAATTTAGAGATGAACAAGTCAGCAAAGGGACATTAGGTATGTCTCCTTTATTAATCAAATCTGGGTGTAGAAATGGCTTTACATCTCTTAGTCATGTTATGTGAAGACCTGAATTATGCCTCTCAAATTCATATGATGACTCCCTGACTCTTAATATGATGATAGAGAATCATCTCCTCAAGTTACTTTAGGGTTATGACTCCAAAAAACTTCTTGTAAATTGAAAATGTTGTATTTTGAAAATAAATGAAATATACTTAACTGTTGAAGTAATTATTTAAATCGGCCTTTGGCTCAGGCAGACTATCTAAGCTGCAGCGGCTCTGCCTAGCTCAGCCGACATGTTCTGCGGCCAGAGGCCATGTGTGCGCAGCAGCTAGAAATGACCAGCCAGAAACACCAGCCCTGCTACCCACAAGACACAAGCGTGGGAGATGGCTCTGCCAATCTTCCACACTGTCTCCGCAAGGCTGGACGTTGCCTAGACCATGCCGCCATCCGTGCAGGCCCAGTAAGAGAATGAGACTCTAATGCTTAAAGATTAATCAAAGGCTTTATATGTTTGGTAATGATTAATAACAAGATGCCCACTCAATCAGTGATGTAATTCAATACCCAAACTAGATATACCAATTACCTTTGACAGCGGGAGACACGTGAACATCTGCCTCTATTTCTCCTTGTCCCTCCTTTCCCTCTTCTCCTAGCTCCTCTTCCTTTTCCTCTTCCTCTTCTTACTCCTCCCACCTCTAACCTACGCTTAACCTATCACAGTTAACATCACAGTACAATGTAGATCAGCTGCTGATCACTCATGTGATTGATTAGATGCCCAGGCTCTTTGCTGCTGCCAACTAGTATTTCAAGAGAAAATTGCATGACATCTTTGGAGCCCATGAAGAGATCAAAGTTCATCACATACTGCATGACTGCATGCATGTCATTTTTATAACATCTTCAGTGGGGGACCATCAGTTTCTGGAAATGAGAGTTTTAGGTGGAAATTAGGTTGAAATGAGGTTATGATGATGGGACTTCATGAAGGGCTTAATACCTTTTAATCTAGGAATGCGAGAGCCCCTTTTCTGACTTAGTCTCTGGCTTCACTCTATAGAACTGTAAGAAAATATATTTATGTTATTCAAACAACTTGCCATATAGCATTTTCTTCATGGCAGTTCAAATTGCCATGTTCGAACTTCCTTGAGCAAGTCGTGCCTCCCTTGTCAGATATAGCTTTATAAAAATGCAACCATCAGTAACTGCACAAAGAACACTTCTGCCCTATAGCCAATGTCACCTTGCCAAATTACCAGTTAAACCAAGACTGTTAAACACTTCAGGACATGCTTGTTCACTCCTAGGGACCAGCCTCTGCTGCATATCCAGGTCTATGAAAAAGGTAGATAAAATATTTGGTGATCTAAATATACCTTTAACATCTTTAAGCACTATAGGGGGGACCAGAAGTTATGTATGTACTCTTTGTGTGCGTGTGCGTGTGCGTGTGCGTGTGCGTGTGCGTGTGTGTGTGACAGAGAGGAAGAGAGAGAGAGAGAGAGAGAGAGAGAGAGAGAGGGAGGGAGGGAGGGAGGGAGAGAGAGAGAGAGAGAGAGAGAGAGAGAGAGAGAGAGAGAGGGAGAAGAGGCCTTCCATGAACACATGGAGAAGTGGGGAGGGGAATGGGGGGAATAGGAAGAGAAGGAACAGAGAGAGAAGAGAGGAAGAGAGTAAGGGCATAAGAGCTCAATATGCATTCTAAGAACTCTTCTTGCCAAAGAAATTGGAACTAGGAGCTAAGGCTTTGAGACCTGGAGAATTCAGGGACCTTTGTAATATTGTTCCACGACGTATCATTCCTTGGATGTTTTAATTTTCGTTTGTTTTCATCAACAGGTCTGTTTGGAGGACATATGAAAAGAAAGGAATTAGAGAGATTTAGCCAAGCCTGAGGAGAGGGCTTTTCAGGAACAGAAAGACTGAATATGAGTGGTAAGGAAGAGCCCATTTTTACCATGAGAAAAGCACTAGCCTTCAATGACCAGGGTTTTCACTGGAATCGATTACATGGCTGAACATGAAATGTAAGGCTATAACTTGTTTAAATAAGATGAACTACAAATATAGATTGAAGGAGTAATAGTTCATTCTGTTCAACTAATGTACACCACAGTGGGAAGATCCAAAGTTTCTGAAAAAGAGTTGCTGAAAAAGAGACTATTATTTGCTATCACAACAATAGTCAATGTGTAGAAAAACAGATGTTTCCAAGTTTCCTCTTTTACCTAAAAATTAAAAAAAAATCTTTCAACAATCCTAGGAAATATAATCTGACATCAAACCTACCCTGAGGCTCCTGTAATCTTTCTGTTTCCTCTTCCACAGCAATCCCAGAGCCTTGGGTATAGGGGCTGTATTTTAGATGTATCTGTTGGGACTGTATGCTGCTTTGTTGGTTGTGGCTTCCTGGTCTCCTTCTGTTGCAAAGAGAAGTTTCCTTGATGAGGGATGAGAACTACACTTAGCTGTGGCACTAAGTACAAATATTTAGAATGGAGTTAGGGATTACACTAATCTAGTAAAATGGTGGTTATAAGTTTTCCTCCAAAATTGATAACTTCACTAACCCTACCTATTTATGTATTTAGGAATATATAAATATATACCTATATGTATACAACAACAATTTATATAATATATGTATGTAATATGTATGAGGCACCAAAACATGTGTGTAACAACTTATTGAGTCTACACTTTGTCTACTTAACAAGAAGACACTTTGATTTCTGAAACTGATAGAGGAAAAATCAGGGTTCCTATTAGGGCCTGAAATGCTCTATTCCAAATTTTTTTACTATGAAAATATTTGTCAAACTTTGTGGCAGCATAAAAAGGTGTTTAAGAATCCACACCATGTCAGGCTCCTTTCCTATTCAGCCTCTTGCTTTGGAATCTCACTCTCTGTGTATATTCCATATCTCATTCCATAGTGGGATCATGTACCAGGGGGTTATTATCCATGCTCTCTGGACATGATTTCACCCTCTTAAAGGGACTAGCATGTTTCCTGTTTCTATTTTGGTTACACTAGGACAATGTAGACCTTATAGTAAATGCAGATTAAGTCAGTTGATTAACAAGGAGATTTTCAGTGATGTCAGAGGCAAAAAGAAAGTGTTGATTCTGCAAATTCTAGACAGAATCATTTGATCAGTGGCATGAAGATGAAATAGTGAATAAAAGAGGTGCAGTGCTGGGAAGGAGGAAAAGTGGGGAATGAGGAACCTTCTTACCTAGCATTTCAGAACCCAAGAAAAGCAGAACTCCAAAGCTTGCTGTTCTAATGGAACAGGGATGTAACATTCTTGAGAAGCTTCATATAATAACGTTATTAAAAGCATATTTCATTGGAAAAAGCAGAGTGAAATGGTTAGAAAATTTTAGACTCAAAATAACAGTGAATTCTTTTTCTACATAGATCTCAAATTTTACAAAGAATTAAGAATGGACAAGTGGGGATTTCAACATGAAAACACACACTGGAAGCTTAATTCTGCAGAAACACATCAACTGAAAAATATATTTTTTGTTTGTATATTTTTTGTTTTAATCCTCTTAATCATTTTACCTTTCAGAATCTGAGATAAACAATTAAGGGGACAGATGCCAAACTTGATAACAATGGAGAAAAAACAAGGTCGTGATAAGGAAGTGGGAACCTTTCCTTTGAATCCTCCCTTCTCTCCCACCTCCCCATGTTCCTATTTTCTTTCAATGCTTTCTATGTGCTCAGGGCCAGAGATATAAGATCAATCTAGACAATATTCAATTCATGTATGATATCAAGGAGTACAAAAGTAGGGAGGGAGATAGCCAACAAAATATAACTGCAAAGTGATGTAAGAAATAATAGATATGAATCCTACTTGTGGAAGATATATGAAGAGTTACACATACGTAGTAGAGTTGGTGGGAGGTGACTTCACTTTGTACTTGGGCTGTTAGAATCCATTGGAGCTTCTGCTCTGCATGGATATACAGAGGGTTAGTGTCAAAGGATGACTGTACGGTGTAGAAGAATTAAGAGGCCTGAAGAATAATACCAATGTAGGGCTGAACATAGGAATTTATAAATTATGGATACTTTAAAAAATATGTTGTATGTGCTAGAGAAAGACAAGTTATAAATTCAAAATAAATAGGCTGAAGAATTTTAAGCAAAGAAGTTAAATTCTTAAATCTTCATTTCAACTCATGGGAATGACTGGGTGGCTAATTGAGTAGGAGGTTGAGCATGATGAAGTACAGTCTGCACCACTATTTTACCTATAGGCATATCTTGTCAGGCTGGTCACTGTTGTAGTTTCTAGATGTCACAGTTGTGTAAGACTATTGATTGCTTTTCTGCCTTGGCTGTTTGCAATGGCACCTTTCTATACAAGAAAATCTAGTCCCCAGGGATACGTCAAAGTAGTTTTAATTTGCATTTTTCTAGTTGCTAAGGAGAGTGGAATACTTTTGAGATATTTCTTGACCATTTGAGAACTTTCTGCTGAAACATAAAACTCATTTTAAACTCAGTAGTTTTTTGACTATTTTTTTCTGACTTCTTTATATATTATGGCTATTAATACTCTGTCAGATGTATAGCTAGCAAAGATTCCCTCCTATTCTGTGAGTTTCCTCTTTGTTTGATTGTGTCATTATTTGTACAGAAGGTTCTTAGTTTTATTAGGTCCCACTTGTCAACTGGGCAAATAGAGTCCTATTTGGAAATCCTTTCCTACATCTATATTTTGTAGAGTACTGCCATGTTTTCTTCTAGTAGTTTTAGTGAGAGGATGAATAAAACAGGGGGAACAGGTAGTAAGGGACAGGAAGGGAGGGATGATTCTAAGAAAGCAGGAGAGGGAGCAATGGAGAAGGCATGATCTTTCTGAAGGTTAAGACCTTCCTTTTCAAAGCAGGAAATTCTTGAGTAAAACTTGTCTTTGTTTCATTTTATGTTTCCTCTTGCCAATAAATCTGTCTTAGGGCAATTTCTTGAGCTATATTATAGACCATATCTGATAGAGTTGACTAATCCTCTTTGTAATCTAAAAAGGACTAATGCAGCCTTGGTGTTGAAGTGTTTACCCCCTTCCAAATTACTGAATTAGGAATTAAAAGTGAATTGTAATATCTCAGATTGGCATATATCTATATATTATAATACATAGTTGTCAGACACACACTTTAGATCCATTCTAATGCTATATAAGGCACACCATGTTCCTTTAGACATGTTGAATATAGGATGACAGCCATTTTCTCCAGAATTCCTTATATCTCTCCATCACTTCCTATCTCCAACTAGATGAAAATGGTGTTCAGTTTTATTCTTTGTAGGTCAGAAGCAAGGCAATCAATTAGATACTGCTATGAGTGTGATTCAGTGGGCACTAGATGGGGTATTGTCATTGGCTTTGTGGGTGAACAAGAAAGCAAAGGGCTAGAGAATGAGAATTACTAGGCCTGGAGGTATTAAGGTGGTTTTGAAGATTAAGTCACTTAGAATGCTTAAGCCATTAGTAGAGAAAGAATCTAGCATTGTGTTATGGAGTAAAAATATCCTCCTGGCATTTCTCAGTTATGTAGAGTAGATTCTACCAGTATAGTTTAGTTGCCTGGCATCTGCTGAAGCTCCTAGCAGTAGGTACAGGGAAGGTGTTTTGGGATTTAGAATCTAGCAACATTTTCAGACACTACAAAACTCTTTTTGAATATACCTTTGAGGAAGCTTCCAGGTATCTATGTTGTAAGGAAAGCCCGAGCATTCCATGGACAACTGGAAGATCAGAGGGCTTGAAAGGTAAAGAACTTGATCAAGGTTGTTCATTCATATTCTGTGCCAGCTTGGTTATGGAGGATAGGAGACCAGTGGTGAACGGATAGAAAAAAAATCTCTGTAATCATCAGTATTCAAAAAGACAGATGCCTTGTGTGTACACAAACAAAAATACTTTTATGGCATGATTGGTGCCATGGAAACCATAAATGACGGTATGCAATGAATAATGCTTAGGGCTTTGTTGCAGATTCTTTGGTACAGGAATGCTTCACAATAGATGTGATACTAGAGCTGTAAAACATTTGAGAAGAAGGAGGGCGACAGCAACTCGAGAATGTTTCTAAGAGGTGATTATAAGTGGGAAGGTCCTGGGTGGGAGTAGAAAAAAGGTCAGTACACAGAAAAAAAAAAGAGCTGAAAGGCTTATCAAAGAAGCAGAAACAATGAACATATGTAGGTAAGATTTCTGGAAATTCTATCTGGCACTCATTGAGTAGTCTGTGTAAAGAAGCTATTTTCCATGTAGTCTGAGACTCAAAGTCAGAAGGATGGGCCATTGGGACAAAATAGGATCTAAAGAGGGAAGAGCCATAACATTCCTGACCAGCAGAGGGGAGATGACATCACTTGCTGTGGAGTTGGACACATGGACCAAGGATTTCAAGACATCAAAGGAGGAGGAGACATATTTGGAGTTAGAACTTCCAGCATGTCAACTAATTGAGGCAGAATAGCGGCACATATATGCGAGCTGTTGCAGCACCTGTCTGTATAGCAACAGTTACGAAATGCCCCCATCCCACCCTGCTTCATGTGTGGGACCTAGTTGCTTGCTGATGAGCTCTGGGGAAATGAGTGCTCTGGCATAATTAGTGATTTCATCTTGTGTGTGTGGTTGTGTGTATGTGTGTTAGAGTGGCCAAATTCATGCACATGTATGCAAAGACCAGAGAATGATATTACATGGTATCCTGCCCTATCATTCTCTCCCGTATTCCTTCAACCCACTAGGCCATCTCTCCAACCCTATATTAATCTCTGGATGGATTCATGTGATGATATTATTGGGAGATGGTAAAAGGTATGAGATAGGACCTAGATAGGCAAAAAGGGGCACCATGGGCATGCTCTTTGGTGCCTAAGTCTTAAAGTCTTATTTAAGTCTTTCTTGTACCCCCTTTACCTGATTTCTGGCCACCATGATGTGATCTGTCCTTCTCTGCCATGTCCTCTCTCTATTGTGGTGGACTGACATTTCTGAGACCATGAACCAAAACATCAGTTGTTTATATCACATAACTCAAAAATCAAGAGTGCCCTATGCTTTAGTATGTTAAGACAAAGAAAACAATGTTGTGGGTTTCTCCTTCTACATTCCAAATCTACGAAATGTTCCCCATGGCCTTGTGCTTTGTGTAGCTATTCAGGAAGTTCTGGGAAGTTAGGCTTGAGCTTATTCAGTCTACATAGTACCCCACAATGTCCCCACACTCATTCATTCATATGTGTGCATGTGTTTTACCATTTTTGACTTTTTAGTGAATGCAACTGCAGACTATTTTTTGTGCCTGCCATAAAGAAACCACCTTTTCTAAACAATCAAGAGCACTCTACTCTAGCTATTTCTTCTAAAAGGATTTAAAGTTTCTATTAGCTTTGGATCAGACCCATTCTTTCTACAATTCTCACATCCCCCTATGATATACTGTACTGAGATATAAGATAAATTTCTATTAAACACATAATACATTGGACAACAGAAAAATATGAGAAGGAGAGAAAAGTAGTTAAGAGAATGCAAAAGTAGTCACAACAAAAGAAAAATCTAACTCAGAGTTCTTGTGTTTATAATTTATTATGTGGTTGTAGTTCAGACTCAGCTTCTGTTTATTACCTCTGCCCCACATTTCTTTTACTCTTAGAAAGCAGGTTGGCCCCTGTGGTTCTGGCCGTGGTTGGGGATTCAAAGCTGCTTTTTGGCAATTCTGACAGTATTTTCCATGTGAGTTTTATCACAGAATGGCATGCATGCAAGCACATTAGGGGATTTCTTGCTTCAAGATATACTCCCTTTTATCCTGCTTGTGCAAAGACATCCCATTTCCATCTGAACATCCAGGATCTGTTATCTCAGCCAGAGGCATAAGCCTTCTTCCACTGCTGATCCGGGGAATGACACACTCAGTGTGATCGAGTAGAAGTCCCAACTTCTTGCTTAAGAGATAAATTACTTCATCCCAGTGACCACATTCTTACTTTCCTCTGAAAGCACAGAACAGTCACAAAGATGGAAATCAAGATTACCAGAGATGGTGGGAGAAAACACTTTCATTTCTACTTCTCTTTTTTCTATCATATCCAAGAATCTACGCTACAAGGAAAAAAAATCAGCTTCTAGTAGATTATAAGCAGCATGCACTGGTCATTGTGAAGGACAATGTTCTGCAAGATCAGATCTGGAGACTGCCATATTGAGTCTTCATACAAAATATATTTGCAATACTTATTGCTGAGTAACAAATTACTCCAAGCATGGTGGCTTACTCAGTGAGATAATTTTCTTCTTCTCTTTCTCCATTTGTGGCATTGATTAACCTTATCTAGGTGCTTCTAGATCAAGAATTCTCATGACAGTAGTCAGCACTGGAAAAGGAGTCATCTAAAGGGTTTTTTTTTCTCCTGCATCTGATATTGATTGTAGATGTTGAGAGGCTGAGGGTCAAAATATATTATTTTGTCTCTTGGCTTAAGCTTCCTCATAGTCCGGCCACTGAATTCTAGAATATGTACCCTGAGATAGAGATAGGTAACACGGAGGCTGGAAAATTTCACATCTACCACATCCCATTGCCCAAATTATCACTGGACACAGAATGAAGGATCCTGTGCTGGGACTTGCTTTTACCAGAGAACAGCATCCCAAACTCTTGAGTATGGCTGACACAGAGAGTACATTTAAATGCAGAGTTGTCTAATTCTAAACTTCATGCATTCTATGTTTATGCATTCTTGGATTAAGAAACCTGAATTTAATTCTAGATCAGACACTGCTTAGTACAATGGTGTTGGATAGGGTATACGTCCTATTAATACATGTAGAGGTTGTCATGGACGAAGAATTAGGTCCCTTCAAGTTTAGGCATGGTGTGTTCTTATTGTCCTGTATGTAGAGGTGATCCTACATGCTTTCCTCATAGCAAAATCTCCTTGAATTCTTCAGAGAAGTAAGACATCCAAAGTGCTTATTTTCACCAAAGGAACAACTCAGTCGATGTCCTGTCTTCTGTATGACAATAAATGCAGTAGTATTTTCTTGTGTGTTTCAGCTTAGCATGTTGTCTTATGTTGTATTTTATGTTAGTTGATTAAATATTCCCCTTATTGCAAATATCAGGGATGCTATATCGTAATTTTCTTGACTATTGTGGAAGGGAGTAGTAAAAGGCCTGTTGGATCTGGCTTATTCTGCCTTTGCTATAACTAACTCTTTGGGAATGGCCAAATCATGACCTCTCTAGACCTCAAACATTTAGTCTATATCTGTGGATTGTGTAGAGTGAGAGGCCTCTAAAGCTTCTTTTATGGTTTCTTGAATGTATCTGGGTTAGTTCCGGGGGAGGGGAATAGCTGATCTTTTTAGGTCTTCTGAGACAGAGTTTGTATCACTGGTTCTTAGTGCATTTGCACTTTCCACATGACTAATTCTTTTTTATTACATTATGACTATCAATCACATGGAAAGTTCTCATGCAGACAAATATTCTAAATAAAGATATTATTATAGCATAATTTCTTGAGTTACACAGCTCCCTGTCATATACACAGGGGGCATTCACAGTCCTAAGAGAGAGTTCCTGTCTGTCTATTATTAGGGTACTGCCTATGGACTCAGGTATCATCCTTTCTTTAAAAAATGGCTTGTGCTTACTGGGTGTCATCAGTAAAAGTCCTTACCAACAGGGCCATGGAGTGGAACTTGATGAATTGACTCATAGGATTTAGAATTTGCTTAAGTCGCCAATTTAGACTGAGATGGGATTCATAGGAAATATAAAAGTCAAGATACACTTACCTAAACTTTATGCACCAAATACTTTTCTGTGCTTCTTCTGGGACAATCATTGTTTCCCAAGCTCTGTGAATGCTATGATATAAAAGTTGTATTTGAACCTTGCAATTGTGTGTGAATAGTAAACAAACAAAAATCTTAAGGGGAACTGTGACAAATACTAAGGCAGGAACTGATAACATCTTAGAAATACTTATGATAAAGAGGACTGGCCCCATGGGAGGTTACAAGGAAGGTGGGACCTGACTAGTGGTTTGAGCAGCATCATTGGTTCTAAGTGAAGAGATGGCATAGGATATCCTAGTTAAGGGCAGAGCAATATCAAAGACTCACAGGTTGAAATGACTGCCTGATATTCATGTGCAAAGTCAGACAGCAGCTCAAAAGGTAGAAAGAGAAAGGACAACACCTAAAACAATGGACAATTTTTGAACATAGATAGACAGGAATCATATCTTAGGAATATGCATGCCTGCTATGCATGTACATGACAGAGAGCAATCTCATGGAGTGTGTTATAATAATAAATGTGCTAGGAATATTTCTATTTCCTCTGTATAGGAATTTTTCAGGTTCCAGAGATACTGCTAGGCAAATGAATGGGTCCAGCCCTTAAAACAGTTCATGGTTTAATGATGAAGTTTAATAGAATAAAGAAAGCACATGCCTGTAATCCTAACACTCAGGAAGTGGAGACAAGAGGATCAGAAATTCAAGATAATCATTTGTTAAACAATGAGTTCGAGGCCAATCTGGTTTACATCAGATCTTGTATCAAAAAGTAAACAAGGCATGTGAAGATGGTTTAGTAGGGAAAGATGTGTGCTACACAAGCCTGGAGACCTGACCTCAGTATCCAGAACTCATGTGAAAATGAAGAAAACTGGCTTCACAAAACTTTACTCTTGTTCCTCTTATGTAACACAGCATGTGCCTATACTCCCACAGTAGTAATAACTAAAATATTTAATAACTTTTTATTAAATATAAAAAGCCAAATAGAATAAAAACGAAGTTCCTGGTTAAAGTCTTGGGATAAGAGGTAGGGATGGCATTCAAGAACAAGGTTTAGAGGATCAGGGTAGAGGCAGAGGAACACTCAGGATGGTTGTTCATTCACCGAAAATCTCTGAGATACCAGGCACACAGTAAGGTATTTTATAAGTATTAGAAACATAGATGTATATGACTGGTGTGGTCTTCCATCTTCATAGAAATTACAGGAAAATGGGAAGGTACAAAGTCCAATATGAAAACAAGAAATAATGATGCCTGACATTTATTAGGCTCCCGATGATAAGTCCAAGGTGTTATTGATGAGCTAACTTAATTATCGTATCAAGCATATCAGCAGATGATATGATTATGGTGATAGTGATGCTCCTTTTGCTAACGGTAACTAGGACATAGATGCAGCAGCTGTACCGTGAGACAGACGAGGGCAGTGCTTTTCAACCCTCCTAATTCTGTGAATCTTTAACACAGTTTCTCATGCTGTAGTGACCATAAAATTATGTTCATTGATATTTCATAACTGTAATTCTGCAACTGTTTTGAACAGTAATATAAATAGCTGATATTTCTGATGGTCTTAGGCAATCTCTATGGATAAGTTTAACTCTCCCAAAGAGGTCGTGACACACACAGGTTGAGAACCACTGGACTAGATCTTTATCAGATATGAGAAGTGTGAGTTGAACCCAGGCAACCTGATCATAGAGACCTTTTTAGAGTGTGACCCATGCTAAGAAGAGAATACAACAGGGTGATGAGGTAGAGAGGAACTGGTGGGGTGTGGGGGGTGTCTATATGAAAGAATGCTTCTGGGAGGTTTCACACAGGAAATAGTCTCTGAATAATGGCAGTATTTGGCAGTAAAATGATCCCAGCAGGCAAGTCTAATGGCTTCCACTGAACCATTGAAGGTGCATCAGAGAAGCAACAAACATCATTTACCTCCTGGCTGGATATGCACCTCCGCGACTCCTCAGAGGGCCAAGCTGTAGGTGCTTTCAAAGAGGCCCCCAAGTGGTTGGGTCACTCAGAAGCCTCCTTTAGTGGCTGCTGTAGATCTGGCCCATGACAATTCTACCCAGTGTCGCTGCTATTTCTGGCTGATATCAGTTGTCCCAGGGCACCATATGAAGGTTTTATATGATAAGCATAGGGCAATTTGGCCCAGAACTCTATCCAGAAGCTTCCTAATAAGCAAAGGCCATTTGGATTCAGAGCAAGTAAATGTGCTTTTCCTGGGATTGCCAGAGCTGAGAGCCAAGTCTCAGGGAGGCAATATGTAAAGCAGGTGTCTGTGCAGTGTGCACGCGATAAAGCATATAGAGGAGCACAGAGGGACTCTTGGCTGGTCAGAAGACCAGAAGTCTGTTCTAGAAGGTTGGATATAGGGTCCAGCTATTGGGGCTTTGGAAAAACTCTGTCTAAATCACTAAGAAGGCAGATGGAAAATAAAATGACAATTATAGCCCTTGATTAGAAATGTGGAGATCTTAGTTTTTCAATGTCTCAGCCACCCACCAGATTAACAAGGCATCTCTGCCAAGCCCCTTCCTCTTCCCCTTCCCAATTTTCCTTTGTAAGTGTAAGAATCTTATTTTGATTGAATAACATGTTTTCTATCATGCCCATATCATGCCCATATCGTGTTATGGGGTCTAATATTCAACACACAGGCTGAAATCTTTACTATAAAGAAACTGAAAAAGAGTAGCAGTTATAAAAACCGTATTTCCAAATAATTTGCTTTCTTAAAAAATATTTTAAGAAATGCATTCTAGGAATAAGTCAGAACTTTGTGGGATTTATTTTTATTTTGTGGTTAGGCATGAATTTTTTAGGAGATAAGAAATAAACACAGGATAATAAAAAATACTGTCACAGCTGGCCCACCTTTCAGTGCTGAGTGTTCCTCAAGCTGCTAAGTCACACTAAGTTACACTCTTGCCTTTAGATCATTTCTAGATCAGGAAGTCTAAGGAGGTTTTGCCTACCTCACAAAATGCTATTGTTAACAAAAAGTCTCACACTTTTGCTGAAAGAATAAAAATCATGGTGCTTAGGAATGGTCTGAAGGCATGCCATTGGACTTGAGAAATCCTCCCCTTAAATACTCCCTTTTATTTCCTTCTGAAGCCAGATTTTTTTTCTCAAAACCAGAAATCTGGATTGAAGCACAGAACTGTCAAGTGCAGATGCTCTGGTTCCCAGGAGATGTGGGAGCAGATGTTTTCTAGACCCAATGTTACTTGTTGTGTTTGCTTCTCCGATGTACAGGCATCTGCACCATTCTTTTGAAAATAATGTGGTTCTATAAATACAGGGCTTGTGGCTAATGGGGCACTTGACTAATTAGTCTCAGGATTATCAAGCTGGGAGATGGTTTTAGTATTTGGCAATGGAGAAATCGAGATGAAGAATACTTGGTTTGGGGTTAGAGGGATAGATGTGGTCACCACCTCTTTCACGTATGATTATGGTATCTCTGTGTTGGCATAGGAGAGCTTCCAGGGAGACAGTTAGATACCTGATGTGCTCATTAGTTTTTCATTGTGGACCTCAGGTGATTCGGGGTTTTGTTGTGATTTAAATGTGTCCAGTAATAACTGGTATTGGAGATACATTGATAGTGGGAGGAGAGTTAATCCAGAAAGCAATATTTTGAGCATTCTTCTCTTCAGTAGTGGGTGGGATTAATTAAGCTTGCCTACAAATTCCCTACCCATGGATATAGTTCATGCCATGGAGACAATCATCAACACTCCATACTGTTTTTTGGAGGCTGCCTTCTAATGGAAGGATTTGTAGAAAATAGTTTTGACCATAATCTCCATGCTTGTGTAGCATCCCACAGTGAGTACACTCATAATTGCTCAGACACCTCTTAACTATCAGCATCATAAATAACCATTTACCTATATCAAATTGTAAATTGAAGTAAAGGGAACTTCATTTATAAGCCATTCAGAAAATGTCCTCTGATCAATTAGTAAAAAGCCTAATTATCTCTTTCTATTGAATAACATCACAACATTCTTGTCACTACAAAACCTACCAATAAGTATGACAGCAGAGTATAGGACAAGAGAATTATATAAATGATCAGTTAATAAAAATCTGTGCTATGCTGTTTCTGTACATTTAATATTACTTTTGTATCTTTAATTTTGTCATAAACCAAACTTTGTAGTCTCTCAGTTTTATTTTTAAAAGATTATACCTGAAAAAGTACATGTAGAAAATGTTTATGACAATAATAATAAGAATAAAAATAGCTACATGATCAAGTTTTCTGATTTTTGTAGCCTCTTTCTTATAGAGGATTTAAGCTATATAAGCTTCAGGCCTCTGTGGACTGTCCCTTCCCTTTGCTGTGGCACAAATGTCTTCCACTGACACTTAGACCTGTTCAAGACTAACTCCCAGAGGGTTTGATGGCACATAGACTTGGGGTTCAGCTTTTTTGGGGGCAAATGCTACTTGGGATGTTGCCTTTAATTTATCTTGGGGCCCATTCTGGTTGCTGTGGTCACTTAGTCTCTGTGAGTCCCATACAAAGTAGAGTGATGCAGGTCAAGGTTATGGACCTTGTCTGTGCTTCGTTCAATTCAAACCTGTACTCAGATTTGGACTCAGATTTAGGGATGCAGGAATGAGTGGCATGCAGCATGAAGAAGCTAGAAATGGAGAGCAAAACTTAAAAATTCAGGCTCTGTTGTTGGATGAACATACAAAGACAGTGATGTAGAGTGTGGAATGGAGATCTCTGGAGCATGCGTGATGGAGAGATGACACACAAGCCTCCTTACTTACTCCTAATAAAGGTGCTGATCTCATTACATCTACCTCTAATTATGTTCCTCAATCAGAATAACTACTAGTAAGTTCCATTTGTGTAAAATCTGCACTGGTGTGTAAATTTGTCTGAGTCATTTAGTGCAATGCCTGGTGTGTAGCAGACATCCCAAAGATTGCTGCTTCAAGGAATGAAATAGCTATTAATCTATGTCAGGCACTGCATTAAATGAGCCTCATGAGCCATTTCACTGACATTGCAAGATAAGACTATGACAGACATGCTGAAAGTAAATGTTTCCTAGATGGGAAAATTGAATGATCCAGGCAGGTCACCCAAGGCCCTACAGGCACAAGGGCAGGTCTTAAATGAGGCTCAGGTTTGTTTCTTGCCTTGCTCCAAGGCTGGAAACTTGTCTTCCCCTAACATACCTAATTCCAAGTCAAATCCCAGCCTGTGTGGCTGGATCCCAAGGATGCCAACTGTAAGTCTTTGGGATATAGTCCTGGACACCTACAGAGACAGTTCTCTGAAAGTATATGGACAGGTATTCAGACATTAGTTGGACTTTCTATGCTACTTGTCATTTACTGGTTGAATATGTTCTATTTCTGAAATCAGGGGTCATGTGGCTATCAGTGATTTGATTTACAGAGTGTACTTGGCTTATCCTGTGGAGTATCTTTGGCTCATGCCTTCCTGCCATATGCCTGAGTGGGTCCATATCATGTCCAGCTTCTATTTCCATCTTAATCAACTACTGCATCTTTAAAAGTTTCTTACTGCCTAACCCTTGTAATCAGTGTTTCTATGCCTGCTTACTCCAGCAATGGTGAACCCCAAGAATCAAGGTTTATGTGATGTGTTAATCCCTATAAACCCAGAGGAATATTGTACCTCCAAATTGTGGCAGATTTGCAGTATCATTTTGATGGTTGATCTCTGAAAAATAATCCAATTTTAGATTCCTCATCTGTAAAGTAGGAAGTAAAAATATTTTATCTATTATAGATTAACATAGTCAGAACATTTAAAAACAAACTATTGCCCAGCACAGAGAAATTGCACTGAACATGAGCCATTCTTAGTAGTTGTGACAGTTAATTTTAATTGTCAATTTGATACAATCTGGAATCACCTGGAAGAAGGGCCTCTGGGGATGTCTGTAATGGATTATTTTTTTTTATTGTTTTACTTATTCACTTTACATCCTGCTCACTGACTCCCCTTCCACATCAACCCCTCCTGAAATCCTTCCCCCTATCCCCTCCTCACCTTCTCCTCTGAGCCAATGGGGGCCCCCTTGGTGTCCCCCTACCCTGGGACATCAAGTCTTTTTGAAGCTTGGCACATCGATTCCCACTAAGGTCAGACAAGGCAGCCCAGCTGGAAGAATGTATCACATGTACAGGCAACAGTTTTTGGGATAGCCTCCCTGGCTCTCCACTCCAGTTGTCTGGGACTCACATGAAGATCAAGCTGCATATTTGCTAACATAAATGCCAGGGAGCCTAAGTCCATTCTGTGTATGTTCTTTTGTTGGTGGTTCAGTCTCTGAGAGCCTCAAGGGTCCAGGTTAGTTGACTCTGTTGGTCTTCCTGTGGAGTTTCTATCCCCTTTGGTACATACAGTTCTTCCTCCTATTCTTGCATGAGTCCCCAAGCTCCATGCAAAGTTTGGCTGTGGGTGTCTGCATCTGTCTGAGTCAGCTGCTAGGAGGAGCCTCTCAGAGGACAGCCATGCTAGATTCCTGTCTGTAAGCATAACAGAGTATCATTAATAGTGTTATGGATTAGTGCTTACCCATGGGATAGGTCTTAAGTTGGGTTGGTTATTGGTTGGTCATTCCCTCAGTCTCTGCACCATGCCCCCATCCATGCACTTCTTGGAGACAGGATAAATTTTGATTCGAAAGTTTTGTGAGTGGGCTGGTATCGCTATTACTCCATTGGGGTTCCTGACTGGCTACAGGAGGTGGCCTTTTCAGGTTCCATAGACCCAATGCTGTGAATCTCTTTCATGTCCTTCCCCACACCTGATCCCGAATCCCCCCCCACCTCCCCATCCAACTCCCTCTCAATTGTCTCCCTCCATCTGCCTCCTATGACTATTTTATTCTCCCTTTTAAGCTTATAAGCACCCTTGCTTGTGCCTTCCTACTTGTTTAGCTTCTTTGGGTCTATGAAATATAGCATGGGTATCCTGTATTTTAACGTTAATATCCATTTACATGTGAGTACATACTATGCATGTCCTTTTGGGACTCACTCAGGATGATATTCTCAAGATCCATCCATTTGCCTGCAAAATTCATGATGTCTTTGTTTTTAATAGCTGAATAGTACTACATTGTGTTGATGTACAATATTTTCTTTATCCATTTTTTTTTTCAGTTGAGGGACATCTGGGTTGTTCCCAGTTTCTGGCTATTACGAAAAAAAAAAAACCTGCTATGAACATAGTGAAACCCATGTTTGTGAGGGATGATATAGTGTCTTTTGGGTATATACCCAGGAGTGGTATAGCTGGATCCTGAGGTAGAACTATTCTTAGTTTTCTGAGAAACTACCAAATTAATTTCCAAAGTGGTTGTACAAGATTGTACTCCTACCAGTACTCGAGTATTCCCCTTGTTTTACATTCTTGCCAGCATGTACTAGCTCCTAAATTTTTGACTTTAGCCATTCTGATGGGTGTAAGATGGAACCTCATAGTTCTTTTGAATTACATTTCTCTGATGACTTTGAACATTTCTTTAAGGGCTTCTTGGCCATTCAAGTTTCCTCTCTTGAGAATTCTCTGTTTAGCTCTGTACCTTATTTTTAAATTGGGTTACTTGAGTTGTTGGTGTCTAAAATCTAGAGTTCCTTGTAAATTTTGGATATTACCCCTCTGTCAGATGTAGGGTTAATGAAGATCCTTTCCTAATCTATAGGCTGTCAATTTGTCCTATTGACATTGTCCTTTGTCTGACAGAAGCTTTGCAGTTTTATGAAGTCCCATTTATCAATTGTTGATCATAGAACCTGACCCATTGGTCTTCTGTTTAGGAAATTTTCTCCTGTGTGTTTAAGGGTATTTTCCATTTTCTCTTCTATGAGATTTAGTGGATCCAGTTTTATGTTGAGGTTCCTGATCCACTTGAACTCTAGTTTTGTGCAGGGTGATAAATATGAATCTATTTTCATTCTTCTCTATGTAGACATCCAGTTAGACCAGCACCATTTGTTGAAGATGCTTTCTTTTTGCCATTGTATGGTTTTGGCTTCTTTATCAAAAATCAAGTGTCCATAAATGTGTGGGCTTATTGATGGGTCTTTGATTTGATACCATTTATCAACATTTCTGTTTCTGTACTAATAACATCCAGTTTTCATCATTATTGCTTTGTAGTACAGCTTGAGATCAGGGATGGTGATTCCTCCTTTTATTGTTCAGGACTGTTTTGGTTATCCTGGGTTTTTAATTTTTCCACATGAAGTTGAAAATTGCTCTTTCAAGGTCTATTGTAGCTTTCTGTATTCTAACGCTACTTCTGTTCCCCGAAACTATCTGCATGAGTGAATCTGCACATAGCTACTGGGAACCTGCTCCCAGTTAATTCTGATTGGTAAATAAAGATATCAGCAGTCAATAGCTGGTAGAAGAAAAAGAGGTGGGGGTTTAGGTTCCAAGGGCTTAGGACCTTGAGGAAGGAGAAGGGAAGGAAGGAGAGAGATGCCATGTGAGAAGAATGTAGACAGAGAGGTAGAGCTACCATCTAAAGGGGCAGGGAGAGTGTGAACAAGAGTGTGGCTCAACTGGGTCAGGAGCAGCCAAGATGGAACATAAAAATTAGTAAGTAATAACTCAGAATTATCTATGAGAAACAGATTCTAGCAGTATGGAGGCTAGGAAGATGCTCAGATACTGTGCAGCATAAGATATATTAAAATATAAAAGCTGTATGTGTGTCTTTCATATAAGAACATAAAACATTGAGTCAGAAAGTAACCCCAAGCAGGGATTTAATAAAAATATTAGTACTACTGTCTATAAAAAATTATGTTGGAATTTTGATGAAGATTGCATTGAATCTGTATACTGCTTTTGGAAAGATGGCCATTTTCACTATGTCAATCCTGCCTATCTATGAGCATGAGAGGTCTTTCCATCTTCTGATATCTTCTTCAACTTCTTTTTCAGGAACTGGAAGTTCTCATACAAATCTTTCACTTAGAGTTCTCTGGTAGAATTTTGGGGGTTGCGTATATATACTATCATATCATTTGCAAATAGCAATACTTTTACTCTTTCTTTTCCAAATTGTATCCCTTTGATCTTTAGTTGTCTTATTGCTGTGGCTGCATAGTACAATATAGTACTTGAAGTCCTATATTGATTAAATAGGAAAAGAGTGGGCAGTCTTGTCCTGTCCCTGAATTTAGCAGAAATGCTTTAAGTTTCCCTCCATTTAATTTGATGTTGGCTATTGGCTTGCTGTATATTGCTTTGAATGTGTTTAGGTATGTTCTTTATATCTCTGATCTCTCTAAGACTTTTAACATGAAGATATGTTTTATTTTGTCAAAGGTTTTTTCAGTATCTAATAAAATAATCATGTGATTTTTTTCTTTCAGTTTGTTTATATGGTGGATTATGTTAATGGATTTTGTATATTGAACTATTCTTGTATTCCTGGGATGAGGCCTACTTGATCATGATTGATAATTTTTTTTTATGTGTTCCTAGTTTCAGTTTGCAAGTATTTTATTGAGTAATTTTTGCATTAATGTTCATAAAACAAATCAATCCGAAGTTCTCTTTCTTTATTTAGGCTCATGTGGTTTAGGTATCAGAGTGATATTGGCTTCACAGAATGAGTTTGACAGTGTTCCTTCTGTTTCTATTTTGTAGAATAGTTTGAAGAGTATTGGTATTAGTTCTTCTTTGAAAGACTGGTAGAATTCTGCATTATAACTATCTGGCTCTTGGCTATTTTTGGTTGGGAGACGTAATAACTGCCTCTATTCTTTTAGAGGTTACATAGCTGTCTAAATGGTTTACCTGACTTGATTTAACTTTGGTAAGTGGCAAATTTCTAGAAAATCATCCATTTTGTTAAGATTTTTTAAATTTGTGGAGTACAGGCTTTTGAAGTAAGACCTAATGATCTTTGAATATTCTTATTGACTATTCTTATATTTTTCTTTTCATGTATAATTTTGTTAATTTGGATACTGTCTCTCTGTCTTTTGGATAGTTTGGCTAAGGTTTTGTCTATCATATCAATTTTTCTCAAAGAATCAGCTTTAGCTTTGTTGACTCTTTGTATTGTTTTCTTTGTTTCTAATTGATTGATTCCATCCCTGAGTTTGACTATTTCCTGCCTTCTACTCCTTCTGGATATGTTCGCTTCTTTTTGTTCTAGATCTTTCTGGTGTATTTCTACATTGTTTTTATGAAAATTTCCTAGTTTCTTTATGGAGGTGCTTAGTAGTATGAACTTTTCTTTTAGTAGTGCTTTCACTGTATCTCATAAACTTAGATATGTTGTGCCTTCATTTTCATTGAATTCTAGAAAAATTTTAATTTCTTTCATTATGTTTTCCCTGACCCAGAGATCATTAAGTAGTCAGTTGTTCAATTTCCATGAGTAGGTAGGCTTTCTGGTGTTCCAGATTTAATCCATGGTGGTCTGATGAGATACAAGATGTTATTTTAATTTTCTTGTATCTGTTGAGGCTTGTTTTTTTCACAGACTATATGGTTAATTTTGGAGAATGACCCATGAGGTGCTGAGAATAAGGTACATTATTTTGTGTCTGGGTGAATTATTCTACAGATGTCTGTCAGGTCCATATGATTCATAATGTCTGTTAGTTTCATTATTTCTCTGTTTAGTTTTTGTTTGGATAACCTGTCAGTTGATGAAATTGAGTGTTGAACTCATTATTGATGTGAAGGGTTCAATGTGTGATTTAAGCTTTATCAAGTGTTTTTCTTTTTTTGAAAGACAGAATTTTAATTTTTATTATTTAATTCTTCTTTTAAAAACAAAATTCTACTGTGTGTTTTTCTTTTTTTTTTTTTTTTTTTTTTTTTTTCCTTTTTTTTTTTTTTATTGGATGATTTATTTACATTTCCTATGTTGTCCCCTTACCCCATCCCCCACCACCCACTCGGAACCTCCAATCCCCTCGCCCCTCCTCCTTCTTCTCTGTGGATGTAACCTCTATCTACACCCCCCCCACTCCCACCTCCCCACCCTCAAAATTCCCACCCCCTGGGGCATCCAGCCTTCATGAGGTCAAGGTTCTCTTCTTCCACCTATGCCCAGCAGGGCCCTCCACTTTTACATATTCAGCTGAAGCCCTGGATCCCCCCCTAAGTGCTCCCAGGCTGGTGGTTTAGACCCTGGGAGCTGTGGTTGGTTGGTATTGTTGCTCTCCTCATGGTGCCACAAACCCTTTCAGCTCCTTCAGTCTTCACTCTAACTCCTCTATTGAGAACCCCATGATCAGTTCAATGGCTAGTTGTGAGCATCTGCCTCTGAATATGTCTGACTCTTGAAGGCCTCTGAGGAGATATCCATATCAGGCTCTTATCAGCATGCACTTCCTGTCTTCCACATCAGCATCTACCTTTGGTGATTGCACATGGGATAGATACTCAGGTGGGGTGGTCTTGAGACGGCCCCTCCTTCAGTTTCTGTCCCTCACTTTGTCTCCATATTTGCTCCCTTGAGTATTTTGTTGCTCCTTCTAAGAAGGACCGAATCACCCTCACTTGGTCTTCCTTCTTTATGGGCTTCATGTGGCCTGTGAGTTGCATCTTGGGCATTTCAAGGTTCTAGGCTAATATCCAATAATCAGTGAGTGAATACCATGTGTCTTCTTTTGTGATTGGCTTACCTCACTCAGGATGATAATTTCTAGTTCCATCCATTTACCTAGGAACCTCTCGAATTCATTGTTTTTAATAGCTGAGTAATACTCCATTGTGTAAATATACCACATTTTTTGAATCCATTCCTCAGTTGAAGGACATCTGGGTTCTTTCCAGCTCCTGGCTATTATAAATAAGGCTGCTATGAACATAGTTGAGCATATGTCCTTGTTATATGTTCGAGCATCTTCTGGGTATATGCCTAGGAGTGGTATAGCTGGATCCTCGGGTAATGCTATGTCCAATTTTCTGAGGAACCGCCAGACTGATTTCCAAAGTGGTTGCACCATCTTGCAGTCCCACCAACAATGGAGGAGTGTTCCTCTTTCTCCACACCCTCGCCAGCATCTACTATCACCTGAGTTTTTAATCTTAGCCATTCTGACTGGTGTGAGATGGAATCTCAGGGTTGTTTTGATTTGCATTTCCCTGACGACTAAGGATGCTGAACATTTCTTTAGATGCTTCTCGGCCATTCGAGTTTCTTCCCTTGAAAATTCTTTGTTAAGCTCTATACCCCATTTTTTAATAGGGTAATTTGGTTGTCTGGAGTCTAATTTCTTGAGTTCTTTGTATATATTGGATATTAGCCCTCTATCAGATGAAGGATAGGTAAAGATCTTTTCCCAATTTGTTGGTTGTCGTTTTGTCCTATTGACAGTGTCCTTTGCCTTACAGAAACTTTGCAATTTTATGAAGTCCCATTTGTCAATTCTCGATCTTAGAGCATATGCCATTGGAGTTCTGTTCAGGAACTTTTCCCCTGTGCCCAAGTATTCGAGGCTTTTCCCCACCTTCTCTTCTATTAGTTTCAGTGTATCTGGTTTTATGTGGAGGTCCTTTATCCACATAGACTTGAGCTTTGTACAAGGGGATAAGAATGGATCAATTTTCATTCTTCTACATGTTGTCTTCCAGTTGAACCAGCACCATTTGTTGAAAATGCTGTCCTTTTTCCACTGGACAGTTTTAGCTCCTTTGTCAAAGATCAAGTGACCATAGGAGTGTGGGTTCATTTCTGGGTCTTCAATTCTATTCCATTGATCTTCCTGCCTGTCTCTGTACCAATACCAGGTAGTTTTTATCACTATTGCTCTGTAGTACAGCTTGAGGTCAGGGATGGTAATTCCTCCAGAAGTTCTTTTATTGTTGAGAATAGTTTTCGCTATCCTGGGTTTTTTGTTATTCCATATGTGCCCCGTCCCGCGGGGCAGCTTTTGTCGCAGGGTCCCTCGGAGAAGGTGAGCCTAATGGGAAGAAACAGGGGAGAAAGAGGCGCGAGACCAAGCAAGGAGAAAGAAGGCACAGAGCCAGCTGAGTCTTGTCAAGGTCTCACTTTATTGCGGAAGCTACTACAAGATATACTGTGGGGAATGGAAGGAGGGGGTGACCTCTTGCAGCATGTGGCAAGGGTTTAGGGAACTGGGTTAGGGAACTTGTGGTTGGGTGGGGAATGGAAACTAAAATTGGGTAAGGGAACATTTGGGTAAGGGGCTTGAGTAAGGGGTTGGGTAAGGGGACAAGCTGAACTCTCCGTTGTAAGCCGCAAGCTCTGTGCAAGCATGCTGAGAACAAGGAAGTGACTGTTGTTCTCATGGTGGCAGAGGGCAGGCTGCCCAAGCCAAGTGTTTTTAGCTCCAGGGTATATTTTCCTGGCCCCCGACAGGTCCCCCTTCTGTGACTAATTATAAAAAAGAAGGCAACTTTGTCCCAAATCCCTGTCTTAGGCTAGCCAGTGTGAGTCCACAGCCGACACTCAAAGGACGATGTTTTAAAGAGGACAGGGTGGCACCCGCTGCTTGGCACCTCTGTTGGCTGAGGTGGGCGCATCCAAACCGCGGCCCCTGGCCTCTCAAGGAAGTTATATACATGTGGCACCGGCATAATCCCGTCCTGGGGATTAAGGCCTGCTGGCCTCAACCACCGTTTTGGGGGGTTGCTCATCTCCGTGCAATGGGTCTAAGCCCAGGAGGTGCAAGAGCCAAACCCGAAAGGCACAAAGGCCATGGTGGGGAGGGTTGCCGATCTGGCCTTTGAAGGTCGCAGACCACCACAGAAATTGTTGGTCGAAGTCACGGGGGCAATTTTGTCTTTGGGGGCCAATTCATACTCTGAGGCAGAACACTAAGGGCTTTGTGAATGGCAGGGCCGATGGCCCCACGG
>NW_021620584.1:1887173-1891785 GCF_004785775.1 Grammomys surdaster
ATTTCTTGAGTTCTTTGTATATATTGGATATTAGCCCTCTATCAGATGAAGGATTGGTAAAG
The DNA here is from genome assembly GCF_004785775.1 of Grammomys surdaster. Classification (NCBI taxonomy): domain Eukaryota; kingdom Metazoa; phylum Chordata; class Mammalia; order Rodentia; family Muridae; genus Grammomys; species Grammomys surdaster. The sequence continues at coordinate 1,887,236 of NW_021620584.1, forward strand.
ATCTTTTCCCAATTTGTTGGTTGTCGTTTTGTCCTATTGACAGTGTCCTTTGCCTTACAGAAACTTTGCAATTTTATGAGGTCCCATTTGTCAATTCTCGATCTTAGAGCATATGCCATTGGAGTTCTGTTCAGGAACTTTTCCCCTGTGCCCAAGTATTCGAGGCTTTTCCCCACCTTCTCTTCTATTAGTTTCAGTGTATCTGGTTTTATGTGGAGGTCCTTTATCCACATAGACTTGAGCTTTGTACAAGGAGATAAGAATGGATCAATTTTCATTCTTCTACATGTTGTCTTCCAGTTGAACCAGCACCATTTGTTGAAAATGCTGTCCTTTTTCCACTGGACAGTTTTAGCTCCTTTGTCAAAGATCAAGTGACCATAGGTGTGTGGGTTCATTTCTGGGTCTTCAATTCTATTCCATTGATCTTCCTGCCTGTCTCTGTACCAATACCAGGTAGTTTTTATCACTATTGCTCTGTAGTACAGCTTGAGGTCAGGGATGGTAATTCCTCCAGAAGTTCTTTTATTGTTGAGAATAGTTTTCGCTATCCTGGGTTTTTTGTTATTCCATATGAATTTGAGAATTTCCTTTTCTAACTCTGTGAAGAATTGAGTTGGGATTTTAATGGGGATTGCATTGAATCTGTAGATTGCTTTTGGCAAGATGGCCATTTTTATTATATTAATCCTGCCAATCCATGAGCATGGGAGATCTTTCCATCTTCTGAGATCTTCTTCAATTTCTTTCTTCAGAGACTTGAAGTTCTTGTCATACAGGTCTTTCACTTGCTTGGTTAGATTCACACCAAGGTATTTTATATTATTTGCAACTATTGTGAAGGGTGTCATTTCCCTAATTTCTTTTTCAGTCTGTTTATCTTTCATGTAGAGGAAGGCTACTGATTTGTTTGAGTTGATTTTATAACCAGCCACTTTGCTGAAGTTGTTTATCAGGTTTAGGAGTTCTCTGGTGGAAGTTTGGGGGTCACTTAAGTATACTATCATATCATCTGCAAATAGCGATATTTTGACTTCTTCCTTTCCTATTTGTATCCCTTTGACTTCTTTTTGCTGTCTAATTGCTCTGGCTAAGACTTCCAGTACTATATTGAATAGGTAGGGGGAGAGTGGGCAACCTTGTCTAGTCCCTGATCTTAGTGGGATTGCTTCAAGTTTCTCTCCATTTAGCTTGATGTTGGCTACTGGTTTGCTGTAAATTGCTTTTACTATGTTTAGGTAGGGGCCTTGAATTCCTGATCTTTCCAAGACTTTTATCATGAAGGGATGTTGAATTTTGTCAAATGCTTTCTCAGCATCTAGTGAGATGATCATGTGGTTTTTTTCTTTAAGTTTGTTTATATAGTGGATTACATTGATGGATTTCCGAATATTGAACCATCCCTGCATTCCTGGGATAAAACCTACTTGATCATGATGGATGATTGTTTTGATGTGGTCTTGGATTCGGTTTGCTAGAATTTTATTGAGTAGTTTTGCATCGATGTTCATAAGGGAGATTGGTCTGAAGTTCTCTTTCTTTGTCGGGTCCTTGTGGGGTTTGGGTATGAGTGTAATTGTAGCTTCATAGAACGAATTGGGTAGTGTTCCTTCTGTCTCTATTTTGTGGAATAGTTTGAAGAGAATTGGTATTAGGTCTTCCTTGAAGGTCTGATAGAATTCAGCACTAAAACCATCTGGTCCTGGGCTTTTTTTAGTGGGGAGGCTTTTGATGACTGCTGCTATTTCCTGAGGGGTTATGGGACTATTTAGATGGTTTATCTGCTCCTGGTTTAACTTCGGTACCTGGTATCTGTCTAGGAAATTGTCCATTTCATCCAGGTTTTCCAGTTTTGTTGAGTATAGGCCTTTGTAGTAGGATCTGATGATTTTTTGAATTTCTTCAGTTTCTGTTGTTATGTCTCCCTTTTCAGTTCTGATTTTATTAATTTGGATACTGTCTCTGTGCCCTCTGGTTAATCTGGCTAAGGGTTTATCTATCTTGTTGATTTTCTCAAAGAACCAACTCCTGGTTTTATTGATATTTTGTATTGTTCTTTCTGTTTCTATTTGGTTGATTTCAGCCCTGAGTTTGATTATTTCCTGCCTTCTACTCCTCCTGGGTGTATTTGCTTCTTTTTGTTCTAGAGCTTTTAGTTGTGCAGTCAACTTGTTAGTGTGTGCTCTTTCCAGTTTCTTTTTGTAGGCACTTAGAGCTATGAGCTTTCCTCTTAGCACTGCCTTCATGGAGTCCCACAAGTTTTGGTATGATGTGTCCTCATTTTCATTGAATTCTAAAAAGTCTTTTATTTCTTTCTTTATTTCTTCCTTGACCAAGTCATCATTGAGTAGAGAGTTGTTCAGTTTCCATGTGTACGTGGGTTTTCCATTGTTTTTGTCATTATTAAAGACCAGTCTTAGTCCGTGGTGATCTGATAAGATGCAAGGGATTATTTCAATCTTTTTGTATCTGTAGAGGCTTGTTTTGTGACCAATTATATGGTCTATTTTGGAGAAGGTACCATGAGGTGCTGAGAAAAAGGTATATTCTTTTGTTTTAGGATGAAATGTTCTATAGATGTCTGTTAAGTCCATTTGGTTCATAACTTCTGTTAATTTCAAAGTGTCTCTGTTTAGTTTCTGTTTCCATGATCTGTCCATTGCTGACAATGGGGTGTTGAAATCCCCCACTATTATTGTGTGAGGTGTAATGTGTGTTTTGAGCTTTAGTAAAGTTTCTTTTATGTATGTAGGTGCCCTTGCATTTGGAGCATAGATGTTCAGAATTGAGAGTTCACCTTGGTAGATTTTTCCTTTGATGAGTATGAAGTGTCCTTCCTTATCTTTTTTGATTAATTTTGGATGAAAGTCGATTTTATTTGATATTAGAATGGCTACTCCAGCTTGTTTCTTGGGACCATTGGCTTGAAAAATTGTTTTCCACCCTTTTATTCTGAGGTAGTGTCTGTCTTTGTCACTGAGGTGCGTTTCTTGTATGCAGCAAAATTCTGGGTCTTGTTTGTGTATCCAGTCTGATAGTCTGCGTCTTTTTATTGGGGAATTGAGACCATTGATGTTAAGAGATATTAAGGAAAAATGATTGTTGCTTCCTGTTATTTTTTTTATTAGAGGTAAAGTTATGTTTGTATCTTTTTTGGGGGTTGTTGGAAGATTACTTACTTGCTTTTCCTAGGTTGTAGTTTCCCTCCTTGTGTTGGCATTTTCCATCAATTATCCTTTGAAGTGCTGGGTTTGTGGGAAGATACTGTGCAAATTTGGTTTTGTCATGGAATATCTTGGTTTCACCATCTATAGTGATTGAGAGTTTTGCTGGGTATAGTAATCTGGGCTGGCAATTGTGTTCTCTTAGTGTCTGTATGATGTCAGTCCAGGCTCTTCTGGCTTTTATAGTCTCTGGTGAGAAGTCTGGTGTAATTCTTATAGGTCTGCCTTTATATGTTACTTGACCTTTTTCCCTTACTGCTTTTAGTATTTTTTCTTTGTTTTGTGCATCTGATGTTTTGATTATTATGTGACGGGAGGTATTTCTTTTCTGGTCTAGTCTATTTGGTGTTCTGTAGGCTTCTTGTATGTTTATGGGCATCTTGTTCTTTAGGTTAGGGAAGTTTTCCTCAATAATTTTGTTGAAGATATTTACTGGCCCTTTAAGTTGAGAATCTTCATTCTCATCTATACCTATTATCCTTAGGTTTGGTCTTCTCATTGTGTCCTGGATTTCCTGGATGTTTTGAGTTAGGAGTTTTTTGCGTTTTGCATTTTCTTTGACAACTGTGTCAATATTTTCCACCGTATCTTCTGCATTTGAGATTCTCTCTTCTATCTCTTGTATTCGGTTGGTGATGCTTGCGTCTGTGACTCCTGATCTCTTTCTTAGGTTTTCTATCTCCATGGTTGTCTCCCTTTGAACTTTCTTTATTGTTTCTATTTCTAGTTTCAGGTCCTGAATGTTTTTGTTTAATTCCTTCTTTGTGTTTTCTTCCATTTCTTTAAGGGATTTCTGTGATTCCTCTTTAAGGGCTTCTATCTGTTTACTTGTACTCTCCTGTATTTCTTTAAGGGAGTTACTTAATTCCTTCTTATAATCCTCTATCATCATCATGAGAAGTGATTTTAATTCTGAATCCTGCTTTTCAGGTGTGATGGGGTGTTCAGGGCTTGCTATATTGGGAGAATTGGGCACTGATGATGCCAAGAAACTTTGGTTTCCGTTGCTTATGTTCTTGCGCTTGCCTTTCGCCATCTGGTTAACTCTAGTGGTACCTGCCCTCACTGTGTAAAACTGGAGTCTGTATTTCCAGTTATCTTGCTTATTGCAGAGCTCCTCAGAGTCCAGAGGTCTCTGTGGTCTTATGCTCCTAATCTCCTGGGTGGAATAACTCCTGGGACTCAGGCCACCTCTTGGATCTGGAAATCCTTCTGCTCTGAGTGCAGTGGGTCCTCGATGACTCAGGATTCAGTTTCAGCTGCTCTGAGTGCAGTGGCTCCAGCTGCTCTGAGTGCAGTGGCTCCTGGATGACTCAGGATTCAGTT
>NW_021620584.1:1891795-1911466 GCF_004785775.1 Grammomys surdaster
TCTGGGGTTTAGGGAGTGAGATGGAGTTCTTACCAGCTGCTCTGAGTACAGTGGCTCCTGGATGACTCAGGATTCAGTTTCTCCACAGGACAGGAGCAGACTGACTCTGTCCTGTGTGTTTTTCAAATTCTCATTATGCATTCAATTACTGGTGTACATCTAGGCTGACCATATTCTATCACTATAATGAATAATGCTACAATAAAAATGTGTGTCTTGTAAAATTATCTATGGCCTGAGGTCAGTATTTCTATTTTGGTCAAGCTTCAAGAATGGCATATATAGCTTTTTGTCCTGGGAATAATTTTATTTCTGCCCATCATGTTAAAGCTTTTCTTTAACAACATCAACATATTGGCAGCCAAAGTACACGGCTTGAACCTGAAAATGAACTCCCAGACAGAGTTATTAAATTAACAGGCTGGCAAATCAAGGACAGGTAAGATTCTGCACAGAGACTTACCAACCTAAGACAGAAGTACATTGCTTTTGATAATGCATATTCCATGATGGATAAGGAAGGCATTCTTGTCAAAACGACTTAAGACAGGCTCAGTCTTGTCAATGAAATAAAAAATGAGGAGAGGTCGAGAGCCTTTGGGGCTGCTGGACAAGAATCTGACATGGGCCAAGGACAATGACATGGGCTGTTTGGCAGGAATATGACATTGGCCAAGTACAAGAAAGTAGGCTTCAGGCAGGAATCTGACATTAGGCTAGAACAAAGAAATAATTTCAGGCAGAAGTCTGAAATTTACGCTAGAACAAGAAAGTAGCCTTCAGACATGAAAATGACTTTGGGCTAAGACAGGGAAGTTGGCTCAGATATTTTGGTCATCCTGATATGCCCTTAGAAGCAGTGATCATGGGAGTTTTCGTGGAATTGGGTTTAATACCTTGCTTGTTCTTTGACTATTTGTGTTTATTGTCTTGCTTGTTCCTTGACTATTTGCATCTATTGTATTGCTAGACCCTCAACCTAGAGCTGACCTGAATACTTAAATGTAATTCAAATGGTATCAAAGCAAAAAGGAGGAGGAGGGATGGGATGGGGGGGGTTCTAGGAAGGGAAAATGGGGAAAGGGGATGACATCTGAAATGTAAATAAATAAAATATCCAATTTTTAAAAAAGATTGGATAAGTAATTTTCTTGTGTTTTGGTTGTGTTAGGATATCCAGGGCTTGCCATAGTAGGGTAGCTGTGCTTTGAAGGTGTCATATTGCCCTGGCTTTTGTTGATTGTATTCTTTTAAAGGGCCTTTTAGCCATCTGGATACCTTTGGTCTCTAGATGTTCCTCTTGTAGTAGGTATTGGGAGGGGAGTTAATGTAAATGGTCCTGTTGAGGCAGGCCTCTTATGAGTGTTCTTGGGCTGTTTGGTTATGGATCTGTAGGTCTGTATGGTTCAGGATCCACAGGTCTGTATGGTTCATGAGCTGCAGGCCCAGTGAAGGTGGACAGAGAGATGGTAGGAAAATAGATATCCACCTGGGAGAGCAGACTGCTCAGTGAAGCTTGGTGTGCAGAGGATTCATCAAGCAGGAATGATAGACCAAGGAAGAGAAGCTTACCTGTATGGTCAGGCTTAGCAGGTATAATGAGGATGGGAGCAGAGGTGGCTGGATAATGGAAGGCCCCTTGGGATAGCAGGCTGTTCACGGCAGCTCTCCTTCTCTAGAGGACTTGGCAAGCAGGAAAGATGGGTGAGGAAGGAAAATTTACCTACATGGTTTGGAATCCACAGATCCAATGACGGTGGAGAGACATGGGAGAAGAATGACAGTTTCCCTGGAATAGAAGGCTGCTCAGGGCAGCTTGGCTTGCTTCAGAAGATTCAGCAAGCAGGGAAGATGGATAATAGAATAGAAGTTTACCTGTATGATTCAGCATCCACAGGTCTAAAGAAGGTGGTAGGAGAGGTAGGGGAAGAACGGAGGTCCCCCTGGGATGACAGACTGCTCAGTGCAGCTTGGCTTATGCCAGAGGACTCAGCTGGCAGAAAGATAGGTGTGGGGAGGGAAACTTACCTGTGTGGTTCAGGATCCACAGGTATGCTGAAGGTGGGAGGAGAGGTTCAGGGAAAGAAAAGGTCATCTTAATTATGGTAATTGATGATGGTATCAGTAACAAGAGCCAATGTTTATTGAGGGTGTCTGTAGAAAACATTGGGTGAAGATATTGACGCCGGGTATCTTTTTTATTCTCTTTCTTATCCTGAGACGTTGGTTCTTTGTGAGCTCAGTTTTAGAGAATGAGAAACTGAGGTAGAACCAAAGCAAGAGGTTTGCCTAATATCACATAGCTAGCCTATGAAGGAGTTAGAACTTGACCCAAGTCTCTCATTCAAGAATCCTTCACTGTAATAGTTTACATTAGCTTCTAGATAAGAAGCCTAAATATTCATACAGGAAAAGAACCAGTGTTTATTTAGCACCTATTAGATTGTGTTGAGTTCCTGTCAATGTATGCAATTTCTACAATATCCACAAGAAAGAAACTTCTTTCCCCCTTCCCTCCCTTCCTCCTTTCTTCCCTCCCTCTTTCCCTCATTCCCTCCCTCCCTTCCTTCTTTCCTTCTTTCCTCCTTTTCCCCTCCTTTCATCCTCTCTCTGTGTCCCTCCCTCCCTTCCTCTCTCCCTTCCTCCCTCCCTCCCTCCTTCCCTTCTCTCTCTCTCTCTCTCTCTCTCTCTCTCTCTCTCTCTCTTTCCTTCAGAGGAGGATCTTACAGTATAGATCATGCTAGCCTTGAACTCACAGAAATCTACTTGTCTCTGACTCCTAAGTGTTAAAGTCATGCACCTCCACACTGGGCTAGAAGGAAGTGTTTCTGTTTTGGCTTTACAGAAAAGACCTCTAAGACTTGGAAAAGTAAGCATACTAAGGCTGCATAGTACACTTCTGAGATAATATTCAGATACTTCCTTGCTCTAGAGCTAAATAGGTAGGCATGGAAGTAGTAGGAGAGTCAGGGAAATTAAGGTAGTAAAAGTGGCAGGAAAAAAGACCAGAGCTCACAGGGAGGTGAGTGAGCCTGGCAGGTAGGAATTTGTTCAGCCAGGCTGATAGATCCTAGGTAAAAGGAACAAGGTTAGGCAACCACCCACTGTCACAAGACTGGAAATGAGTGGGAAAGTATGGATAAAATACTCTCTGGCAGGGACTGCTATCCTCCCAGCAGGACAGCCTCCAGCTCCAGGGGAACGCTATTGTTCCATTTGCTGGCATCTGATCTTTTCTTGTCATTATTTTCTGAGTGAGGCATCATGCTGCTCTGAGGGTGCAGTTGGGATTTAAGCTGAAACATTGTTCCTGCTGCTGGAGCTTGCAGAAGTGAGAAGGATACAGGGACAAGAACCACATAGTACTTTTTTCTGTCTGTCTGTGTCTGAAGGTATCATCTATGACACAGAATCTCATGTAGGTCAGGCTCTACTTAAACTCATTACATAGTCAAAGATGATCTTAAACACCTGATCTTTTGTTCTACCTTCCAAGTGTTAGGATACTACAATGGCTAGTTTCTGTGATGCTGGGAAGCAAATGCAAGGTTTCATATGTGCTAAGCAAGCACAACTTGAGATAACTCCCCAGCCTAAATTATACTCTTATTACTAGTTAATTGATCATACAAATGAATCTAGCATGACAAATAGAGATTAATGATAAGAGAAAGAAGCATGGATCCAGGGGAGCAGAGAATCCAGATTTTCCTTAAGAACTAATGCTTCATCAGCAATAAAAAGGACTAGCAGGGGATTCCCAGGTAGAGCTCCACCAGAGAAGCCATGCTATTCATGAGACCAAGAGTAGGAATCATTAACAAAAGTGAAGGCAAGTCAGAGCAGTTGGGCAAACTACAGAATAGTTATGTTGTGATGGTAAGCAGGTAAGCAAGGATCTTAACCTTGTATAGCATTTTAGTGTCAATGATAATTTGGAAGCCCATCAGCAAATTTCCAGCAAGGGCTTAAAAGGGTTTGATGATTTCCATTTAATTGTGGACTTCAAAATTAAGTGCCTGTAAGGAACTAGAACATGACAGGCCACCTACAAATGAGTTCAGCTCCACTAATAGGCTGAAGGTGGAGTGGCATGCAGTACATAGGCTAAGCAGGAAGCTATTCTTAGGATAGAAATAAGAGATTGTTAATGTGACACCCTTCCCCCCTAGAAGCTGGATCAAATGTGTCCTGTGTGTAGACAGGGACAGCTGCCTTGAGGGTTTCCTATTCTGAATTCAAAGTGGAGATAGAATCAGGGAGCATTTGGAAGACCAAGACTGTATTTTGTCTGAAGTACAGTGGACAGAAAGAACAATGATGAAGAGGGAAAGATTAAGAGCAGGGGTCCAGTAAGTGGCAGACAGATTCTTCTAATACAGTTTAGAAAGTCGCTAGGTGGAGTCCTTTTTCTGGTCAGTGATTCATTTGATTCAGAATCCCATAACTATGAACTTTCAAGGCTATATCCTTGATATTTCTTCTTGAAGAAGCTTGTTAGTTTATCCTATTATAGCCACACACCCCCTCCAATCTCTTATGTCCTTAACAGAAATCTCAGTGATGCTTTCTTTAAAGCTAAGGTGGATAATGGCCTAGTGGATTATGGGGCTAATGACTGTCTTCCTAGTACATCTCTCAAATTTCCTCCACTCTTGGTTGCCAAAGAACCCCTCATTATTTTGACCTACTCAAAGGAATTTCCAGATAATGACATTTTTAGAAAGTGACTCCACCTAGTTTGGGGCCCTAAGGAGGCAGGTGAGTAAGTGAGTTTGTTTTGGAGGATTCAGTGTGGTGGTTTAGCAAGAGATCATACTGATTTTTGAACCTCATACCATTTCATGTCTTTTTATTCATGGCAAATATTTGTCTCAGTGTTTCTAATTGTTAAGACCAGAGTTTGTCCTCTGGAGTGCCAATTTCCCACTATAATGAAGTGATGGGTGTGTGTGTGTGTCAAAGAGGTCGAGGATATAAGTTTATTAACTTTGGAAGGAATCAAAGAAGTTTTCCTGGTAGAGTTACCCCTCGGAGTGGCCTTGAGTAGTGGAATAGGCTCAAAAACTCTTAATGTGTGGTGTAGAATATTTATCATCCATTTCAGAGCTCAGATCTTTCAAATGAAGAACTTTGCAGTTAGAATAGAAATCTATTAACCTTTAATGATGCTTATGTCTTTTGAAGAAAACCATAGAGCAGAAATATCTTAGCCAAGAACCCAAGGATGCTATAACAGGAAGTGCAAAGAATTCCTCAGGAAACCATTTGTACATCAGCCAGTTGTTTTGACTTCCCAGGACATAACCAAGTCTTTTGTTCCAAAAGGAAGCCAGCTGTTGCCACTCTCCTCTAAGTTCTTTGTTCTACAATATATCCACAGTGCTCATGTTTAATCTTAAGATATGAGAAACATGGAAATATTAGAGGTTATCCCCATAGTAGACCCCAGATTGTGGCTTTAGTTTAATGGCAAGCTTCAAACCTGGTATCGTAGAATATCTGGAATATAAGAGGGCATCTGGAAAAGACTCAGGCCCCCATAGTTAGAATAAAGGTCAAAACAAAGATTTGAAAATTCTAGCAATAAGAGGATCATGATTCTGCTGGTATAATGGGTAGAAATTACGAACCTATAACAAATGACAATGTAGTCTGTACAGGACAACTTGACTAAAATAAACTCTGAACGTCAGACCATGAACCTTCTAGATAATGCAAGAGGCTGTGTGCATAAAGTTGACACAGAAAACAACAGGGACACACAGATTATCTGGGTTTGCTAAATAATTTTGAAGTGTTCTACTTATGAGTCACACATTTATGCCTTACTAAAAATTTGGGATGAGTGCTTCTATTAACATCATTTCTGTCTCATGTGTATAGAAACTGAGTTGCAAAGTAGTTAAACTGTTGGCCCAAGGGTTCAGAGTTAGAGAGATGCAAGTATGTTACAGTGATAGTTAATCTTCATTGCCACATGACAAGATAGAATCACTGTGGAAACATACCACTAGCTGTGTCTTTGTGGGTGCTTCTAGAATAGTTTAGCAAAAGAGAAAAGTCACCTCAAATGTTGGCAACAGTATCCCATGGGCTGGGGGGGGGGTCTTAGGAGACTGAAACAAGAAAGCAAACTGAGTATCATCACTCATCATTCTGTTTCCTGACTGCAGAGCCAGCATGACTAACCACCTCATTTTCTCTCTGCCATCTCTTCCCTTCTAATCAAGTTCTTCTGTTTTAAGACGCTTCCTGTGATTCCAGCAAGAAAAATATCTCATGCATCTCTTTTCCTCTCAATGATAGTTAAGATTTAGCACATATTGAATTATGGGCTCCATTTATTCACCACCTCTGTGCAATCTCATTTTATAGTTTTTAGCACTTACTCCTCATTGTATGAGGAAGGCTTTAAAGTGTCTCTCAGTTGGGATTGGGAGAGGTCAAGAGACATATTCCAAGAACTGGAGTGTGTAAGTGAATCTAGCCTATCTGATTCCATAATCTTTCTCCCAAAGAAGAAGATAGGAGGTAGTGCTTGTATCTGTGAAGATAAGCATATGAGAAACAATTAATAGGTAAAACCTGAAGGGTTAATGTTTAGAGGCAGTGGAGGAGCCTGGGGTTCTGTAGGTTTTCTGACAGCTTCTCTATGCTTCAGAGAAGGAACACAGATGCAGGAGGCAGGGAGAGTTACTTGTATGGGGATTTGGAAACAAGGATTCAAGCAGTTTGGGATTCTGAAAGCTGCTGTGTGCCCAACTCTAATTTTAGGTAAATTGTTTTTACTTCAACAATTCTGTTTTCTCATCTGGAAAATAGAGGAGATAAGATATGCTTTACATGTATGTCGCACCTGTGTCTTTCAGATAAAAGACTGAATTATGCAGAACATTGTGTCTCAGTGCTGTAGGGAGAGCCTGAATGTGGATAAGAAACAGCTAAAATGCATCTATTCACTCACTCATTTGATGATGGAATTACAGAGTGTTCTAGCTAGAATAGATCTTGGAGATTCATTCCCCAAACTTCCCTCTAACCAGGGACCCATCCCAATATGTCCTGGAGTTAGCCTTTGTGAGAGCACCTCTAATCATAACTGCACATGGGTCTCCCAAAGATATTCTTCTCATTGTTAAAAAAAAAATGGTGCCCATGGAAAAATTTAATCTCTTTAGTTGTTCCTCAGTATTTTTCCCTTTTATTTCAGTTTATTTTAAACACAACTTTGATTCACCTGTCCATATGCTAGACACTGTGGGGAACTCATTTGAGCATTTCTCTTGAGTAATTTATAACACAACTGAGGCCATGGGATGTCTATGCAGAAAATGGGGAAGAAATGAGTTGTTGGGAGGCAAAGGCTGGGAAGGATAAATGCTAGAAAAAAATAGAGGAGAAAGAGAAGCCTATGTGGACTGAATAGCAGGGTGGATCTATTGGAGTTAGAACCTCAGTGGAATATTTGGAGTAACATTGGAACAGGCAGAGAAAAGAAGAGAGCATTCTGAGTAGGAGACACCACGTGGAGAGGTTGTGGGTTCTGTCTGCCCAAGTTATATCTACAGTGTGAGAAAGGGAAAGGTCATACTATTTTCTTTAGACTTAAAGGGAAAGAGAAATATAGACACACCAGCTAGTAAGGAGCTGGAGATGGCAGCTCCAGGGCACTGTGGGATTTGATGAGATAGAGTATACTCACAGTTTATCTGGGAACTACTAAGAATCACACAGGCTAGGGTAGACCCTGCATTTAATTTTTATAGTCTGTAGAGTAGCACAAATTCCTTAATGCCTCTGCTGGTATTTGGGCCTTATTCCCTCCCAAAGCCCATGAACTAAAAACCTAAAAACTTATTCAGCAGAGGGAAGGTGGTGGAACCTTTAAAAAGCAAGAATACTCTCTCTCTCTCTCTCTCTCTCTCTCTCTCTCTCTCTCTCTCCCTCCCTCCCTCCCTCCCCTCCTCCTTCCCTCCCCCTCCTTCTCTCCCTCCTTCCCTCTCTCTCCTCCTCTCTCTATGTGTGTGTGTTTGTATGTGTGCTTTGAAGGTCACTGAGGGTGACCTTGAAGGGGACTACTATGAGATTCTGTTCTCTCCCTCTCTGTATTTTGTATTTCAACCACAAGATGAAAGGAATTCCTCCATCACATCTTGTTGCCATGGTATGACCGAAGCAAAAGCCCAGATCAGTGACATTACTAGATCATGAACTTGAGCCTTCAAAACTATGAGTCAGAGCAAAGATTTCCTCTCTATGAGTTGATTGTTCCAGGTATTATGTTACAGTACCAGAAGACTGATGAACAATCTGTGAGACTTTTTTCTAGCTATAAACCAGAATTGATAACAGTACCCAAACCACACATGCTGCTGTGAGTTCTAATGAGTCAGGGTCAGTGAGATGTAAGTGAAATGGCCACTATAGATTAAGGCACATATGGAACTCTTGGGGACTACAGCTATTATTATGGGTACTTTTCTCATTCTCTACTTTGATAACATTGGGTTACTCATCCTCATTAAGCTTTAAGTTTATATATTTTTCTTCTCAATCAAAGTCATTAATCTTAGTAAGACCAAAATTGGCAGTTGGGCTTTCCTTTTCTGATGCTTACAAAGAACAACTCTGGCCAGGATATTTGTAAGAAACAGCAAAGCCTTAGCTAAACATGAGAGGACGAATATGGGTATACAACTCAGCACTGCCCTGAAACTTGGATAAGTCTATCCTCTTACGTCCCAGTGTTCTCCTCTGCCAGTGAGTCACTCTGGTTTTTACAATTACCCATGCCCATCCCCTCCTGCACCCAGAGGCTGGCTCTAAGCCGTAGCTCTATATGCAGCACTCCGAATAATTGAAGCTGATTTGTGCAGGAAGCAAGCACATTATTTAAATGAATGCTTGTATCTGTCAAATTCTTTTTTCCCCTCATGAAGCTTGCTCCCTGATTATCTATCTGCATCAAAGCACATCCCTGTGAGCTCCTCATGGCAGCTCTTTGTCTTTTCCTTAAAGAAAAATGAGGTCTAGAGAAGCCATGTGGTGGACGATGCCCAAACTATTGAGTCTCTTAGTTTGGATTTCCCATTCCTGAGCTGATTATATTGTGGTATTTGTACAGAAATATGTAATTTTGCAAATTAAAAATTGTTCATTTTTTCTTTAGTAGACAATTTATTTTGATAAACTTGCTCAATAACAAAAATACAAGTGAAGAAAATTATATTCACTTTATACAGTTGTATTAACAATTTGTTTTGAAACTATTAATTGAAAAAATGTTATAACCAATTAGAAAACAATTCTTAATAAAGTTTTGGATAATATACAGACCTTGACCACAAACTAAAATCTCTCAAGGCAATACAACTAAAATTCTGTGTAGACAATTCTACCTACACAGACCACCTTTGTCCTTCATATATTTTTATCCTTCAAAAATTTTCTAAAAGACAGCTTACTGTTTTGATTTGTGAATGTAAATTTAATTTTAAAAAGAAGATCAAAGTGGGTTGATAAAACAGTTAGTATAACCAGACAAAATAAATGCAACACGTTCTTCTCATGAAGCCCATGATGCAAAATAACAGCTAAGAACAGATCCAAAGTTAGTTTCCAATACTTTTTCTGGACCTTTCCTCTAAACTGATAGATTGCCTGTCACCAGGACTATTTATTTCACTGAAGAGATTAAACAGTGAACTCATACAACACCACACGGAGAAATCAAAGCTGTAGGCAAAACCCAAGAATATGTTTTGGTCATCTGGAACATTACAAAAGAAAAAAAAAGGCATCCTTCAAAAACAAAATAGATGGAACAAAAACTATGTTTGTGAGAGATGGAAGAGTCAGAAGCATCACACCCACACACTAGCAACACAGAACATGGCTTACCTTTGGAAAGAATTGTACTAATGGTTGCTTTTAATGAATTGAAGATTTTTATCTTTACAGATGTTTAGGTCTGTTCGATAGGAGCTTCCCAAAAACTCAAACTAGTTCAGTCTTGTGCAAATAAAACCTAAAAATAGTTTTCAGCAGATTTTACAGAGATATTCTTAGGCATGAGAAGAATGTACACTCTAAGAACAATGTAACAGACAAAATTTGACAAATGATTGCACCATCAAAGTGTTTATATACATTTTACAAGATATGATTCCTGCTATAAATTGATACTGTGCTATGTAGTACTCATAGTGACCTTTTAAAAGCAGCTGCTGGCAGCTGTTTGTCCTTCCACTTATAGGACTTAGATTATACAGATGAGTCCACTTCAACAACGTTTGGTCTGAGAGAGTTTACAAAGACTGGACTTCACATACTACTGATGGGATGGTTTTAATCCTGGGTTAGAGCGCTGAGTGCACAGAGGGACTTTCCCCCATCAGCTCTTCATGCACTGGTCTTCCAAGACAATGATGAATTAAAGACAATGTAACAGTTTGGGTAATAGATACAAATAAAACCTAAAATTTTGTAATCTTACACAATACCACTGTAAATGAGAGAAGTAAACAGTGGGGACATTCATAGCAGCTGAGGAACTTTCTCTCCCCATGCTCATGATCCAGTTAAAAATATTTTGAGAAACTATTTACAATAAAATCCATCTTTTAAAAGAGAAAATCTCTTGGTCATGTCAGTTAATTTGAACTATACTTTGTATCAGTGGTATAATGCCAACTACCAAACCTTTCCTTCGGAGTGACCCATTTGTCTGAAGACTAATCAAAGCCCAATCCTGAATGTCCACAGATCATGTCCAGTGGTGGCCTTAGAACGGCCTGGATGGAACAGGTGGTGGAAAACATCCTTCCTCCGACTGCCTGCAGGGTTCTCACACAGAAGGGCCCACTCCTCCAAGGTTCCTGTACGAGCCCAAACACTGGGTTTTCATTCACAATTTAATACTGAGACAGGTGAATAGTAAACACACTGGCACGGACTGACTCAAGCCTTCTACTGTAGGTCAGATCTGAGCAGATAGCTCATCTCTGAATACCATCCTGTGAGGAATAATCGAGCTTCTTAGGAATCATTCCTGCTTGTGTGAAGCACGAGCTATGTGGGACTTGTACTCTGCCCACTAGCAGGGACACTTGGATTGCTGTTCACTACAGAGAGAACAAACTCAGCTCCACTGCCATGAAACATCCTTGTGGCCGGATTCAAACAAGTGTTGACCAGGAAAAATCTAGGTGTTGACACCGGCATGGAACTGTGGGGAGGAAAGGACTGTGTTTTAAAAGTGTTTGTGAGTTCAGAATCAGCTGCACTGCTGTTTCTAGAAAAAAAAAACTCTTAAGGCTGTGGGTTTAATGCAGCCTTCAAAGCAAACGCAAGAATGTTAGTTTGTCAGCAAACACAGGTGTAAAGCATATAGAGGATATTGTATTGCTCAAGTGTTTGGTGAAGATCTAATAATACAGATAAAATGCAATTTTTATGGGAGAGCAGAATTAATGTTGTAAATAGCCAAAACAGCCAGATATTTACTAGTGACCTTAATGTTTATGTGAAATTGTGTTCCTGAACGTATACACTGCATTGTTAATGTAACAGACTGAACCGGTGAAAAAGATGAATGTCTGTACAATAGATGATAGTTGTTATTCAACAGTGTCAGATTCCCCAAACTATAAGGTTTGACATGACCTTACGTTTACTATCATATACAAATAAATTAAACCTAGAAAGAATCTTTAGCTTAACTTAAAATTGTACCTAGAAAGGTATGTAGTTATTTGTACCTATTACAGAAACCTGTCAAAATCAAGGGCTACTACAAAGAATGAGGTAAACTGAAGACTCTCTCCACTATGCAGCCTTCAGATAAATGGCTTTTTTCTATTGAGTTCTAGGTTGCACACCACAGTGTTTTGCTAGCAAGCATTCAGAGTTCTCGTCCAGGAACTGTTTGCATGTGTGCATATACAAATGTACACACACACACACACACACACATATATATACACTGTATACTGCATCAGCAAAATATATATATTATATATTTATTTATATAAATATAAGGAAGATTTCCCCCACCCACCCCAAACTTGTTTCTTAGTGTTTTTTTTTTCTTTTGTATACAGAGATTAGGGAGTTTTAGAATTTTTACATACATTTTAGCAAACAAGTTTGATCTATTGGCTTCTTGGTGCAGTAATGCAACGGCAATCCATTGTGGTGCCAAAGGCTCATAACATGACAAGGAAACTGAGAACACTAATGTCTTAGGAGGTGAGGCCAGCCCCACACAAACCTCCTGCACCCTTCTGGTCCATCGTGATTCATAAATACTAGACTTTCCCCCCTCTCAAATGAATCATTAGAGATTAAAAACAGATCAACAGAGTCACAAGGGGCCACATACTTTCAGTACAAAGCACTCTCTGTCATTAGGTTGCTATCACAGTGCAGACTGCCTGCCTGAATACACTCAGGTGATTTAGTCAATATTATATTTGGTTATGGAAAAGGCTCTCATTCTTGTTTTAAAATCCAAAGTGCATAGTGAGAACAAATCAAAGCAATTTTTCCTTTTCGGCATCAGGTTCATCTAAGCATCTTCCCATGAGAGGACTGCCCAGATGCCTTCTCTTTGTCCTCCCAACCTCTAAAAATAAAATAAATAAATAAATAAATAAAAAGAGTTAAGCCGTTTAGACATTCGTCAGCCTGGCAAACAGACTTTGCCAGCAAACAGAAGTCCTACCTACTATTGTGAGGAAAATCGATAAGACAAAAAATACATATGATGACCCAACTACTGTGTTGTGTAACTTATAAGGTTGACCTCCGACTTCATTGATGTAAAATCCTATTGGAAATATTAGGGCAGCCATACAGAAAAGGATCATTCCAGTGAATGCTATCCATCAAGCATATGTTGTAGCTTCTCTTCGCCAGTGGGAAGCCACCAGCAAACCACATGTGACAGTCAAGGAAATGATTCCCATGATGATAAAAAACAGGGTGGTGACCCACTCTGGGGGAAGCCGAGGAGGGATGCAGGTCTGGTCTCGTCCACCGATTGTCTGACACTGCCGCACCAGGCCCACAGTCAGTGCTCCCGCCGACTCCCCGGTGTTGATCCAGTCCAGGTTGGCGATGCTGGCGATGGCGAAGATATCGGCGGCCAGAAAGAGACATCCTGAGATGATGGTCAGTTTATCCATCGCCCCGCCCCGCTCCCCCTAACCCCCACCGCAGGGCAGGCCGCGGCCTCACTCCTCGCGCCCCATGGGCCGCCGGGCCCCGGGGTCCCCGCGCCGCCGCCCTCGGCCCGCGCCGCGCGCTTGCGCCCTCCGCGCCCGGACCCGCAGCCCCAAAATTGTTGATTTTCGTTGCAATTGTTTTATTTGTTCTCCAGTCGCATCCTTTGTCTCAAATTTGTCTAAAGCCTTTGTTGACAAAACTTTAGGTTCCTTGCAGTACAAATATTAATTTGACTAATGAGACTTGAAAAGTATCTGATTGCATTTTCCAGTTATTATCACAAAACAGAAATTGCGAAGCACAAGAGGGTACACTAGCAAAGAAATGTGGAATATTCTTTTTTACAGAAACTTTTGGTGAACCTGAGGCCTTTGGTAGGTAGAAAAGTTAGATGGGTAAAGTACAGCTTACCTGTTTGAGATGAAGTGTTAGAAAACGTAATGCTTGAAAACACAGGTTTCAAAAGTACAGATCCTGGAAAGGGTGGACCAGATTGTGAATTAGATTTTCATCACCAGGTTAGCAATAAAGGAGAGAACACTTTCTAGGCCTTGGTTTTATTATTTTTAGGGGGGTGATAGCCTTTAACCCAAGATGATTTCTACGTCACTGGTCTAAGTTGGAGTAACAGAATTAATATAGAATATTAATTATAGTGTATCCAACATAATAAGAGCTCAGAAAGTAACATTAGTTTAGAAACAGGAAACCATGTGTCTCTGATGTGTTTATTAATTCCTAGAACCTCCTCCAGGTAACTGATCTCAGCAGATGCAAAAGGAATGTCTGATTGCTATGTGTCACATAACTACATAACTGCCAGTAGTGTTCATTTTGGTGCCTAGACATCTCTCAATTTTCTGTTTTCTTCTGTATATGTTGCTGTCCTATGTTCTCAGCAGCTACCGAGACTCACTTTTCCAAGGAAGATGCAAAAATTACCAGATATATGAAAAACTCTTCAGCATCATGAATCATTATGGAAATGCAAATGAAAGCCACAGCAAGCTATCACCTCACTGCTGTAAGGATGGCTGCCACAAATAGACAAGAGGTTGGTCCAGAAGGACTTGTGAGAGGTAGAGAAAGGAAACTAACTCTGTAGCCTTTGGTGAGAATATAGATTGATACATTTAGAGTAGCTTGCATGAACCTAGAGGATGTTACATAAAGGGAAATAAGTCAGACACCAAAAGCAGAACACTGCATGATTTCACATGTACATGACTCTAAAATAGGTTAGATGCAGAGAAATAGAGAGAAGAATGTTGCTTACTAGGACTGTGAGAAATAGGAAATAGTAGATCTTGCTATAGCTACAAACCTGTAAACTTATTGGATGATAAACCTACAGACTTCCAGGCTTTTCAGTGTTGTCACAAATCAAAGAATTTCATCTTTTTATGGCTAAGTAATAATATATATAATGTGTATAAATAATGTATATTGCCTACATTGTATTTATACTCTGATGAATATTTAGACTGATTTTATATCTTGGCCACTGCAGATAATGGTTCAATGAATGTAGGAGTGTGTTTGTATGTTTTTCTTTCTCCATATTTTCCCATATATGTGTGTATAATCATACAAATATATACTTTCATATTATTATGAAATTAATTTAACAATGTGACTTTAATTTTCTCCATATTATTATTATTTCTATTAAAACACAAAATAATGAATAATGGGTTTCACTAACACACACACACACACACACACACACACACACACTCTAGAGTCTATATATCAGAAAGATAGGCTATGTCTGTCATTCTGAGTCTGGTTTAGTTTACTTAACACAATAATCTCTATCCAGTTCCATGTATAACTTTTTGCGACTCAATTGCTAATTTCTTTTTATTTTATTGTTGAATATTACATTATATGTACCTCATATCTTGTTCATGCATGTACCTTTTTATATCATTTATACATTTTGAGTTATTTAATTCTTTTTCATTAATGTAATTTCTCATATATTACACTCCAATCACAATTTTCCCTCCCTCCATCTGTCCCCATTTCCCCCATCCCCCCTTCTCTTTTTCCATCCATTCCTCTTCTGTTTCCCTTCAGAAAAGAGCAGGGCTCCAACCAAACATGGCATATCAAGTTGCAATAAGATTAGACACATCCCTTCATATTAAGGCTGGGTGAGTCAATCCAGTAGGCAGACAAGTGTCCCAAAAGGAGGCAAACGTGTCAGAAATACCCCCATTCCCTGTGTTAGGAGTCCCACGAAAACACCAAACTACACAATTATGATATACTTACAGATGGCCTACATTAGATCCATCCAGGTTTCCCATTGTCTTTTCAGTGTCAGTGAGCCCTTATGAGTCCAAGTTTGTTGATTCTGGGGATTCTCTTGTTGTGTCTTTGCCCTGTCTGACTTCTACAATTCTTCCTCTACTCTTCAGCAGGACTCTCAAATCCCACCTAATTTTTGGTTATGTAGGGTTGATTTAATTTTTGTATACAATCAATTGTGAGCATATATAATTCCCAAACATACATACCATTAGCCTCGCCTAAGCCCTCTCAATCTTGCTGATACCCTCTTGGTCAGAGAAGATTCTTTTGACACTGGGTGACAGTTAAAGCAGACTATTAATGACTGTGAGTGGCTATCCTTTTTGTGTGTGTATATTTATTCTTTTTTTATTGATCATTTTATTCATTTACATTTCAAATGATATCCTCCTTCTCAGTTACCTCTCCACCAACCCACTGCATCCCAGTTTCCTCTTACCCCCTCCTCTTTGCCTCTCTGAGGGTGCTTCTCCACCCATTCACTCGCTCCCACCTCACTCCTCTAGCATCGCCCTACACTGGGAAATCAAGCCTCCCTCCCCTCCCATGATGAGTAGATGAGGCCATCTTCTGCTACATATACAGCTGGAGTCCTGGCTCCCTCCATATATATCCTTTGGTTGGTGGTTTAGTCCCTGGCAGCTCTGGGTGGTCTAAGTAGTGGATATTGTACTTCTTATGGGGTTGCTATCCCCTTCAGCTCCTTCATTCTTTCCCCTAGCTCTTCCATTGGGGTCCACAGGGCTCAGTCTGATGGTTGGCTGTGAGCATCTGCATCTGTATTGGTCAGATGCTGGTAGAACCTCTCAGGGAACAGTCATATCAGGCTCCTGTCAGCAAGTGTTTCCTGGCATCAGCAACAGTGTGGGTGTTTGGTATCTGCAGATGGGATGGATCCCTAGGAGGGGCGGTCTCTGGATGACCTTTCCTTCAGTCTCTGTTCCATATTTAATACCCATCTTTCCTTTGGACAGGAACATTTCTGGGTTAAAGAGTTCAGAAGCATGGGTGGCCCCATCCCTCAACTGGGGGCCATGCCTATCTACTGGAGGTCTCTACACATTGTATCTCCCCTATGTTGAGTATATAATGTCCTCTGAGTTATAGAGAATACTGTGGGATAGAGAGTGGGAAGACTGTAAAGGGCAGGAGATTGATTGAGAGGAACACTGAAATTCTATCTTCTGGGCTGGACCTGGCCATTGCAGTGAGGAATATACAAGCACCTGTGACCACTTACACCATTCTGCACTTGTGTTATAGAAGCTTTCCACATTTTAAAGGACCCTTCATTGCTGCTTTAGGGGGCAGTTATGAAAAAAAGCTACCATAAACATTCATTTGCAGAGCTCCATATGATTGTAGGTTTTGAATACATTTGGTTAAAATACCTAGAAGTGTGATGGCTGAATTGTACTGTAAGAACGGTCCTCCTGGAGTGTCTGCACACATTGCATTTCTAACAACATGAGTGACAGTTCTTGTGATGATGCACCTTTTTAGTGTTGTCAATGTATTGGATCTCAGTCATCTTGGTAGGTGTGCTGTCGCATCTCATCTTACTGTGACCCCCAGTGGTTCCATGTACAGCACTCAGCAGCCTTTTACACGTGTGGCTGTTGTTTATGTAACTGTTTACATGTCTGTCCAGATCTTTTACCATTTTTAAATCTGGTTGTTTGTTTCTTGCTTTTGTGTTTTAAATGTTCTGTAAGCCCTGTATCAGACATGCATTTTGTAAATACTTTCTCTCAGAGTCTATGGCTCGACTTCCCAGTTTCTTAATTTTCATGAGGAAAAGCCATAAATTCTCATGAAGGGTAGCTTGCCAATTTTTCCTCCATAGATCTTTCTGTGGATACTGAACTTAAAAAGGCAGTAAGTTCCAAAGTCAATTTTCTCCTGTATAGCCCTTTAGAATTTTGATGTCTTTAATTTGGGCTAGTGGTTTGCTTTGTTCTGTTTCTGTAAGAGGTAAGGTCTAGTTTAAGTCCAATCATCTTTTTGTTTTTGTTTATTTTTATTTTTTATTTTTGAGATTATAAGTACATCATTGCTCCTTTCCTCTTTCTTCCTCTTAACTCTCATATATATATTACACACACACACACACACACACACACACACACACACACACACAGAGAGATTTTTTTCAAAATGCAACCTGCTCAGTCTGCATAAAGTTACTTGTGTGTATGTTTTTAGGGATGAACATTTGGTACTGAATAACCAGTTGCTGTGATCTTCTCTGGAGAAGGCTATCTCTTCCACTCTCAGCATTCCTTACTTTCTGGTAGTTCTTCGTGTATGGGTGAGACCTCATGGGCTTTGCCCATCCACTTTGGTATGTTTATTATTATTGCCATTGTTCAGCTCATGTTTATGCAGTCTTGCTGGTGAGACATTATATGTGTAGCTTTGTGTGTCTGTAGAAGACAGAGTCTCACAGAAAGCTCTGTTCCTCTAGCTCTTTATAATCTTTCTACCTACCTCTTCTACAATGATTCCTGAAGCTTAGGTGTGGGAGGAAGAGAATCTACAACTACCACTTTTCCAGGGTTCTCCAGAGTGATCAGGATTCCTCCATTATCTTGAAAGAATAAAATGGGTGCTGGTACAAATGTCTGTGTCTTAGTCAAATCCTCTAATCAGAGGTAAAGGTCAGTTCCTTACTGGACATGCATCTAGTATCTCAGTAGAGTTCTCTTAAAAATTCTCCCATGCCCCTCTCAAATTTCTATCTTAGGATAAAAAAGATGTGCTCAGAGTCTGCAGGAGTCCTGCAGTTCTCAAGTCATCTCTTCTACTGGATGCCTGGGGCAATGGAGGTAAGTCTTAGAGCACTAAGGATGTTGTCTTCTGGTAGCAAGATCTTAGAGAAGAGAGCTGGCAGATTCAGGAAACTGAAGCTACTTTGATCTTGTTATTTTTCACTTTGATCCATTAGCTGAATATTAAGGACATAGAGAAACTTCTTATTAAAATGGAACTACAGCAAAAAATGCATGGCTGAGTATCTTTCTCCAGACATACACTTCATACCATAATTTACTAGGGGCTTCAGAAGTTGGGCTCCACATTTATCCCCAAGAAATATCTCTATCCACCACATTCCTGCCCCAATGCACAATTGTTCCATGCTATGGATCATGTACAACAAGTTCATATTGCTTTGTACACCCCAGGACACTCTTTTTCATACTATGACATGGCTTGGTTACTCCATGGAAGTTCCTACTTGGGATATTCTATGTAGTGTTCATTTTAGCCACATCCCATTCTATCTTTGATCCCCATTTAACACTATCTATATATTAATTCTCTCAACCTTTTAAAAGATTAGCTCCATCAAGGCAAGGATACAGGTATCTTGTTGAGTTCTATATTTCCAGGCTTAGGATACCATAGGTACTCCAGAAAAACTTGGAAAATTCTTTTTAACATTTGTTTGAATTCACTGACAATGGTGGCAAAAAAAATTGATTGCATCTTGTGAGTTCTTTACTCTCACCTCTGTATTTTATTTGTAGCAGCCATCATATCAGTCCAGTTATATGAAAAAAAAATTGTCACTCAAAGACAGTTAGAAAGACCTAACACAGAGCTATCTGGATACTCACAAGAAAGTGATGTTATTTGTAGATAAATTTATCTCTTTCAACTTTTACTTTCATTTTGTGCTTTTGAGCTAAACAAATACAGTGTTCATTCAGTAGATACATGCAGTATCTACATACAACCCAGAAAATCAGAAATTCTAGCTACTTTTAAGATGGCATTCAATACTTCATTTAGGGGTATGGCCTTCTGGAACTTTCCTATATTCTCTACACTTCCCTGCATCTACATTGGCATGTCAACTTGTGTTATCATTATACAGATCTTGTTCAGACAGCATATTCTTGATATTTCATGGGTGTGTTTTCACTGGCATGTCTATCTAGCCACAGGCATCCTAGTCTTAGTCTTTCTCCCCTGTTGGGAGCCGACTCTTAGCCGAAAGTGGCTATCATCTTTACAGCCATCTCGAGCCATATACCCTGACAAGAGACTTGTTTCAACAGCCTGCAATAGTTGAGCGCACTCTGATAAACATCTTGTTACACTGTTTAGTGCCCCCAG
>NW_021620584.1:1911476-2002501 GCF_004785775.1 Grammomys surdaster
GACTGAAGGAGTGAGAATATAGTAAGAAGAGAAGAGAATAAAGAAGACTTGAAGAGACTCCACCGGACTCTGGCTTGTATCTATCTTTTGCGTCTCTCGCCCCTTTTTTCCCCTTCCTCCGTCCCCACTTTCTCTCTTGCTAGACCCTGACCTGCGGACCGGAGCAGCAGAACCGGCCGGCCTTTACAAAGTAACAGAACCTGACGGCCATTACAAAAGAAACGGCGGTTACACTCCCCCCCCCCCACAGATCCCTGCTTGTGTGATTTTCCATGAGCCTTAGGTATAAGGATTGTGTATTAGTCATGGTTCCTTAGAAGAGCTTATAGAAAAGATCTGTCTGTATGTTTGTATGTTTTACTTGGTTAGTTAGTTAGTTAGTTAGTGTTCTATTGCTGTGAAGAGACACCATGATCATAGCAATTCTTATAAATGAAAACATTTATTTGAGGCTGGCTTACATCTCAGAGGTTCAGTCCATTATCACCATGGCAGGAAGCATAGTGGCACAGAAGCAGAAATGATGCTGAAGAGGAAGCTGAGAGTTGAGAATTCTATATCTAGATAGGAAGGAGAGGGGGAAAGACTGATCCTGGTTTGGGCTTTTGAAGCCTCAAAGCTCATCCCAATGACACCTTTCCTCCAAGGCCATACGTACCCCAATAAGTCTACATGTCCTAATCTTTCAAATAATGAAGTTATTTATTAGCTTATGGAGGCCATTTTCATTAAAACTACCACATTATGTATCTCTGTAAAGAGGATTTATTGCAATGGCTTACAAGCTATAGTCCAACTAGTTCAACCATGACTGTCTTCCAACAGAAGAGCCAAGAACCCAGTAGTTGTTCAGTCTACAAGATTGGATCTCTCAGATGGTGTTCAGTATAGACCAGAATCCTGAAGAAGTAAGATATAATGTCAGTGACAGTATGGACTCACTAGAGAGATAAGAATAAAGAGGCAAAAAGAGCAAGCTTTCTTCTTCCATGTCCTTTATATAGGCTTCTAGAAGAAGGTGTGGCCCAGAATAAAAGTTAATCTTCCTTCATCAAAAGTTCTAGGTTAAAAGTGGCTCTTCCCATTTCAAATTAAAAAAAAAAAAAAAAAAAGAATCCCTTACAGATGTACCCAGCCACTCAGGTTTTAGCTAATTTCAGATGTAGTCAGGATGACAACTAATAATAGCCATCACAGGTTACACTGAAAATTAATCAGGGAGTCTGTGGTTACTGAAAGAAAGAGAATCTGTTTTCTATATAGAGAGCTCCTACTAGATTGTCCAATTCTACATCGTCACCCTGGACACATGTATGTAGGAGTAATGTTAAGTAGACTCCATAGGTTGTATGTGTATGTGTGTATATACAAATTCATGACCTCTTCTGTATAATGTATATATTATACTGGAACATCGTTGGAGTTAGGCTGGAAAGAAGAGAAGGAGTAATTCAGATACCACACTCATGTAGGAAGTTCTGCACAAGAAAAGTCACCCACCATATCCTGAACCATTCCAGGGGAACCATTGCACTCAGAGCAGTGGGTAAGAATCCTCCTCCAAAACCCTATGCCCCAGAGCTGCAACTGGGAGCCTGGAGTACTGAGGACCCATCACCCACCCAAACCCCACCCCCCGGAATACCACTCCCCTTCTGCCCCTTGATTGGTCCTTTTGGCTAGGGCAGACACCTAGCTGGTCTGCTCCCTTGAAGACATTATATCATGAACCATTCTAGAGGGACCACTGCAGTCAGAGCAGCAGGATTTCAGGACCCCAGAGGCAGCCAGACTCCTAGAAGGTCTTATACCCAGAAGCTCAGGATCACAGGATCACAGAGATACATGGACTCTGAGAAGTTTTGACACAAGCAAGATAACAGGAGAGACAGGCTCCAGTCAGAGACACTGAGTACAGGCAGCACTAGAGATAACCAGATGGTGTAAGGCAAGCACAAGAACATAAGCAACAGAGGCCAAATTTGCCTGGCATCATCAGAACCCAGTTCTCCCACCATAGCAAGACCTGGACACCCATCCCACTAGAAAAGCAGGATTCAGATTTAAAATCACATCTCATGATGATGATAAAGGACTTTAAGAAGGACATAAATAACTCCCTTAAAGAAATACAGGAAAATACAGGTAAATAGGTAGAAGCCCTTAAAGAGGAAACACAAAATTCCCTTAAAGAATTGCAAGAAAACACAACCAAATAGGTGAAGGAATTAAACAAAACCATCCAGGATCTAAAAATGGAAATAGAAACAATAAAGAAATCACAAACGGAGACTACCCTGGAGATGGAAAACCTAGGAAAGAGATCAGGAATCATAGATGCAAGTATCACCAACAGAATATAAGAGACAGAAGAGAGAATCTCAGATGTAGAAGATACCATGGAAAACATTGACACAACTGTCAAAGAAAAGGCAAAGTGTAAAAAGCTCCTAACCCAAAACATCCAGGAAATCCAGGACTCAATGAGAAGACCAACCCTAAGGATAATAGGTATAGAAGAGAGTGAAGATTCCCAACTTAAAGAACCAGTAAATAAATATCTTCAACAAAATTATAGAGAAAAACTTCCCTAATCTAAAGAAAGAGATGCCCATGAACATACAAGAAGCCTACAGAACTGCAAATAGGTTGGTCAAGAAAAGAAATTCCTCCAGTCACTTAATAATCAAAACATCAAATGCACAAGACAAAGAAAAAATACTAAAAGCAGTAGGGAAAAAGGTCAAGTAACATGTAAAGGCAGACCTATCAGAATTACACCTGACATCTCATCAGAGATTATAAAAGCCAGAAGATCCTGGACTAATATCATACAGATCCTAAAAGAACACAAATGCTAGCCCAGACTACTATACCCAGCAAAACTCTCAATCACTATAAATGGAGAAACCAAGATATTCCATGACAAAACCAAATTTACACAATATCTTCTCACAAATTCAGCCCTACAAAGGATAATAGATGGAAAACTCCAACACAAGGAGGGAAATTACAACCTAGAAAAAGCATGAAAGTAATCTTCCAACAAATCCAAAACAAGATAGCTATACAAACATAATTCCACCTCTAATAACAAAAATATCAGGAAGCAACAATCATTTTTTTCTTAATATCTCTTAACATCAGTAGTCTGAATTAAGCAGTAAAAAGACTTAGACTAAGAGACTGGATATGTAAACAGGTCCCAGAATTTTGCTGCATACAGGAAACTCACTTCAGTGACAAAGGCAGACACTACCTCAGAATAAAAGGGTGGAAAACAATTTTCCAAGCAAATGGTCCCAAGAAATAAGCTAGAGTAGCCATTCTACTATCGAATAAAATCGATGTGCAACCAAAAGTTATCAAAAAAGATAAGGAAGGACACTGCATATACATCAAAGGAAAAATCTACCAAGATGAACTCTCAATTCTGAACATCTCTGCTCCAAATGCAAGGGCACCCACTTTCATAAAATAAACTTTACTAAAGCTCAAAGTACACATTGCACCTCACACAATAATAGTAAGGGATATCAACATCCCACTCTGAGCAATGGACAGATCATGGAAACAGAAACTAAACAAAGACACAGTGAAATTAACAGAAGTTATGAACCAAATGGATTTAACAGATATCTGTAGAACACCTCATCCTAAAACAAAAGAATGTAGCTTTTTCTCAGCACCTCATGATACCTTCTCCAATATAGACCATATAATTGGTCACAAAACAGGCCTTAACAGATGCAAAAAGATTGAAATGATTTCTTATATCCTATCAGATCACTACGGACTAAAGCTGGTCTTCAATAATAACAAAAACAATGGAAAGCCCACATACACTTGGAAATAATGACTCAATGATGACTCAATGACGACTTGGTCAAGGAAGAAATAAAGGAAGAAATTAAAGACTTTTAGAATTTAATGAAAATGAAGGCTCGTCATATCAAAACTTATGGGACACAATTAAAGCAGTGCTAAGAGGAAAACTCATAGCTCTATGTGCCTATAAAAAGAAATTGGAAAGAGCATACACTAGCAACTTGATAGCACACCTGAAATTTCTAGAACAAAAAGAAGCAAATACACCCAAGAGGAGTAGACAGCAGAAAATAATCAAACTCAGTGCTGAAATCAACCAAGTAAAAACAAAAAGAACTACACAAAGTATCAACAAAACCAGGAGCTGGTTCTTTGAGAAAACCAGCAAGATAAATAAACCCTTAGCCAGACTAACCAGAGGGCACAGAGACAATATCCAAATTAATAAAATCAGAACTGAAAGGGGAGACATATCAACAGAAACTGAGGAAATTAAAAAAATCATCAGATCCTACTAGAAAAACATATATTCAACAAAACTGGAAAATCTGGATGAAATGGACAATTTTCTAGGCAGATACCAGATACCAAAATTAATTCAGCAGCAGATAAACCATCTAAACAGTTCCATAATCTCTAAAGAAATAGCAGCAGTCATTAAAAGTCTACCCACCAAAACAAAGCATAGGAAGGTTTTAGTGCAGAATTCTGTCAGATGCTCAAGGAAAACCTAATACCAATTCTCTTCAAAGTATTCCATGAAATAGAAACAGAAGGAACACTATCCAATTTGTACTATGAAGCCACAATTACGCTCCTTTCTAAAGCACACAAAAACACAACAAAGAAAGAAAACTTCAGACCAATCTCCCTTATGAATATCAATGCAAAAATACTCAATAAAATTCTCACAAACTGAATCCAAGAACACATCAAAACAATGATCCATCACGATCAAGTAGGCTTTACCCCAGGAATGCAGGGATGGTTCAATATTTGGAAATCCATTAATGTAATCCACTATATAAACAAACTCAAAGAAAAAAAACCACATGATCATCTCACTAGATGCCGAGAAAGCATTTGAGAAATTCAACATCTCTTGATGGTAAAAGTCTTGGCAAGATCAGGAATCCAAGGCCCACACCTAAACATAGTAATGGAGAGAAACTTGAAGCAATGCTACTAAAATCAGGGACTAGACAAGGCTGCCCACTTTTTCGCTACCTCTTACCACTACCTAATATAGTACTGGAAGTCCCAGCCAGAGCAATTATATAAGGAGAGAAAGTCAAAGGGATACAAATGGGAAAGGAAGAGGTCAAAATATCACTATTTGTAGATGATATGATAGTATACTTAAGTGACCCCAAATCATCCACCAGAGAAATCTTATGCCTGATGAACAACTTCAGCAAAGTGGCTGGATATAAAATCAACTCAAACAAATCAGTAGCCTTTCTGTACTTGAAGGATAAATAGGATGAGAAAGAAATTAGTGAAATGACACCCTTCACAATAGTCACAAATAATATAAAATACTTTATTATGAATCTAACCAAGCAAGTGAAAGATCTGTATGAAAAGAACTTCAAGTCCCTGAAGAAAGAAATTGAAGATCTCAGAAGATGGAAAGATCTCCCATGCTCATGGATTGGCAGCATTAATAGTAAAAATGACTACCTTGCCAAAAGCAATGAACAGATTCAATGCAATCTCCATCAAAAATCCAACTCAATTCTTCATAGAGAGATAGAGCAATTTCCAAATTCATTTGGAATAACAAAAATCCCAGGATACCAAAAACTATTCTTAACAATAATAGAACTTCTGGAGGAATCACCATCCCTGACCTCAAGCTGTACTATAGAGCAATAGTGATAAAAACTGCATGATATTGGTACAGAAACAGGAAGGAAGATCAATGGAATAGAATTGAAGACTCAGAAATGAACCCACACACCTATGGTCACTTGATCTTTGACAAAGGAGCTAAAACCATCCAGGGGAAAAAGGACAGCATTTTCAACAAATAGTGCTGGTTCAACTGGAGGTCAGCATGTAGAAGAATGCAAATTGATCCATACTTATCTCCTTGTACAAATCTCAAGTCCAAGTGGATAAAGGATCTCCACATAAAATCAGATACACTGAAACTAATAGAATAGATGGGGAAGAACCTTGAATAGTTGGGGACAGGGGAAAAGTTCTTGAACAGGACACCAATGGCATATGCTCAACATCAAGGATTGACAAATGGGACCTCATAAAATTGCAAAGCTTCTGTAAGGCAAAGGATACTGTAAATAGGACAAAATGACAACCAACAGATTGGGAAAAGATCTTTACCAATCTCACATCCAATACAGGGCTAATATCCAATATATACTAAGAACTCAAGAAATTAGACTCCATACAACCAAATAACCCTATTAAAAATGGGGTACAGAGATAAACAAAGAATTCTCAACTGAGGAAACTCGAATGGTTGAGAGCCACCTAAGGAAATGTTCAACATCCTCAGTCATCAGGGAAATGCAAATCAAAACAACCCTGAGGTTCCACCTCACACCAGTCAGAATGGCTAAGATCAAAAACTCAGGTGATAGCAGATGCTGGCAAGGATGTGGAGACAGAAGAACACTTCTCTGTTGTTGGTGGGATTGCAAGCTGGTGCAATCACTCTGGAAATCAGTCTAGAGGTTCCTCAGAAAATTGAACATAGCATTACCTAGCTATCCGACTTCTGGGTGTATACCCAGAAGATGCTCCAACATATAACAAGGACATATGTTCCACTATGTTCATAGCAGCCTTATTTATAATAGCCAGAAGCTAGAAAGAACCCAGATGTCCTTCAACAGAGGAATGGATACAGAAAATGTGATACATTTACACTCAGTTATTAAAAACAATGAACTGGAGAAATTTTTAGGTAAATGGATGGAACTAGAAAATATTATCCTGAGTCAGGTAACCAAATCACAAAAGAATACACATGGTATGCACTCACTGATGATTGGATATTAGCCCAAAAGCTCGAAATACCCAAGATACAACTCACAGACCACATGAAGCTCATGAAGAAGGAAAACCAAAGTGTGGGTGCTTTGGTCCTTCTTAGAAGGAGTAACAAAATACTCATGGGAGCAAATATGGAGACAAAATGTGGGACAGAAGCTGAGGGAGGGGCCGTCTGGAATCTGTTCCACCTGAGTATCCATCCCATGTGCAGTCACCAAAGGTAGATGCTGATGTGGATGTCAGGAAGTGCATGCTGACAGGAGCCTGATATAGCTGTCTCCTTAGAGGTCTGCCAGAGGCAGATGCTCACAGCTAACCATTGAACTCATCATGGGGTTTCCAGTGGAGGACTGAAGGAGCTGAAAAGGTTTGTGGCCCCATGGGGAGAGCAATAATACCAACCAATCAGAGCTCTAAGAGTCTAAACTATCAGCCTGGGAGCACATGGGGAGGGACCCATGTCTCCAGCTGTATATGTAAGGAAAGATGGTCCTGTTGAGCATAGGTAGGAGAGGATATCCTTGGTCCTGTGAAGGCTGGATGCCCCAGTGTGGGAGAATTAGAGGGTGGGGAGTTGGGAGTAGGTGGGTGGGGGCATAGCCTCATAGTAGCAGGAGGAGGGGGGATGGGATAAGGGGTTCCTGGGTGGGTGGGGGGAATGGGGAAAGGGGATAGCATCTGAAATGTAAGTAAAGTATCCAATAAAAAAAGAATAGTCACACCATGCTGATTTTCCTTAGCTGCCTTTACATTTATCAACTCCCTGGAGTATAATTCCCCCTTTTCTGTTCTCCTAATTTTTGTCTTTTCAAAGTGTAGAATGTCTTCATTTGAGAGATATTTTAGCTGAATTTTTTAAAATGATTCTAAACTCATTGTTGGGTCTCTGTTACTAACTCTTTCATTATAACATGTACAGAGTTACATAGTTCTGTTTTCCTACTAATATGTTCCACAAGGCAACTGTCTATTTCTGATTTTGTTGTCATGTATTTTGGGAAATTGCCCAATCTTTTTTGTAAAATGTCCATTTGCAGAGGACCTCATAGACTTCCCTTATTCACGTTCTCTTGATATGTATGGGAACATTTCAGATCCACTCAAGTCAGTAATTTAGGAATAGAGAAACATAACTCATTGCCTTGATGTACCCCAACCACGTGTATAAGAGGAGAGTGGGATATGAGGGTCAGAAGGTTAGGAATGAGCTTCTAGGGATTGCCATTTACCCCATCTAAGAGTACTGAGCATTGTATAATCATATTGATTATACAATTTGATTCCTATAAAGTTCAAATGCCATGTCCATCAATTCCAACATTAAGCATGGCTTACAGAAACAGAGATGGAGTCAGGTTTCCATCAGAATTGGCATCATGGTATGGCTTGGACATGTTGGAAGAAGAAGGGGTCAGAGTAGGATTCTGGATAGTATTAAACATGGCATTTGGTTTATATGGCTTACAAAGGGAAAAAGAAGAAGACTGAAGTCAAGGAGAATACTTAGAGGAAGACTCAAGCTTTTTGTTTGTCTACAATGATCATTCTGACACTGGAATGTTGGTGTAGAGATTTTGAAGCCTTTTGATATGTCCTATTACATGTGACCACTCTGAAATGTATATATCATAGTCCCTTATTTGTTTTTCAGAAAATACAGAGGCAGAGAAGGTATATAGCCTATTTGAAATTACACAGACAAGCAGCTGTTAAGGCAAGAATTTAGCAGGTCTGCATTCAATTTAAATGTTTGACTTATTTTTATTTACCACAAAGGAGTTTTCTCAGCATCTGTCAAACATCTAGCAGTGTTTAAGATGTTAACAGAATTTCTGTGAACTAGATAGACAAAGAATCTGGCCTTCTGAATTTTGAATTCTGCCTCTATACTGTGCAGAGCTTCTCATTCAGACCTTGATACATGAAGCAGAAAGGAATCAGATTCAAAGTAACAAGATGTTTATGGAGGAAGATGTTTTACAACATTGGCTTACAATCATCAGAGCCAACATTTTTGGGAAATGCATTATTTAATTCATCATTCCATAATACACACTTTACAGCCACTACCTTATATGTGAAGAAACTGAAGCTTAGTTGGTTCACATAGATAGTTTGATATGGCAGCAAGGAGAGTGTCTTAGTTTGATTTATGTTCCTATAATAAAAAATCCTACAGAACAGCAACTTGGGGAAAAAAGCAACTTTCATCTTAAAATCCCAGTTATATTATTCTGAAGAATTAAAGGCAAGACTTTAAGCATCTAGTCACAGTACAATTTTGGTCAATAGCAGAGGGAAAAATGCATGCACATGACTTGGTTGTTTACTTGTATGATGTCCCCACTCTTCTTATGTAGTTTAAGGACCTTTGCCTAGGGACTGATACTACCTACAGTGGGCTAGGTCTTCTCACATCAATTAATCAAGTAAGACAACACACCTACAAACATGCCCAGATACTAACCCAATGTATAGAGACTCTCCTCCCAGGTGATGCTAGCTTGTGCCAAGTTGAAAACACTAGCTAATATTGAGGGTCTAACTCCATGCCCAGGCCCTTCTTCACACAACCACAGGAACTCAGTAGAAATTGTACTGTGTAATTTTAAAAAAACAGGGAAAGCAGGGTATGTGTTCCAGAATGGGATTCAGAGGCAAGAAATTTGTGGGAGCTATTTCCTTCCTCTAATTCTGTTTTACAGACCAAGAGTTTCTATAGGATTCTATAGGATTTCCAGCTACTGTGGGGGTAAGGATCTTCTTCAAAGAGATTCTGAAGTTAATAGCTAATTAAAAGTCAACACAACTCAGGAATTTCAGTCAACCTAAATGCAAAACAGAATTCTAACTTAAAAATATTCATAGAGGCAAGTTAATGTAAATAAAGTATTTAATAATAATAATAAAATAATAATAATAATGATAATGTAGTGAGGGATATTTAAATCTCCAACCTGAATATGACCAGTCAATGAAAACACAACTCAGTAATTATGAATATAATCTGTGAGCCTAGATTGGACAGATACCCCTACACTACTCTGTTCCTCAGCTACTTTTTTAAAATTACACAGTACAATTTCTACTGAGTTTCTGTGGTTGTGTGAAGAAGGGCCTCATAACTTGAGGATTTTCCAGACCCTGCTTCTGTCCTACTTCCTGCTTCCCAGTTGTCCTCTCCTTAATCATCTTCCTCCTCCATTGTCTTCCTGCAGTTATCCTCCAGTCTCTCTCCTCTTCCTCCTCCACCTCCTCCCTCTCTTTCTTCTCTTCCCAGCCTTTATTTCTCCACTTCGCCTTCCTCTGCCCAATCAGTGGCTCCAGCCTTTATTTTACAAATTAAAATAGGCAGAAGGTTCACTAGAAATCACCTATGTAATGACTTACACCTCCTCTGCAGCCATTCACAGGAAAGGGAAATTAGTATCAAAATACAAGGCCAGGAATATCCACAACATAATAAATAATAGTAATAATAATAATAAATTTAGGGAAGTGCTCTGAATTCTGTAAGCTAAGTAATTCTGTAAGCTAAGTTGCTTTAGAAATCGTGTGGGAGGAGGGGAGAATACTCATATCAACAACATTCTATGCAAACAAAACTTTCCCACAAACATGAACAGGATGTGAGGAAACTCATTAGCAAATGAAGGACTTAAGGAAGGAGGAAATTTCAGTACATAAAGCCAAGTGGATTACTTGAAAGACATGTAATTGAAAGGGGAAGTTAAGTAAAATTGAGAATTAAGCACTGGTTTCTGATCCAGGGGGATGGAAAAGGACAGGCAATTAAAACCTGGAGCATAGAAACTCAAAAATCTCCATAGAACTGCAGTCATAACAAACATTAGCTCAGTTGTGATGAATATTTGACAGCCTTTAGCATTCATTGCTATAAAAATGGTGAAGATATAAATATACTTCAAATATCACATGTTTTTCAATATAGAAGTTAAAAATATCATATTGGCAGTAAGGATTCAGGAATGTTTTTTAAAGGGTAAAAAATGGTAAGTAAAAACTGATGGTATTAGTATTTTATTCAGAATTTGAAAGTAACTGATGAGATATTTACCTGGCAGAGTATTTATCATTGTCTGTTACCCTGAGATTTGTATTAATGGCACTGTCTTCTTAAAATGACCTACTTAGATGATAAGTTTTATGGGAACTCTTTTACAGCAGAACTAAAATAATTAGATAGAGGATAGATAGATAGATAGATAGATAGATAGAAAAATGATAGATAGATGATAGATAGATTACTGATAGATTAGTCAGGAAATAGACTAATAATACAGACTTTGTAATTTCATAGTATCAAGAAAGGAGCTTCCAATTTCTGTCTGTGCCCGGAGCTGATCCTGTGCCACAGCCCTCCATACCCAAATTCCTTCTGGAGAGAACTTGTCTTTCAGGAGTACTGACACACCACACAGGTTTGCAGGAGGGGCAAGCCACAGTCAGAGACAGCAAAACCAGCTAACACCAGAGATAACCAGATGGTGAGAGGTAAAAACAAGAACATAAGTAACAGAAACCAAAGCTACTTGGCATCATCAGAACCCAGGTCTCCCACCATAACAAGCCCTAGATACTCCCAACATACCAGAAAATCAAAACTATCATTTAAATCAAATCTCATGATGATGATAGAGGACTTTAAGAAGGACATAAATAACTCCCTTAAAGAAATACAGGAGAACACAGACACACAGGTAGAATCCTTTAAAGAGGAAACACAAAAATCTCTTAAAGAATTATAGGAAAACACAACCAAACAGGTGAAGGAATTGAGCAAAACCATCCAGGATCTAAGAATGGAAATAGAAACAATAAAGAAATCACAAAGGGAGACAACCCTGGAGATAGAAAACCTAGGAAAGAGATCAGGAGTCATAGATGCAAGTATCACCAACAGAATACAAGAGATAGAAGAGAGAATCTCAGATGTAGAAGATACCATGGAAAACATTGACACAACTGTCAAAGAAAAGGCAAAGTGCAAAAAGATCCTAACCCAAAACATCCAGGAAATCCAGGACACAATGAGAAGACCAACCCTAAGGATAATAGGTATAGAAGAGAGTGAAGACTTCCAACTTAAAGAGCCAGTAAATATCTTCAACAAAATTATAGAGAAAAACTTCCCTAATCTAAATAAAGAGATGCCTATAAACATACAAGAAGCCTACAGAACTCCAAATAGATTGGACCAGAAAAGAGATTCCTCCTGTCACGTAATAGTCACAACACCAAATGCACAAAACAAAGAATATTAAAACCAGTAAAGGGAAAGGCCAAGTAACATATAAAGGTAGACCCATCAGAATTACACCAGACTTCTCACCAGAGGCTATGACAACTACAAGATCCTGGGAAGATCTCATACAGACCCTAAAAGAACACAAATGCCAGCCCTGGCTACTATACTCAGCAAAACATTCAATTACCATAGATGAAGAAACCAAGATATTCCATGACAAAAACTAATTTACACAATATCTTTCCACAAATTCAGCCCTACAAAGAATAATAGATGGAAAATACCAACACAAGGAGGGTAACTACCCCCCCCCCCAAAAAAAAAACCAAGAAATTAATCTTCTTTCAACAAACACAAAAGCAGATAACCACACAAACATAAAAATAATGATAAGTAACAATCACTTTTCCTTAACGTCTCTTAACATCGATGGACTCAATTTCCCAAGAAAAAGACATAGACTAACAAACCTGTTAGTTGGATCCAGGTAGAGATCCAGGTAGAAAGCACAACAGTTAGATGGTATAATAGGATGGCTGCTCTAGGCAGAGAGCTTAACAAGTAAAAAACCACCTGGTTCCTATAGGGACATATTAGTGAAAATTTGAATTAAATGCTTTAAAGATGGTATAAAGTTATATTGTTCTAATAAGTCTTAGAAGATACTCATATTCTTTCTAATATGGGATCCATGAGAATTTGGGGGTAAAATTCTGGTTTGACAAGCTCCCTGCTTATAAGCAGGTATAGATAGAAGTGTGAATTGATTGTTTTAAAGATGGTATAATAAGTTCTACAGCATAACTAATTCATATTCTTTGAATGTAGGCTCTACAGGAATTTTGGGTTGATTATCCTGACATGACAGATTAGGAAAAAGGCCTGAGAATAGATTTTTACAGTAAGCAAAAGGTCTTTTAGGATAGCAGGAAGACTGTATGAAAACAATTGTTTTAGGGAAGATTTGAAGTCCTGTAGGATAACTCATATTCTGAACGAGGACTCCAGAGGAATTTTGGGTTAATTTCTGGGCATGGCAAAATAGAAAAAGCCTAAGAATAGGCACATACAGTATTTTAGCTTGCTTCATTTGTTTTAGATTGTTTTACTTTTCCAAATGGGCGTGATTAGTTCTATGGTTATATTATTCCTCTGGGAAAGAGGTCAAAATAAAGGTATTTCTGGTTACTGGCCCAAGGATATGCTGATTTGGGAGAAAGGTTTGGTCTTTGTGTTTTTTAGATAAAGTGATTAGTGTCTATACATCTTCCAGAGTTATATGGATCAGATATGCTGAAAGAAGATAAACTGAGTGTCTTTACCTCCAGGTGAGGTAGTACATTGTGGCTAAGTGGCCGCTGGGCAGAAATTGCTTAACTTTTCTGCAGACCTGTACTGTCTTGAGTAAACACAAGTTACAGGTTAGGAGAGCTTAGTTCTGCCCAGAGAGAATAAGCTAGTCCTTAATAATTCCTGTTTTTGAAAGGCCTGTCAGATGATCCTGGGCCAGAAGACTGAAGACTCAAGCTCCAACTTCCTGACTTACTAGAGCTGTATGAGAAGGCAGCTATCTCTACAACTTGTCTCAGTTCTGGAAGCTGAGTTAGGCTTCCTATATTTTCAGATACTGTTGCTCATTCTCAGATTTCTGACAGGGTTGAAAGACTACTTATAGTCTCATAGCCAACCCAGAGTACTTAACATTGAAAAAATGTATTTGAGAAGATAGTTCTCAGATAGTATACAAGCTAAACCAGGATATAACATATGGATTTAAAAGTCTTTTAAGTTAGGATAGATGACAGTATACTATTTAATTGTCAAAGATAATAGACTGGATGTTAGGTATATCTTATACTTTATAATTTACAAAATGGTAATAAAAAGTAAAAAAATAAAAGCACAAAAAAACCTTTAATTCAACCTAGTTATGAACACAGGAGTATGACAACCTAAAAAAAAATAAAAAAGAAGTAGGCATATGGTTTGAGGTTATGTGTATTTAATGATCAGACAAAGATACTACTACAAAGAAATTACAGGGAAGTAATTTCTACTGTAAAGCAAAGTCCATAATGGTTAGGAATTTCCTTTATTTGATGTTCTTCTCTGGTAGTTAGAAGAACATCTGGCATAAAACAGACATTAGGTAAAATTTTGCTGACTAAACAATATGTAAGAAGCAAGTTTGATAGAGATCAGTTGTTTTCAATATTGTTTGTATATACATATATACAATATTATATAATATATATAATATTATTTGTCTTTTTTCATTAACGGAATAATGCATTTACTCTAAACTTATTAATTTGCTCAATGTCTAGTATTTGCGGAAGAAAGAATAATATAGATGGATACTACAAGATCCACTTATAACTTCATAATTCAAAAACTAAAAACCATAAAATTCTAGCTATATATTTATTTTCTAAGACATATAATATAATAACTATATTTTATTTTGTATCATAAACCATTAACCACTATCTGACAAAAAAAAAAAACCCAGAGTGGCTAGGATATCCTAGCTGTCTAAGTATACAGTCAGTAGTATTTTAAACAAATGAAATATATCACAGGTGACTGGATCCTGAACTACTTGAGAAACATTACCATTCCTAAAACACTCTAAAACATCAGCTAGGTAGGTGTGTGAGTTAGCTAGTTCATTGGTCACACAAGCCTGCAGATTTGGTTCTGATCTATAGAACCTGTGTAAAGATAGACATGTGAGTGTTAGTTTGTGACCCCAGTGCTTCTATAGGGAAATGGAAAAAAAAATCGGGAGAAACCAGGGAGCTCACTATATAGCTTGCCTAGCATATGCAGCAATGAACAACAAGAGACACTGAGTCAGACAAGGAGGAAGGTGAGGGTTGACTCCCAAGATCCTCTGAGCTCTACACATTCACAAGTTCTCTTCCTCTTTGAGTATCCATAAACATCATACAGACACTCACACACATGCACAAATGCACAAAGGCACACATACACACAGGCACATATACACACAGACACACACACAGCATATAAACACATACACACACATTTTGAAAAAGATTCTAATGTGTCACAGCAGACTAGTCTTGACATGTTGCCATTGGAGAAGTGGCTAAAAAGACATTCAGACTAGTGACTGGGAGATTTGCGGGTTCAAAGACATTAAGGGAATTTCTGACCATTGAAGCAAAGACTTCAATGACCTCACTTAACAATGAATACAGAGTTCACAAAATCAGTCCAGGGAATTCATTAAGTACTAACAGTTGTAATAGCAACATCAGCATTAACAACACAATCTGAGGGTAGATTCGATTTCTAAGCTGCCATATTATTTTTAGAAATACTAGAGGGAGTATTTAGCTGAAATGGAAGGACATTAGATGGTAATTTGAATCTACACACAAAGAAAAGAAGACTGATAAAGGTATATAAAAAGCACTGTAAAAGTATTTGTTCATAATCTTAATACCTCTTATTTAAAAGACAATGGTATCTTCAGTAAATGTAAAATGGAATTTATGTGATAATAATAATACTAAAGATGGGTGGAACATAGGGCTATCTTGCAACAAAAGTTCATGTTCTGACAAAATTATGTTAGTTAATACAATCTAGATTAATTTGTTCTATAATGAAACAACATGCATCATTTTTATTGGATATTTTATTTATTTACATTTCAACTGTTACTCCCTTTCCTGCTTTTCCCTCCACAAATTCCCTATCCCATCCCTCCTGCCCATACTTCTACAAGAATGTTCCCTACACCCACCCACTCCTACCTCACTGCCCTGGTATTCACCTACACTGAGGCATAGAACTTTCACAGGACCAAGGGCCTCTCCTCTCATTGATGCCAGATAAGGTCATCCTCTGCTACATATGAAACTGGAGACATGGGTCCCTCTTTAGTTGGTGGTTTAGTCCCTTGGAGCTCGGGGTGGGGGTGGGGCATCTGGTTGGTTGATATTGTTGTTCTTCAATAAAGAACAAATAACAGATGAAAATATAAACCTTACCTTTTCAGCAATTATATTTTATAAAAATGCACAGTAGAATGTGATCAAATCATACACTGGTAGAATAAATTACCAACTCTTAGAATTTGAATGCTTATATCCATTTCAAATGTCATGAAGATTTTGTAATATCCCCTAGGTGTTTTCCTAATGTTAGTGAGGGTTCCAGTAACATGTTAATGCCATGAGTTATCAGAGAAACCAAGAAGCATACTAAGACACAGAGTTGGATTGAGAAATTTATTTTGTTAAAAACAAAGGAGCAGGATTAGGAAGAGGAGAGGGAATATTCAGAGTAAAGATCATCCACCAGAGAAGTTTCCCACTAAGTAAACATGGTTGGGGTATTCAGATCATTTTGCTCAATGGATGACTTGGAGTTCTCCTGAAATAAGAACAATCTAGGTTCAAATTTGGAGTTACCTCCTGAAGGCACTGAATTTGAACTTTTATGTCACCATCCTTCACATTACTACATAATGAATCATTTTTGAAGGTAAAGAAAGGAACCTGGTTTTGGGTTTACCACAATTCATCTTTTGAGTGCATGAACCCATATTTGCGTATATGTTCAGGGAATGGCTCCTCCAGACCTCTGTTTTCCTCCTCGGAAGGAACTTAGAATTTGGAGATTGGTAGGATTATCTAAATTCCATTCATATGGTGGACTTCAAAATAGCTTCTATATGCCATGTCCTCCACACTCTCTTGTACATTCTAACTTCCTCATGCTCTATTCTGCTAGCAGCATGACCCCAACCTTCACCACTGATGTGTTTGAGACAATCTCCCTCTCAGGCTGGGCTCACTGACGTTCTTTCAGGATTACATATGGAGCTAAGACAACTGGGTTCTCAGAGGCACAGAGAGAGTCATCTGAGGACCACATGTATTCCTTCCTTGGCCACTTGTTAGTAATATCCTCTTTGTACCTACTAATGAAAATTAACCAGCCTTAGCAGTATGATTTTTTTCTCTCTCAGGCTTTTTGAATAAGGACTCCATTGGACTAAGGAGGGCATATAATTTATAGCTCTTTGGTTGCCAATACTATAATCTTGAAAAGTTCCATTCATGGGCATCATAAAAATTTTGTATTACTAGAATTCTTGATAAATAGGACCACCCTCCTTGCATTCTTTTGTTTAGTAGACCTACTATTTCACCCAGTTTGGAATGTGGCACCCTGTTTGGAATGTGGCCCCATATAAAGGTCTTCAACTCAAGTGATCTGTAGGTGGAGGAACATTGACTACAGATGGCCTATAGTGCATAAGTTGAGACTATCTATGATGACTCAGTAGTTAGATCACGTGGCACATCAAACTGGCATCTTCTTGATGGTGCCACCTAAAAAATAACAGTAATTCCTGTAACAATGGGCTCATGTAGCCCTGCAGTGGATCGATAGTCTGTTATATGGGAATACAATATTGATTTGTTGGGAAGTTTGTAAATTCCCATGTGGTGATATTAACTATGGCCTTGTAGTTAGCCAAGGCAAATCTTTTCCCGCAATATGTGCCTATGCACTTGAGACAAGAGGCTGGTGCATCTGGG
Source organism: Grammomys surdaster (assembly GCF_004785775.1). Taxonomy (NCBI): domain Eukaryota; kingdom Metazoa; phylum Chordata; class Mammalia; order Rodentia; family Muridae; genus Grammomys; species Grammomys surdaster. The sequence goes on from NW_021620584.1 coordinate 1,929,183, forward strand.
ATTGATGGTACTCAGCTTAGTTACCTTCCCTATAAATATCTATTGTTCTTTTCTAGAAACAGATGCCTCCTGGGAACTCAGCACTGGTTTCTTGATGCAGGTTGGACTTTCAGCACCAAAGGTACCTAGGTCAGCCTTGGTAAGTGAACACTCAGAGGTTAGATCCAGGTATAACCCCAGTTTTGTCACTGTGGTCACTTATGCAAAAGCACTTTGTTCTAATACAGGGGCTATTCTCACAAAGTGATTGAAAACAGCTGGTGAGTGTGTACTGTGTTATTTAGTCAGTGGCCATTATACATCTCTCTGTGGGTGTTACTTTGTGTCTAATCTCTTATATTCAAACCTCTGTTTCTAACCAGGATCTCCCCGTCTCTGATCTCTCAATAGATTTCATTTTAGATCTTTGATCAGCCAATGACTCTGTTAACTTCTGGCCCCTGCCTTCAAACAATTTTAGTCTCCTGCCACATAAGGAAATGATACCCTGGCACTCCATCCAAAGCTGAGTCCATTTCAAAGATTGGCCTTTGCAATTGACTTTCAAGTCCGTCTCTTGAGTAAGTCTGCAAAGCAGCTTCTGCCATTTGAGCACTTATACATGGCATTAGCTCAGAGCTCAGGCTTTTTCCTTCTATTCTCTAAACCAGTAGCAGGAAGTTCTTTCCTATGGCCATCTGTGTAAGGACATCATCAAGCCAGACTCAGTGATACGAAGGTCTGGGATTCTTGGTTAAATAATTTTCTCACCCTTTCTGATCTGCTGCAGATTGGTCCTTAATTTACCATTTCTGTGTTATGAAGGAATGCCCATGACTTTTTGACATGATTGGTCAGCACAGGTTTCAGATGTTTTGTTTCACTGTTTCAAAATCTAAAGTGTATTGCTTCCAGTATACGAAGGCCAGTAGGAACCAAGTCTCCTTTGAAATGAGAGACACAAGATGCAGATTTTAAAAAGTATTTTACTTTGAAACAAGCACCAGTGTATTCCCTTAGCTGTTAGATCTCCTAATAAATTTATTGAAGTATCAGGAAACTATGCCTTTCTTGTGTTTCTTTTTTCTTATCTCTCAGAGTCAGTCACAAGGGTTTTATCAAAGTTTTTGGCATGATGAATATCTCACACTCATCTTGCCCAAGCAGCAGTATGTTTGACCTAATAGCTGAACCTATATTAATTTAGGGGTGGTGGTGGTGGTTCACATCATTTCTGACTACATTTTGGCAGGGAGTAGAGAAGTCAACATATTCCTAAGGAAACAATATATGTTTTTGTGATTGCTGGTCCATGTGAGATGCTCTGATATGTTTATTTGCCCCTTTGGTTTAGAAAAGAGTACCATGACTCCTGAGCTTGTGTTTGTGCCTGCATACATCTGCTGCAGCAAGTAGCACACCTTGCAAATGTAATTAGGCTTACTAACACCAACCTGAGGTTATGGAAGTTCAGAGGCATTCCCCAGGCTCCATCTGTTTCCTGCCAGACTGCAAGTTAAGCAGAGTTATGGCAGAGCCCATCACCTCTGCATCCTCTAGATCTCTGAAAATACTTCTGGTCTCTGCCATCCCTTCTGTGGCATGACCTTAGTTTTCTTTATAATCTTGGATTATAGCGGTAGTTTCAATGATTACAATTTTCTCCCTATTGTAATATATCTTGATTTACAAGCCAACAACTCAATTTGGGGGTTACTCCAACTGAAACAGCCAGTTTGAGTTTTACATTCAAGGGATGACCATTGGGTGACTGTCCTTGAAATAGTAGAACCACAAATTTGGGTTTGGTCCAGGATTCCGTTTATTGCCTGGCATTCAGATGACTCCATTCTATTAGAGGAGGCACAAGAGCAGCTCAGTGCTAGCAGCTGTACCCAGCAGTGCTTGAAATGTATAGGTATTTTTGTTTTCCATGATTTATTTTCTTCCTACAATAGGCTGTTTGAGACTGGATAACCCATAAGGCACAGAGGTTTATTAATGAGATCCTAGTTCTGGAGTTTGGGATGTTCAAAAGCATGGTACCAGTTCTTTTCTCTTCCTGGTGAAGGTCTTGTGCTGCTTCAACTCACTGTTGAACGTGAAAAGGTACATAGATTTGTGGAAGAGAAAACATGAAAAAACCAGCCTGACCTTATAGCCACACTGCTTTTGAAGTAACTAAGAGTGAGACCCCACTCTCAACTAAAACACTTTAACTGCTTCATGATTTAATCACCTATCCACCTTCTAACAACACCACAATAATAATTAATTTTCAGCATGAGATTTGGAGGAGACAGACAAATCATATCAAGCCAAAGGATCTTTTCTTCAGGACACTGTCACCAAATCAAATGCCATAGCATCCTCTGCAGAAAAATAAGAACTGCTATATTGTACAATATGTGTGGTCTTTGAGGGTCATGCTTGGGATTCTGAACACTTTGTTGGTGAATGGTTCTAGAAGTGAATGCTGCTTCAGATCTGGAAACAAAGCAGAAGACTGATTTTTTTGTTGTAGTCACCATCACAGTCTGACGTAAATCCATTCCTTCTCTGTTTTGATCGGCGCTATAACAAATATAGTTTTTGGCTGCTCATCTAAGTCTACTTTTCTACTCCAGTATTGATCATTTGAGTTTTCTTTCTTTTCTCTTCATTGGCATCTCTAAGAATTTATTTATTTATTTATTTAATAAGGCTTTCTAATAACCAACCTTGAGCTTGTTTCTAGTAATTTTTCTTATATGTTTACTCTTTATTTTGTGAAGTTCTGTCATTATTTCTTTTTTATGATTGCTTAGGTTTAAATATGTCCTTTGGCTGGTCTTTGAAGAAAGATATGTAGATTATTTTTATGGCTTGTGTCTCTACCCTAACAAATGCATCTAAGATGATAAGATTCTCTCTCAATATGGAAATCATTTTCATTATCATTCAGTTGAAAATGCTTTCTAATTTCCATTGTGATTTCTTTCTTTGACTGAAGGGTTATTTAGAAGTACACTGCTCAGTTTCTAATCATGTTGGAATTTTCTAGTTGTCTTATTAATACTAATGCTTATCTCATCTCCACGGTGGCCAGAGAAAGCAGCTTACATGAGTCCAGCCTAGTGATGGTTGTTAAGACTTGCTCCATGGTTTAGAATATTACTAACTTCAGTAAATAGTTTCTTTTTCTTTATGCCCTTGAAAAGTGTGCCATTGGCTATTCTGCATGTCTTATGATTTTAAAAATAAAACATTTGTTTGTACACTACTGTGCTGGTTGAATTGGGGGCTGGGTGTTGCAACACTGCCTATTGCAAATGATCCTACCATCAAGCTTAAAGCATAGTTTAGGAATCTAGGAAGGTAATGAAACATTTGCAAAGTAACATTAATGTTTTGTTTTATTTACTTACTGCCATTACTATTGCTAACCTCAATGAGCACAGAGAAAATCTATACCTTGTTTTTCTCCACACTATTGGACATCTTCACTTTGTTTTTCCCTTTGCTCTGCATCCAGGGACTCTTCATGTAGACACATCATTGGTTTTTCTTACTTCTGGTTTCCAGATGACAGTTGGCTAATGGAGAGTCCCAGTTTGATATCAGACAGAAGGGAGAGACTGACAATGGGCTATTTTTCTCTCCTGTTTCTTTTCAGTCTGTTCATCACAGTCTCCAGCTGAATAGTAAGGCTCCTTCAAGGAAGTCTTTTGCTTGTAACTTTGTCCTTTCATGTCTCAATTAGCAGTTTTTCTTCCTTTCTCCTGAAGGAGTAGCATTCTTTGTTGTGCTTATCTAGAGGGGTCACCATCATCTTCATGACATATCATTTCCATCTGTGTCACTGATAACATTATGACAACTTCTATGTTCGGCAATACTCCACAAACCTTAACAGATATATCATGGCAGTGTTAGAAGAGAAGATTAAATGTTGTTAAATTTTATATGCCTAGCATACTGACAGAGTTTCTGTGGTCTGTTGGCTTTCTAAGTAGGGTGCCACCGAAATAAACAGGTTGCTGTCTTTTACATTATCCACCAGAATAAAAGGTATACATGTATCAGCATTCCATGGGTCATTTTGCATTTGTCAAGTAATGGACATCATACTCGACGTGCTCCTCTGACCCATTTATTGAGTAATTCATAATGATAACTGTTTTATACAAGTCTCAGAATAAAATAAAACTTGTAACAAGCTGGATTTCTGGTGCAATGTTCTAGAGCTTTGAGATACCCTAGCCCCATTGCTGTTGGAGACATGTATAGCAAGTGTTGAGTATGGATCCTCTGGAAAGCCACAAAAGGAGCCTCATACTTGATGCTTGTAATGAATCCTGTTTCTGCAACAATTGCTCTCCATTTCAAAAGTATCACTGAACCTTGGTAGGGACTGAATGTCTAGCTATGAGACATGAAGTGACCACGAGACATAAGCTGTCCTTCATGACCTTGCTGTTATTTGCCACACTGATGTATAACACTCATGTTTATAGAAGCATTACCTTATAGAGTATAAATGGAATGAATGAGACTAGGCCTCAACTGCTCTGTAAAAGAAAAGCCAACTGTTTCACAGGGGCACTGGTGACCATGAACTTTCTCTCCTTCTTGGTTGCTTCTCTCTCAGCTTGCATCTTTGACTTTATAAGGGCTCCTCTATGACTGGATTTAATGAAGCATCTGTAACACATGGGAGTAGAAAGTGGAAATAGATGTCTAGTGCTTGTCTGCTTCTCTTTTAAAAATTATTTGATTTAATATTCATATATGCATATATTGTGTTTGGATCAAATTCATCCCCCTCTTCTATCCCTTCTTATTTCTTCCTTATTTCTCTTATCAGCTTTCCCTCTCAACTCCAAAACTCTCTTTTTTTAAAAAAAATAATGCTCACTTGGTCTATTTAATGCTGCCAACATGTACATGGCTGTGAGACAATCACTGAGTATTAATGGTGTCAGTCTTTCTTTTTCTTAATTTTTTAAACATTCATTTATTTTAATTGATTTATTTAATGTGAGTGTATGTATATGGTTATGCAAATACCAGAGTGCACAAGTGGTAGTCAAAGGGCAGCTTTCAAGTGTTGTTTCTTTCCCACTACCATGTAGAATCTGGGATTGTCAGGCTTGGTGACAAGTGTTTTTACCTTAACTTTGAAGTAAATCAATACTGGAAAGTATTTCAGTAAATAAACTTGAACATTGTATCCAGCTACCCAACTCATGTGCTAGGTAAGATGGTCTGACCTAGAGGTCTACACTGACTCAGGTGCAGTGTAGACTTTCTGAAATGAACAAAATGTTCTACAATGTACGTGCTCATAGGATGGGTGAAGACCTTCATATTCCACACAAGTCATTACTTGAGGGCTGTGGGGAAAATTTAAAAAGGCCGCTACAGTGGCGCAAGCCCTGGAGGGGCTTCCACCACTGTGGTAGGTCCCACATTAGGGAAGAGGTCCTATGGTTCCAGCGGCCTGAGGGCCTTGGTGGCGGCAGGCCGCAGTAACACGAGGAAGTCCTTGGTTCCAAAAAGATTTATTGTCATGGCAGATAATAGATGGATCTAGGCGTACCCCCCAAAAACTCAGGGCAGTCCCGAGTTATATAGGGAGGGAGAAAGGGGGAGGATTGGGGGAGGATCTGGGGGAGGCTTGTTTAATTTGCTCTGCCCTCTGGCCTTCATTAGTATGTAAATCCCTAGGGCCTGAGGCCTATAGCCTGGCCTATGTAGTAATTCTATGGAGACTGTGACCGATTTTTCAGGATCCTGGGTTCTGGGGGGCGTCGAACTCCTGCCGGTTCTCATGTAGAATCCCGCCCAGAATCTACAGAGTCTCGGGGTTCTAGACACCTGCTCCACCATGATCCAGGATACCCTTACGCAGTCCCACAGAGGGCATTCATTGCCAAGAAAGCTTCTATTAAGCATTCATATTAGTATAGTTTGTGAATGCTTGTTGACTCCTGGATGCTTTGTGGCTTGTTTAAGAGTTGTATAAACAAAACACGCATATCAACAGAAGGAGAAGTTCTTGAGGTCTCAGCATCATGGATTTCCCTTCGATAGTACAAGCCTGACTGAGCCAACGCTGTTCTTCTAACTTGCCAATGTAACTTAAAGCTTTGGAAATGACATCAATATAAGGGGGTAAGTAGAAGGCTATTTGTTAAAAAATGCTGATTCCTTGGTCCTTACATCCCGTACTTCCTGAATAACAAAATTCTTTGTTCTAATAGTGTTAGACCCATGATCCAAGTATAGATTTGTCTTTTCTGTTCAAACTTCTGTGCTAGTAGCAACATTCATGTTACAAAAATAAAGAAATGTTTAATGTATTAATTGTTCTTACCATAACATCTAACACCAGTTTATATCTTACTCTGGAACTAATCCTATGATAAAAGGAGAGATGTGGCACACATACATATTCACACAATGGATGAATAAGTTAAACTTAAAATGAATCCCAAGACTTAGTTTTCCTTGCTACAGGATTAGTTCCATTAGTAGATAGAACTCAGGTCTTCATACTTGGCAGCAAATACCGGCTCTATCTTTATTTTGTTTGTTTCGACACAGGTTCCCTTGTATCCCATGCTGTCCCTAAATTCCATGTCACTATGACAAAATAATTGAGAAAAACAACCAAGAGACAGAAGGACTTATTTTGGCTCACAGGTTCAGAGGTCACTGTAGAGAGAATCTCTTGTTTACTGTGTGGACAATGGAAACCTGTCAATAGAAAGCCAATGGTATATTAGCTGAGGCAGGAAAAAAGAAGTGAGAGTTCCAGTAGGGAGAGAGGAACTCTCGGATAGAGTCAGGCATGGGAGTAGATTTGCTCCACACTCTGAGGAGACATATAAATGAAAATGAGGAGAGGTAACCAGCCATATGGCACTCATAGAATAGAATAAACAGGTTAATTAAGTTATGAGATAGTCAGAGAACAAAGCAAACTTGGAGCCTAGTCATTTTTCATAAATAATAAGTCTCAGAGTCATCATTTTGGGACTGGCATCATGGGTGGAAAAGGTTACAGGTCACAGCTTATGAGCACCATAGCTATAGGCCCTGGGTGCAAAACATCATGGCATGATAAAAATAATAAAATAGAGGAGGTTTGTCACTTCATTACAGCCAGAAAGCATAAAGAATAGACACAAACAGGCCAGGGAACTGGAATATTCTTGAAAGATATGCTTCCAATGAGTTATTTCATCCTATAAGCCTCCACCCTCTGGTTAATATTACTTCTTAATAATGGTATTAAATCATCAATGTGACAATAGAGCAAACTAAGGAGTACTTGTGATAGAGGCATATCCACTGGATTCTAAGTTCTACGAACTTAGAATCTAACACCTGAGCCTTGTAGGGACACTTCGCATACAAATCTTGATAGTGTTTTCTGGAAATATTTATCAAATTATTCTTTTTTAAAAAAAAATTTATTTATTTATTTATTTATTTATTTAATGTATATGAGTACACTGTCACTGTCTTCAGACACACCAGAAGAGGACATTGTATCCCATTACAGGTGGTTGTGAGCCACCATGTGGTTGTTGGGAATTGAACTCAGGACCTCTGGAAGAACAGTCAGTGCTCTTAACCGCTGAGCCATCTCTTCAGCCCCAAATTATTCTTATTTGAGTTCACCATTCATTTCCTTTTGCAAACTTTGACAATATAAAGTAGAAGTGAACATCAAAATGACCTCAATTTATTTTTATTATTCATGTTATTTACAATACTTCTTTTGAATGGTATTAGAATGAGTCTAAAGTTAAAGTCTTTTTACTTGTTTTTTATTCTTTTTCAACCCTTAACATTAAAAGTGACTTTCAGATTACATTTGGAAAATTTGAAATGCAGCCCAAAATGGTATAAAATATTTTCAAGTGTCTAAGTATAATTTATTAAAGTGTTTTATAAAAGCTTTACTCCTATGATGCAGACTATCTCATGTAATAGATAAGTGTGATATTTTCTGACTTTCATAGTACAGAATATTCATATTTATAAATTTATTTTTAATCATATGTTTATATGTCTTTTGGAGGATGTGTATATTTGTACATGTCAGAGGAATTGGAGCTCCCTGGATATTAGCCTTACATGCAACAGAAGGCTGCCTGGTATGGGTGCTGGGAATCAAATCCTGGTCCTTTGAAAGACTAGCACTTCCACTAACACTTGTTCTTAACCACTGAGCCACTTCCCAAACCATGAGTACTTATATTGTAAAACAGAAATTTGCAAATTGTCTTAAAATTCATTATTTTGGAGGGGGAGTTAAGGATATGGCATAGAAGTGAGAGCTCTTGCTGTCATGTAGATGACTGATGTTCTATTCACAGCACCCATGTTGGGTGGTTCATGGGTGCTTATAACTCCAGGGGAACCAATATCTTTTGTCAAACATGAACACACATAGAAAGACATGTATGTATGCACATAGGTACACACATATAAAAAGAAATTTTATATTTTTAATATTCCCATTTTCTTGTTGCTAGTGAGATTCAACCTTTTCCCATATCCTTGTTTACCAGATCAAGTGCTCCCATGACATTTTTGTATCTTTGTTGATTCATTGATCTAGAGTTCATCATTCTTTTATGTTGATGAATGTGAGTCACTTATAGAATAAGTAAAAATGATGTCAAGACTTGCTGAAGCTACAATGTTAGTCTAGGTTTATATTTTTCATGTCTTCAGGTGAGTCATTGAATCTGTTGATCTCTGTATTTTATTGTGATGCTTTAGGTAAGCTTTGTGAAGCTCTGATTCTCCTAGAGATTAAATTCTTATTCTTTTCTCCTTTTCTCTAGTTTATCTAAAGTTTGGGTATTTTAAAATATTTAATTATTCAACCCATCTAGAATTGATTTCTCTGTATAAACTGAAGTAAAGGCCTAAAATAGATTTTCCCTTTAAATTGCTATTCAATGGTCCCCAAAACAACTGTTAAATTCCTTTCACTTTCCCAATGATGGGTAATAACTCTTTTATTATGAGTCTAATGCTCTACTGAACTGCATTCTATTTCTGGACTACCTATTTTACACATTGATTTGTCTATTTCTATGTCACCATGGCACAAATAGAAGAAGACATCTTCAGATATGTTTATAATAAGATATATAAGAAAGATATGAAGCTTTGGGCTGGGGCAGACACAGAGTTGGTCTGCTCCTGTGAAGATACTGAATCCTGAGTCATCCTAGAGGAGCCACTGCACTCAGAGCAGCCGGTAAGAACTCCATCTCACTCCCTAAGACCCAGAGATACATCTGGGAGCCAGGGACATTCAGGACACAGCAGCTACCCAAAACCTGCCCCTCCGGAATTCCACTTCCCTTCCGCTCCTTCCTGGTCCTTTGGGCTGGGGCAGACACAGAGTTGGTCTGCTCCTGTGGAGATACTGAATCCTGAGTCGTCCTAGAGGAGCCATTGCACTCAGAGCAGGCAACACAGAGTTGGTCTGCTCCTGTGGAGATACTGAATCCTGAGTCATCCTAGAGGAGCTACTGCACTCAGAGCAGCAGACACCAAGGTGGTTTCCACTTGGGAGACATCATATCCTGAGCCATCCTAGAGGAACCACTGCATCCAGAGCAGAAGCATTTCCAGATCCAAGGTGGCCTGAGTCCCAGGAGTTCTTCCACCCAGGAGATTAGGATCATAAGACCACAGAGACATCTAGACTCTGAGAAGCTCTGCAACAAGCAAGATAACTGGAAATACAGATTCCAGTCTTACACAGTGAGGGCAGGTAACACTAGAGTTAACCAGATGGTGAAAGGCAAGCGCAAGAACATAAGCAACAGAAACCAAAGTTTCTTGGCATCATCAGTACCCAGTTCTCCCAATATAGCAAGCCCTGGACACCCCATCACACCTGAAAAGCAGGATTCAGAATTAAAATCACTTCTCATGATGATGATAGAGGATTATAAGAAGGAATTAATAACTCCCTTAAAGAAATGCAGAAGAGTACAAGTAAACAGGTAGAAGCCCTTAAAGAGGAATCACAGAAATTCCTTAAAGAAATACAAGAAAACACAAAGAAGGAATTAAACAAAAACATTCAGGATCTGAAAATGGAAATAGAAGCAATAAAGAAAGTTCAAAGGGAGACAACCATGGAGATAGAAAACCTAAGAAAGAGACCAGGAGTCATAGACGCAAGCATCACCAACCGAATACAAGAGACAGAAGAGAGAATCTCAAATGCAGAAGATACGGTGGAAAATATTGACACAGTTGTCAAAGAAAATGCAAAATGCAAAAAACTCCTAACTCAAAACATCTAGGAAATCCAGGACACAATGAGAAGACAAAACCTAAGGATAATAGGTATAGATGAGAATGAAGATTCCCAACTTAAAGGGCCAGTAAATATCTTCAACAAAATTATTGAGGAAAACTTCCCTAACCTAAAGAACAAGATGCCCATAAACATACAAGAAGCCTACAGAACACCAAATAGACTAGACCAGAAAAGAAATACCTCCCGTCACATAATAATCAAGACATCAGATGCACAAAACAAAGAAAAAATACTAAAAGCAGTAAGGGAAAAAGGTCAAGTAACATATAAAGGCAGACCTATAAGAATTACACCAGACTTCTCACCAGAGACTGTAAAAGCCAGAAGAGCCTGGACTGACATCATACAGACCCTAAGAGAACACAATTGCCAGCCCAGATTACTATACCCAGCAAAACTCTCAATCACTATAGATGGTGAAACCAAGATATTCCATGACAAAACCAAATTTGAACAGTATCTTCTCACAAACCCAGCACTTCAAAGGATAATTGATGGAAAATGCCAACACAAGGAGGGAAACTACAACCTAGAAAAAGCAAGGAAGTAATCTTCCAACAAACCCAAAGAAGATAACTATACAAACATAATTCTACCCCTAATAACAAAAATAGCAGGAAGTCACAATCATTTTTCCTTAATATCTCTTAACATCAATGGTCTCAATCCCCCAATAAAAAGACAAAGACTATCAGACTGGATACATAAACAAGACCCAGAATTTTGCTGTATACAAGAAACGCACCTCAGTGACAAAGACAGACACTACCTCAGAATAAAAGGGTGGAAAACAATTTTCCAAGCCAATGGTCCCAAGAAACAAGCTGGAGTCTCCATTCTAATATCAAATAAAATCGACTTTCATCCAAAATTAATCAAAATACATAGGGAGGACACTTCATACTCATCAAAGGAAAAATCTACGAAGGTGAACTCTCAATTCTGAACATCTATGTTCCAAATGCAAGGGCACCTACATACATAAAAGAAACTTTACTAAAGCTCAAAACACACATTACACCTCACACAATAATAGTGGGGGATTTCAACACCCCACTCTCAGCAATGGACAGATCATGGAAACAGAAACTGAACCGAGACACTTTGACATTAACAGAAGTTATGAACCAAATGGACTTAACAGACATCTATAGAACATTTCATCCTAAAACAAAAGAATGTATCTTTTTCTCAGCACCTCATGGTACCTTCTCCAAAATAGACCGACCATATAATTGGTCACAAAGCAGGCCTCTACAGATACAAAAAGATTGAAATAATCCCTTGCAGCTTATCAGATCACCACGGACTAAGACTGGTCTTTAATAATGACAAAACCAATGGAAAACCCACATGCACATGGAAACTGAACAGCTCTCTACTCAGTGATGACTTGCTCAAGGAAGAAATAAAGAAAGAAATTAAAGACTTTTTAGAATTCAATGAAAATGAGGACACATCATACCAAAACTTGTGGGACTCCATGAAGGCAGTGCTAAGAGGAAAACTCATAGCTCTAAGTGCCTACAAAAAGAAACTGGAAAGAGTACACACTAACAACTTGACTGCACAACTAAAAGCTCTAGAACAAACAGAAGCAAATACACCCAGGAGGAGTAGAAGGCAGGAAGTAATCAAACTCAGGACTGAAATCAACCAAATAGAAACAGAAAGAACAATACAAAATATCAATAAAACCAGGAGCTGGTTCTTTGAGAAAATCAATAAGATAGATAAACCGTTAGCCAGATTAACCAGAGGGCACAGAGACAGTATCCAAATTAATAAAATCAGAACTGAAAAGGGAGACATAACAACAGAAACTGAAGAAATTGAAAAAATCATCAGATCCTACTACAAAGGCCTATACTCAACAAAACTGGAAAACCTGGATGAAATGGACAATTTCCTAGACAGATACCAGGTACCAAAGTTAAACCAGGAGCAGATAAAGCATCTAAATAGTCCTGTAACCCCTAAGGGAATAGCAGCAGTCATTAAAAGTCTCCCCACTAAAAAAAGCCCAGGACCAGATGGTTTTAGTGTTGAATTCTATCAGACCTTCAAGGAAGACCTAATACCAATTCTCTTCAAACTATTCCACAAAATAGAAACAGAAGGAACACTACCCAATTTGTTCTATGAAGCTACAATTACACTCATACCCAAACCCCACAAAGACCCGACAAAGAAAGAGAACTTCAGACCAATCTCCCTTATGAACATCGATGCAAAAATACTCAATAAAATTCTAGCAAACCGAATCCAAGAACACATCAAAACAATCATCCATCATGATCAAGTAGGTTTTATCCCAGGAATGCAGGGATGGTTCAATATTCGGAAATCCATCAATGTAATCCACTATATAAACAAACTCAAAGAAAAAAACCACATGATCATCTCACTAGATGCTGAGAAAGCATTTGACAAAATTCAACATCCCTTCATGATAAAAGTCTTGGAAAGATCAGTAATTCAAACCCCTACATAAACATAGTAAAAGCAATTTACAGCAAACCAGTAGCCAATATCAAACTAAATGGAGAGAAACTTGAAGCAATCCCACTAAGATCAGGGACTAGACAAGGCTGCCCACTCTCCCCCTACCTATTCAATATAGTACTGGAAGTCTTAGCCAGAGCAATTAGACAGCAAAAAGAAGTCAAAGGGATACAAATAGGAAAGGAAGAAGTCAAAATATCACTATTTGCAGATGATATGATAGTATACTTAAGTGACCCCCAAACTTCCACCAGAGAACTCCTAAACCTGATAAACAACTTCAGCAAAGTGGCTGGTTAAAAAATCAACTCAAAGAAATCAGTAGCCTTCCTCTACATGAAAGATAAACAGACTGAAAAAGGAATTAGGGAAATGACACCCTTCACAATAGTTGCAAATAATATAAAATACCTTGGTGTGAATCTAACCAAGCAAGTGAAAGACCTGTATGACAAGAACTTCAAGTCCCTGAAGAAAGAAATCGAAGAAGATCTCAGAAGATGGAAAGATCTCCCATGCTCATGGATTGGCAGGATTAATATAATAAAAATGGCCATCTTGCCAAGCGGAATCTACAGATTCAATGCAATCTCCATTAAAATCCCAACTCAATTCTTCACAGAGTTAGAGAAGGAAATTCTCCAATTCCTATGGAATAACAAAAAACCCAGGATAGCGAAAACTATTCTCAACAATAAAAGAACTTCTGGAGGAATCACCATCCCTGACCTCAAGCTGTACTACAGTGCAATAGTGATAAACACTACCTGGTATTGGTACAGAGACAGGCAGGAAGATCAATGGAATAGAATTGAAGACCCAGAAATAAACCCACACTCCTATGGTCACTTGATCCTTGACAAAGGAGCTAAAACTGTCCAGTGGAAAAAGGACAGGATTTTCAACAAATGGTGCTGGTTCAACTGGAGGACAACATGTAGAAGAATGAAAATTGATCCATTCTCATCTCCTTGTACAAAGCTCAAGTCTAAGTGGATAAAGGACCTCCTCATAAAACCAGATACACTGAAACTAATAGAAGAGAAGGTGGGGAAGAGCCTCGAATACTTGGGCACAGGGGAAAATTTTCTGAACAGAACACCAATGGCATATGCGCTAAGATCAAGGATTGACAAATGGGACTTCATAAAATTGCAAAGTTTCTGTAAGGCAAAGGACACTGTCAACAGGACAAAGCGACAACCAACAAATTGGGAAAAGATCTTTACCAATCCTTCATCTGATAGAGGGTAGTATCCAATATATACAAAGAACTCAAGAAATTAGACTCCAGACAACCAAATTACCCTATTATAAATTGGGGTATAGAGCTTAACAAAGAATTTTCAACGGAAGACACTCGAATGGCCGAGAAGCACCTAAAAAAAGTTCAGTATCTTTAGTTGTTAGGGAAATGCAAATCAAAAGAACCCTGAGATTCCATCTCACACCAGTCAAAATGGCTAAGATTAAAAACTCAGGTGATAGTAGATGCTGGTGAGGGTGTGGAGAAAGAGGAACACTCCTCCATTGTTGGTGGGACTGCAAGATGGTGCAACCACTTTGGAAATCAGTGTGGTGGTTCCTCAGAAAATTGGACATAGCATTACCTGAGGATCCAGCTAAACCACTCCTAGGCATATACCCAGAAGATGCTCGAATATATAACAAGGACATATGCTCAACTATGTTCATAGCAGCCTTTTTTATAATAGCCAAGAGCTGGAAAGACCCCAGATGTCCTTCAACTGAGGAATGGATTAAAAAAATGTATATTTACACAATGGAGTATTACTCAGCTATTAAAAACAATGAATTCGAGAGGTACCTAGGTAAATGGATGGAACTAGAAATTATCATCCTGAGTGAAGTAAGCCAATCACAAAAGAACACACATGGTATTCACTCACTGATTATTGGATATTAGCCCAGAACCTTGAAATGCCCAAGATGCAACTCACAGGCCACATGAAGCTCATAAAGAAGGAAGGCCAAGTGGGGGTGATTCTGTCCTTCTTAGAAGGAGCAACAAAATACTCAAGGGAGCAAATATGGAGACAAAGTGTAGGACAGAAACTGAAGGAGGGGCCGTCTGAAGACCATTCCACCTGCGTATCCATCCCATGTGCAGTCACCAAAAGTAGGTGCTGATGTGGAAGTCAGGAAGTGCATGCTGATAAGAGCCTGATATGGATATCTCCTCAGAGGTCTTCAAGAGTCTGACATATTCAGAGGCAGATGCTTACAACTAGCCATTGAACTGATAATGGGGCTCCCAATGGAGGAGTCAGAATGAAGGCCATTGGAGCTGAAAGGGTTTGTGGCCCCATGAGGAGAGCAACAATACCAACCAACCACAGCGCTCAGGGACTAAACCACCAACCTAGGAGCACTTAGGGAGGGATCCAGGGCTTCAGGTGAATAAGTAAGAGTGGAGGGCTCTGCTAGGCATAGGTGGAAGAAGAGATCCTTGACCTCATGAAGGCTGGACGCCCCAGGGGGTGGGAATTTTCAGGGTGGGGATGTGGGATTGGGGGGGTAGGTAGGGGTTACATCCACAGAGAAGAAGGAGGAGGGGTGAGAGGATAGGAGGTTCCTGGGTGGGTGGGGGATGGGATAAGGAGACAAAATATGAAATGTAAATAAAACATCCAATAAAAAAATTTAAAAAAAAGAGAAAGAAATGGAATGACCATTTGAGGCCAATTGGAAGATCTTGAGTAACAAATAAAAATTTATTTTCTTCACTTTTTCATGTTGCTGGTAATGAAGTGTCTCATTTAAACAAATAAAAGGAACATTTATTAGAAACTCAAAATTGGTGAAAGGTGCTTTAGTAAGGGTGGAAGACTTTAAAGATGACCATAAATCTCCTGGCTTGAATGAGAGTCAGTATCTCCTATGGTTCAGAATTGTGTCTGAGCCTTAAGACATACTGAAGACAGAGAAGGTGAGGAAGAAACTTGAACACTTGGGCACAGGGGAAAAGTTCCTGAACAGAACACCAATGGCTTATGCTCTAAAATCAAGAATTGACAAGTAGGATCTCATAAAATTGCAAAGTTTCTGTAAGGCAAAGGACACTGTCAATCGGACATAATGGCAACCAACAGATTGGGAAAAGATCCTTACCAATCTCACATCTGATAGAGGGTTAATATCTAATATATACAAGGAACTCAAGAAATTAGACTCCATACAACCAAATAACCCTATTAACAATGGGGTACAGAGATAAACAAAGAATTCTCAACTGAGGAAACTCGAATGTTCGAGAACCACCTAAAGAAATATTCAGCATCCTCAGTCATCAGGGAAATGCAAATCAAAACAACCCTGAGGTTCCACCTCACACCAGTCAGAATGGCTAAAATAAAAAACTCAGGTGATAGCAGATGCTGGTGAAGATGTGAAGAAAGAGGAACACTCCTCCATTGTTGGTAGGATTGTAAGCTGGTACAACCACTATGAAAACCATTCTGGTGGTTCCTCTGAAAATTGAACATAGTATTACCTGAGGACCCAGATATCCCACTCCTGAGCATATATCCAGAAGATGCTCCAGCATATAACAAGGACACATGTTCCACTATGTTCATAGCAGCCTTATTTATAATAGCCAGAAGCTAGAAAGAACCTATATGTCCTTCAACAGAGGAATGGATAAAGAAAATGTGATACATTTACACAATGGAGTATTACTCAGTTATTAAAAACAATGAACTCGAGAAATTTTTAGGTAAATGGATGGAACTAGAAAATATTATTCTGAGTGAGACAGCCCAGTCACAAAAGAACACACATGATATGCACTCACTGATAATTGGATATTAGCCCAGAAGCTCAAAATACCCAAGATTCAACTCACAGACCACATGAAGCTCATGAAGAAGGAAAATCAAAGTGTGGGTGCTTTGGTCCTTCTTAGAAGGAGTAACAAAATACTTATGGGAGCAAATATGGAGACAAAGTGTGGGACAGAAACTGAAGGAGGGGCTGTCTGGAATCTGTTCCACCTGGGTATCCATCCCATGTGCAGTCACCAAAGGTAGATGCTGATGTGGATGTCTGGAAGTGCATGCTGACAGGAGCCTGATATAGCTGTCTCCTTAGAGGTCTGCCAGAGTCTGACATATTCAGAGGCTCACAGCTAACTATTGAACTGATCAAGAGATTCCCAATGGAGGAGTTAGAGAGAAGACTGAAGTAGCTGAAGGGGTTTGTGGCCCCATGAGGAGAACAATAATACCAACCAACCAGAGCTCCCAGTATCTAAAACACCAGCCTCGGAGCACATAGGGAGAGACCCATGGCTCCAGCTGTGTGTGTAGAGGAAGATGGCCTTGTCGGGCACAGGTGGGAGAGGAGATCCTTGGTCCCATGAAGGCTGGAAGCCCAGTGTGGAGGAATTCGATGGTAGGGAGGTCGGAGTAGGTAGGTGGGTAGGGGACCATCCTCATAGAAGCAGGAGGAGGAGGGAATAGGATAAGGGGTTCCTGGGCAGGGGGGAAATGGTGTAAGGGGAATAACATCTGAAATGTAAATAAAATATTCAATAAAAAAATTGCCTTGGAAAGTTGTGGCATTGTACGGAGTGTATTCCCTTTCTCTCTCCCTCCCCCCTCTCTCTTTCTCTGTCTCTATATGTATACGTATACGTATATGTATATATATATATATGTGTGTGTGTGTATATGTGTATGTATATGTATACGTGTGTGTGTGTCTTACACTTTAACACTATAATGTTACCCCTACTCACAGTGAGCAATATTTCCCTACAAGTGGGGGCTACAACTAACAATTTTTAAACCAATCATACTCACACTCAGGCTTTTCATCCACACTAATCTTCAGCTCAAATCTCAAGCATCTCTATTCTATGAATACAGCACCTCAAACACAATACAACCAAAACCCAGCTTGTCTAAGTCCACAAACAAGTTAGAGTCTTCTTGTACATTCTCTATGTCAGTAGTTATCAACTGGCACCAAATTGGTATAGGCTACCTGTCCAGTCAGTAACCGTTATACATCTGAATGAACAGGTGATAAATGAATAAAGTTCTGAAACCAAATGAGAATGGAAAGAAGAAAGTGGGCGAGGATGGAAAGTTACATGCTAGAGAAAGAGGGTCAGCCCTTAAGCTCATCTGTATATTGGAATCACCTGGTAGTTGTGCCAGAAAGTACAGAGTCCCCAGCAATTCTGATGTGATTTGTTGGGATGAAGTCCAGGTGTCCAGATTAGTCAAAGATTTCCCTGATGATTGTTTTAATCATCTCAGTTAAAAGTGACCATTCAGGAGTTACTGAAATCAAAGCCATCATTTCCTGGGGCTCTTGCAGTTTCTTCTTGCGTGTATGTGTCCAAGTGTGTGTGTGTGTGTGTGTGTGTGTGTGTGTGCGCATTGTGGCAGTCAAAGGCCAAACTTTGGTATTATTGGTTATGTATTGTCCGTGTTTTTAAGAGGCAGTCTCACTGGCCTGGAACTTGCCAACAAGGCTAGTTTGGCTTGTTAGAGAGTAGCAGGGATCCCCTTGTCTCAACCTTATCCTCACACCCCCAAGCCATGCTAATGGTAAATTTCCTTATTCAATGAATTCAGTCAAATTCCAGAGCTGCCAGACAATGCTCATCACAAAGAAAGTCCCCAAATATATGAACTAAAGACAGCTGATTGCTGATGTTTACCTTAAGCATCAAATTCCCACTGACTATGGAAAGATTAAAGTCTTTAACAAACTGTACAGGAGACAGTGTGGCCCAAGAACCTTCCCTCCTCTCTCCCGAACCTCTGAATGGGCAGAGATCTTCCTTGCTCTATCTGGACAAAATTTCAGATTAGATATGAGTTAGTTTTGTTCAACCAACCAACTTCATTCGCCAGACATCCCCAACTTCATTTCTACTGTTTCTATATATTAGGCTTAAAGAGTTCCATGATAACAGAACATAGGCTTTTAGTTCCAACAGAGGGAGATCAGACCATATACACTGACCTGAGCAAGTGAGGTGGTGAAGTCATGGAGTCAGCTCCCCACCTTGTTCTACCTTTCTACCTCAGACTTGAGCAAACATGTAATCTTTCTTTATTGATCAGTCAAATAAACACAGTGATAGTCTCTGACTCCAAGAGATTTAATAAGAGGTAAATAAGATGAAACCTTTAAAAAAAAAAAAAGAAAAAAATAGTGAAAATAGAATGCAGTGTTCCTCTAGCTCCATTGTTTTCCAATATTAGAGCCATCACAGATTTCTTCATACTCTTTACAAATCAGGTTGTTATCCTCTGGCAGTAAAAGGAAGAGGACCAGTGCAGAGTAATTTATGAAAAACAAAAACATTTCTTATTGTTCTGGGGATCTGAAGCTCTTGATCAAGATGCCTGCAGGTTGGTGCCTGGTGAGGATTGCTTCCTGTTTCTGGATTAATGCTATGTAGCCATGTACTCACCTGAGAATGCAGAAAGTCAAAAGGGAATATACTGTGCCCTCATACAGCAAAAAGGTGGGAAGGCTGACATATCTTCTGTAGTTCTTTATAAACTGCTAATGCCATCTTTGAAGGAACAGTCCTCATGGTCTGCTCATCTTCTAAACATCCTGCCTCCTAGTACTGTCACATTGGGATTAAGTTTCTACACAAATTTTGGAGGGTATGGAAACATGCAACCTATAGAATTTCTCCAGTGCACCTCAAATTTGTGTCTTTTACACATATGTTCATTCTCTTCCAATACCTCTTCAAACTTTGTTTAGTTATAGCATCCACTTTAAAAATCTATTCTCAGTGTTTCATCTAAGATTTTAACTTGGATATGAGTAAGATTAACGTTCAGTTCTCCATGAGGGAAAATTTCCTTTCCAGCTGTAGCACTTGGATTGAAGTAAGTTCTTGTTTCTAAAATAAAACTATGCCTGTAGAGAGAAGACAATCCCCAGCTCCAACTCTTTCTGCTGTGTGGAGCAGTGGTTGTCAGGCTGTGCACTGCCGTGAGTCACTCCATTTTAAAGTTATTCAGTTTAAGTAAAGTGCTCATCTAGAATGACTGTGACTCTTATTTTTGCCTGAAGGAAATAACTATCTATTCATAACCACCATGAGATACAATATGAATCACTTGTGTGTTGCCATAAAAAATGGCCACCTGTGAGTTTAATTAGGAGTATATGGACACGTGTAATTATCAAGAGCATATCAGAGAAACCAGGCCTGTGAGCTTATCATTTGTAAAGACTAATGAATATTACACCCTATTACTTAAATATATAGTTGAAGGTGCCAGTAACAGTGACAGCACCTTGTCATAGACCTTGCCTGGGAGACTTGCCCGAGTCATGACCGCTTGATTCTGTTTACAAACTTCCGATCATTGCTGCTTTGACCTTACCACATGGGAACTTCAGATATCTAGGTCCTCACTTGCCAGCTCCGCATTCTGGCATCTCTATAATTACAACTGGGATTGGGAACTTAGGCCTGGTCCCAGCAGTGATTTTTTGGGTTTTCTCTTTCCTCTCCTCTTTGTATTGTTTTTTTAAAAATACTGTATAACTTCTCTTTCTAGTGTTTCTGTAGCACATATATCATTGAATGAGGTGAGGTGTGATTTAATGGTCCTTATAATTCAGACACTAGTAATTAATACTGGAGTGGAAGACACTGACTAGCATGATCATAGACTTCCAAGAAAACTGAGGTACTTCGTAAGCAAATAAAGTTGATGGTCTTGCAGATTCATTGTTACTCAGCAAATACTGATATTTGGTTTTCATCTACTTTAATGGCATAGCTTTCTTACAGCAGTGAGGGAGGGATAAGATAGACATCCTCATGCCAAAGTGAGAAAAAGGGAAGAAGAAAGGAGTAACAAGTTCCAAGTAATCCCCAAATCCATCAAGACAAACATTATAAAATCAGGATTGAGATAATACTATTGATTTACTAGAAGGGGGATAATCTTCAAGATTCAACAGAACACTTGAGCCTTTAGTGTTGCTGGTGTAAGCCCACTTACACCTATCCCAGGCTGGAGTCTTGTGCCTGTAGCTCCCCTAAGATGTCAATGAATGCTGTTCCAGAGTGCCATAGTTCAGCCTTGCACCCATAGCTACACTTGGCATTGTCCTAGTGGGGGCTTTCTTTGGTAGTTCCATCCATCTGGCAATTCTTCGCCAGGGCCCTCAGGATCTCTGAGTTGTCTTTGAAGTCTAGGTGGAAGCAGCCATGATTCTACAGATGATAAGCACTGATATTGGCAGAGTCAACCACAGATGTCACCAAAGTCTACCTCTTGTCCCCTCCAGAAGAACAGACTTGGTCACATTGGGACTTATGTAAGCCATATGGGGGGACCAAGGAGTACTAGGCTGAAATTCAGGGGCAGAAAGTTGTGGCAACTAACAGAATCATGTCCCCAAGCTCTCTTATACGAACCTTTGATCAGTGTTTCTCAACCTTCCTAAAGTTGTGACCCTTTCTCATGCTGTGGAGACCCCAACCATGAAATTATTTTTGTTACTACTTCATAATTATAATGTGCTATTATTGTGAATTGGAATGTAAATATCTGTGTTTTCTAGTGGTCTTAGGTGACTCCTGTGATTTGAAACCCAAAGAGTTCATGACCCACAGGTTAAGAGCCACTCCCTTAGGCCCTTCCCTTTATACTATTTTTCTGTCAGGGCCTTACTACTCTATGCTGTGATGGGAGTGGCAGATTTAGTTATCTCTAAAATTCCTCCAGGTCTCTCTCTCTCTCTCTCTCCCCCCCCTCTCTCATTTCTTTCTTTCTTTGCATATGTATGTCTTAGTGTATGTTGGTGTGTGTTTAAATAATTTCTGTGGGTGCATGTAATATATATAAACATGCATTAATATTGAGGCTGGAAGACAACCTTGGGTGTTAATTCTCAGGAGATGTCTTTTAGGTTTTTTTGCCACAAGTTTTCTTACTGTCCTGGAAATCAACAAGTAGGCCAGGTTGGCTGGTCAGTGAGCCCTTGGGGTTTCTTTTTTCTGTTTCCCTAGTTTTGGGATTACAACTGTGTCCCATCACACTGCAACATCCACAATGCGAATTCCATGAAAAAAGCTCTTGGTTTTATTTGTCATTGAGTTTCTAGTGCCTAGCATATATTTAAGATTGAGTAAATGGTTAAAGAACAAATGAATGAATAAGTGAATATTATTTCCTTGATAATTCATATTTAGAGGATGATATTGTCATTATTCATTTAAGTTACTTTGATTGTATTGCAGTATATGTGCTTGGCTTTCCTTTTCTTTTGTCTTGGCTTAGTATATTATTTGCAATTCAGAATAGAAATAATTCTCAGAAATTGTTGCTTCAGTCTCTCGTCTATGTGAAGTTTCTTTTTATAGCTTTCTGGACAGATGGTCAGGCAGCTTCTGTGTAACCATCTCCAGTCACAAAAGACAAAGCCCACCCAGTCCTTATGATTAGACACATTCCAACTGATCGAATCATTTTGGGCTGCATATTATTTCAAGAAGAATAATCTTTATCTTAAGATGTATTTAGAATACTGAAAGCCAATCAACTTACTACATTAGAGGATCAAAGTCAGTGAGTCCATTATAATTTAGGTCAAAAGTTCACAGTATCCTCAGGGATCTGACATCACCATTTAGCAATTCTTTGAACTAGACTTATATCCTCCATATGTCAGCATTCTCCTCATGCTACTTCTCTCTTCTCTTTCTTTTTAATAAGAATAGATGGCAAGCGCAGTTTTTGGGCCTTGTAGCCAAATATCATCACATTGTTACTTTACAGAAGAGAAAAGAATCTTCAGCCTTTACACTAGAATAAGTCAAGAGGCTTTTACTGGCTAGATCCATTATGACCTGCAATTCAGGAGTTGGGATGGTGTGACATGGTGATTTATTTAGTCCAAGTTATGGCCTCTAAGGCCATTATAATGTAGAGATTCAGTATTGTAGGGTATCTCAGTTGTATGAATGCATTACGAGTAATCTTTCTGTCTTGAACACTCTCTGCTCCTCTACAGTTTTAACTAGAATTCTAACAAAAACCAGATTTAACTGTCTACTCTTCTGCCATACTGTACATGTGACTCAAAAAAGTCACTTTATTCCTGGATGAATTCCATACATACCCTCTGATTTACTTAATTCAATTATGCCATGAAATACCCCTTCAATTAATCTGGGGTTACATAACCTAAGATGAACCAGTATTGAACCAATGCTTTAAACACTGCCAAATGATTATATCCTGTACTTTGGGACATTTTCTTCTTTCTTTGAAAAAAATGAATAAGGAAAGTATATAATTCTTACTGATACCAGGAGCCATTTTGTGTTGTTCATGGCTAGGCTTAGAAAAAAGCTACTAGTACTACCAAAAAGAATGGGAACTGAAAGGGCCTAGTTATTGATGATATTCTTGAGTTCCAAAGAATTACATGGTTAGATTCAACAACATGTTCTACTTCGCAAGTTCTGTGAGGGGATGCTGTTTTCATTATTTAATTTTCGTTATGCTGATATTCTGTTTGGGGACATAATTGTCCTCAGTGATATAAATACAACAGAAGCTTCAGCCAACAGATAAGAACATCATCCTGGGATTCCTTCACCTTTTACCCTTCAATACTGAGATTCTCAATACTGAGATTCTGTTTGTTTGAAACATAATTGTCCTCAGGGATGCTAATATAATGGAAGTTGGGGATGAAGCCAACAGGTAGGAGTGTCTTTCTAGGATTCCTTCACCTTTTACCCTCCTGTTTCTCCACAATGTAAGGATGAGTGCCTTCCTACAAGTACAATGCTTCAATATCACTTTCTAAGGAATTAGACCCTTTGAAAAATCTCCTCAAGATGTGACATAAAACCTCTTTATCTTGTTGGTAATTTTTCACTGCAAACCTATAAGCCTTAACATCATATTCCAAGTGTAATCCAGGCCTTCTGAGTACAATGAGAACAATGGTCAAGTAAGCTATGATTCAGCTTTGTGTGTGGAAAGAAAGCTGGACTAGGTGCAGTTATAATGGATTGGAACACAAAGCTTTTAGCTGCACTAAATTTTAACTTCCTTCTTGATAAAATGGGGATAATAATTCCTGTTTAGCATGAGCAGTTCTATACAAATCAGACAAAGTAACGTAGATAAAACAATTTCCCCTTTATTGTAAAACTAACAAATATCAGAAATGATTATTAATGCTTCTTCAAATGGTGTCAGCTTCCTGCATCAATGGTATTGCATGGTTTAATTATTCCCTTCTTTGTTTCAGAAAATTTCAGCCGTCTTACAAGAAAACATACAAAAAGACAAGATAGCATAAATAACAAAGAAAGTAAAAAGAAAACTCTTGGAGTTTGACCATGCTCCATCGAGTACACAGGCAACAAAAACTGGGCTTGTGTTTTCTTTTCTTCTTCTCTCTTTCTTTGAGTGGAGCAACAAAGATGGTGGAAGACCTGGGAGAACTGGGAATTGAGTGTGATCAGGGTTTGTGATGTGAAACTCAAAAATAATCAATAAAAATATTATGAAAAGAAGAAGAAAATTAAGTAATGATAGTGCCAGACATTATAAAGTTAGAGTTAGGCACCCAATAAACATTTCAAATGAATATTTGAGTTGATGAAAACCTTTCTTCTTGTCTCTGTAGAAGTCCACATGACTACAGAATTTGTCTGTTATAAACTTCTTCATTCCCATGAAATAAGAATAAATGTAACCTCTCCAGGGCAGCTTTTATGGATTTCCTAAATGAGGAGACAAAGTGTCCTTACATTTACATTAATATCTCAAGAGTGACATCTGTATAACTCACATTAGCATACTAATGACCTTACACTTCTAGGATGTGGTTCAGCCGTGAATATCTTCCTGGGGCCCTTCCAAGACTCATTCCTAGGCTATCTTCCTGCCTAAAGGACCATGTAGACTCTTTCCACTCTAGGTTATTATTGACTGTCCTTGTTCTCATTCTGAAACTGTAAGAGTTCAATATTCAGAGAAAATAGTTTTTTCTTTTCATAGCTCAATGCCTTCTGGGTCCCATTTACTTTTCTTTTTTTCTTTCTTTCCTTTTTAAAAGTGTATCTTATTTATTTGTTTAATTTATTTATTTATTTATTTATTTATTTATTTAACATCCCAGTTTTCTCTTCCTTCTATCCCCCTAGTCCCTCCCCAATACCTCCTCCCTCATGCACTTCTCCTTTGTTTCTCTTCAGAAAAGGGCAGGCCTCCCATATATATCAACCAGCCATGGCATATCAAGTTTCTGTAGGACTAGGCATTTCCTCTT
The DNA here is from genome assembly GCF_004785775.1 of Grammomys surdaster. NCBI lineage: Eukaryota > Metazoa > Chordata > Mammalia > Rodentia > Muridae > Grammomys > Grammomys surdaster. The sequence continues at coordinate 1,954,333 of NW_021620584.1, forward strand.
TATTAAGCGTGATAAGGCAACCCAGTATGAGGAAAGGGTTGCAAAGGCAGGTAACAGTGTCAGATACAGACCATGTTTTCACTGTTAGGAGTCCCACAAAAAGACTAAGTTACACAACTGTAATATATGTGCAGAGGTCCTAGGTCAGTCCCAGGTAGACTCCTTGCTTGGGAGTTCAGTCTCTGTGAGTCCCTATAAACCCAGATTAGTTGATGTTGTGGGTTTTCTTGTGGTGGCCTTGTCACCCCTGGTCCCCATAATCTCTTTCCTTCTCTTCTTCCACAGGATTCCCTAGGCTCTACACAATGTTTGCCTGTGGTCTCCGCCTATTTCCATCAGTTGCTGAATGAAGCCTCTCTGATGATAATTGGGCTAGGCACCAATCTATAACTACAGTAGAATATCATTAGGAATCAATTTATTGTCTTTTCCCCCCCAGATTCTACTGAAGTTCTCTGAGCTACCCAGTCTTTGCTTCCTGGATCTCCAGGCAGTGTCAGGGTGGGCTTCCTCTCATAGCATGGGTCTCAAGCTGAACCAGTCATTGCTTGACCACTCCCACAATTTCCTGGCCACCTTTTCCTGAGCACATCTTGTAGACAGGACAAATTGTAAGTCAGCAGTTTTTGTGGCAGGGTTCCATTTTCAATCTTCTTGTAAGAGATCAGTAAGATAATCTTCTCCTTTCAGGAAATCCCAACCTTAGTCAGAGAGTCTTGATTCTCTTATCTTGTGCCAATGCATAATACATCAATATGTGAAACTTTAACCTCTGAACAGCTCCCTAAAGCAGCATTATTATTCAGTCTAAATTAACATCCTCCTGTGGTTATGGTGGACTTTACTTTTTCTAAGATGGCTGGTGGGTTTCCTTCTGTTTAAAGGGAAGATCAGAATTTTTCTTCCAAAACGAGAAACTCATTGATTGATAACATGAATGAATAATGCACAGAATTCCAAGCCACTTTTTGTAATTGTGTCTATAATAATAAAATTCTTATACTCATCAAACAGGATGTGGTAGCTACTTACTTTATATAGGTGCTCAGGTTTGACTCTGAAAGCTCGGGCTTTGAATACTGGTTCCCAAATTAATGGTGCTATTTTGGGAGACTGGAAACTGTCGGTAAGTGGGACCTAGCTGAAAAGGTCGTTAGAGTTGAGCCTTTGAAAGTTATGTCTGGACTTCCTACACTGGTCTTTTCTTTCTGGTTTACTGTAGTATAAACAGACTCAAACACATGCTCCCACTTCCAGGATCTGAACTTCTCTGCCATATCTTGCCACCAGGATAAACTAGAAACTCTGAGCCAGTATAAATCTTTCCTTCCTTATGTAGTTTTCTGGGAGGTATTGTGGTCTCAATGTCTAGGGTTACTTTAATTTGTCAAGGCAATGTTGTAAGGACATGTTTAGGGAAATAGAAATGGAGGAGATGGCATGCCTTCTTGGTTGACAGAACTACTGAGCAGCAGATTAGAACTTGCACAACTGTAAATTCTGTCTCTCAGTTCAGCATTACTGTGGATGTGTAACACCCAACAGGAACAAAATAATCAAGGGAGAAAATATGGAGGCAAAGTGTAGGACAGAAACTGAAGGAGGGGCCATCTGGAGAACATTCCACCTGGGTATCCATCCCATGTGCAGTCACCAAAGGTAGATGCTGATGTGGATGTCAGGAAGTGCATGCTGACAGGAGCCTGATACAGCTGTCTCCTTAGAGGTCTGCCAGAATCTGACATATTCAGAGGCAGATGCTCACAGCTAACCATTGAATTGATCATGGGGTTCCCAATGAAAGAGTTAGAGTGAAGACTGAAGGAGCGGAAAGGGTTTGTGACCCCATGAGAAGAGCAATAATACCAACCAACCAGAGCCCCCAGGGTCTAAACCACCAGCCTGGGAGCACTTAGGGAGGGATCCATAGCTCCAGCTGTATATGCAAGGGAGGATGGTCCTGTCAGGTATAGGTGGGAGAGGAGATCCTTGGTCCCATGAATGCTGGATGCCGTATGTGGGGGAATTCGAGGGTGGGGAGGTGGAAGTGGGGGGGTTAGGTGGGGGCACATCCTCATAGAAGCAGGAGGAGGTGGGATGTGATAAGGGGTTCCTGGGTGGCGGGGGGAAATGGGGTACGGGTATAACATGTGAAATATAAATAAAATATCCAATAAAAAAAGAATAAAAAAAAAAGGAAAAAGACCCAACAGGAAAAAGAATAGACCAATCAACTCAGCAAGCATCCAGTGAACTCACAGTATGTGTTAAGGCTTGTATTTACAGTTACGTATCCCTCATTAATGTATGCATTCATTTTTTCAATAAAATTTTATTCTCTATTTTAAGTGGAACAGAACTCTTTATCTGAAAGTATCATTCAAAAATATTTCCTTAGATTTAAGAGCAAAATGGTAACTGTCTCATGAATGTTGACACAATAAAAAGAGAAACTCAATACCACCTCCAACCCTGTTAGGGTACCATTATTTCAATGAATTATTAAAATGCTACTTAGCCAGGGTAATTCCCACCAAAGCCTCTTACAACTGCTGTCAGTCCTTGGAATACTGACCTCCTTTGTCCTAGGTGGTTTTGCCATCTACACTTAAGGATCTCTGCCTTTGATTTCCATTCTAGGTAAAGCAATAACATCTGCCACTATTTCAACGGATCGTGGTACTGCTATGCTCACAGATGTAGCTATTATCTTAGTTTACCAGGGCCAGCCAGTGACTTCGAGAAAAAACGCAGATCCCCAAAGACCCAAAAGAGTCTGCATGAGGATATGTTTGTTGGAAATGTGAGCAGAGAGTATAAAGTGTAAATCTTCCCGTTAGCTGGAAATGAATACAAACAAGCCCACATTTGTATTCATTTATTCCACAAGTCAACAGCTTTGAGAGACTGCACAGTGCAGCCCACTCCAGAGGAAGGCAAAGAAAGATCTGGTCTTGGACAAGGTGCTAATTTATAAGTGATCTTGGGCATGTGATTTGCTATCTGAGCCTCAGAGTTTCCATTTATATAGCAGGCTCATTAATATCTGTCTATCTATGGAGCTATCATCTTCCTAAGGATCATTCTTCAAGTCCACAACCAACACTTGCTGTTCATGACACACTAAACAGATTTCTTAAGCCTCTGAGCCTCAGTTTCCACATGTAAACAGTGGGAATAGGAATAATACAGATAACCTTCATACCTGCAAGCACCATGACTTGTATTAACTGCAGATTGAATTTATCTATTTGAAAAATGTGCACTCATTAAATTTATGCAGACTTGTCAATTTTACTAGAAGTATTATTTGTATGTCATTTATAGTTTGTTGTGTATTGAAATAATGTATAGATGAATAAAGTACATGGAAGGATGTACATAAGATATATGGAAATACCAGTTTGGGGAAATTTAGTCCTCTGGACTTGGATATATTTAGGTGTCTTGGAACCAATCCACTAATGATACTGAAGTGTGACTGCATCTAATTCATGGTGCCTCTTCTGAGAGTGAGTGAAGTAGAGCATGTAAAGTATTTAATACAAAATACAGAGAGCAGGGAAACATGAATTGTTCTCATGCATATTATTCTCTGAGCCTAGGGTGTTGCCAGCAGCAAATGAGACTTTAACCATAGTTCAATTTAATACAGTTTCATAAAGTAATTGTAATTAAATATGAACAATACAATACAGTGTGTATTTAGGGGTTTGTTTGTATTGAACAGCCTCTTTGTCATCCAGTAATGCTTTAGTAGAAATAAATGTCACTAGAATGACAGGATTGCAGCAATGGTTTGACCTTGTCTCCTGTTTTATAGGTAGAAACACTGAGGCCCAGTGAGACAGAATTACTTGTCAATATTGAATTGCTGAGGGAGACACTGGGATTAGAAATCATATCTCATGAGTTATAATATGATTTTCTTTCCATGTGTTGCTTTTTACATATGATGAAGCAAAGTTGCTTTTTATGTATTTGGTTGAATGAATTGTTCATGGTCATACATGACCGTGACTTACATTTATGGCATGTTTTGTACATGCAAACACAGTTCTTGGTGTTTGTTTGTATCAGATCAATATTTTTCCAACAACTATAGGAGATACTAAAGGCCCCTATTTCTCAGATGGGGCTGGAGGTACAGAGAGGTCTAATAACGTATTTAAACATGCATAGGTGGCTCCAGGATTAACACAGATCATTTGGCATCAGAATTGCATATATCACCAGCTTATTATGTTCCTAGTGTCTCAGTCTGATCCTCTGATTTCCTCTCCTCAGGCACGTGTGAGCATGAGCTTTAAGTTAGAAATATGGTATAATGACAAAGAGTAGTATCTATCACTGACAAGAAAGCTCATTTGCATGGAGGGTACAAATCCAAGAACTTTTAGGGAAGCTAACATTGTGTGTGCTCTCTGCTTTTAAATTAGTGTACTAGAATACATCCAATGAAGCACACTGACCATGATCAGGGCTTTTGGTAAAGAAGACAACTGTGGGGGCTGGAGCAGACACGGAATTGGTCTGCTCCTGTCCTGTGGAGAAACTGAATCCTGAGTCATCCAGGAGCCACTGCACTCAGAGCAGCTGGTAAGAACTCCATCTCACTCCCTAAGCCCCAGAGAAACATCTGGGAGCCAGGGACATTCAGGGCACAGCAGCTAACCAAACCCTGCCCCTCCGGAATTCCACTTCCCTTCTGCCCCTGCCTGGTCCTTTGGGCTGGAGTAGACACAGAGTCGGTCTGCTCCTGTCCTGTGGAGAAACTGAATCATGAGTCATCAAGGAGCCACTGCATTCAGAGCAGCTGAAACTGAATCCTGAGTCATCGAAGACCCACTGCACTCAGAGCAGAAGGATTTCCAGATCCAAGAGGTGGCCTGAGTCCCAGGAGTTCTTCCACCCAGGAGATTAGGAGCATAAGACCACAGAGACATCTGGACTCTGAGGAGCTCTGCAACAAGCAAGATAACTGGAAATACAGACTCCAGTCTGACACAGTGAGGGCAGGTAACACTAGAGTTAACCAGATGGCGACAGGCAAGCACAAGAACATAAGCAACAGAAACCAAAGTTTCTTGGCATCATCAGTGCCCAGTTCTCCCAATATAGGAAGCCCTGGACACCCCATCACACCTGAAAAGCAGGATTCAGAATTAAAATCACTTCTCATGATGATGATAGAGGATTATAAGAAGGAATTAAGTAACTCCCTCAAAGAAATACAGGAGGGAACAAGTAAACAGGTAGAAGCCCTTAAAGAGGAATCACAGAAATCCCTTAAAGAAATGCAAGAAAACACAAAGAAGGAATTAAACAAAAACATTCAGGATCTGAAAATGGAAATAGAAACAATAAAGAAAGTTCAAAGGGAGACAACCATGGAGATAGAAAACCTAAGAAAGAGATCAGGAGTCATAGACGCAAGCATCACCAACCGAATACAAGAGACAGAAGAGAGAATCTCAAATGCAGAAGATACGGTGGAAAATATTGACACAGTTGTCAAAGAAAATGCAAAATGCAAAAAACTCCTAACTCAAAACATCTAGGAAATCCAGGACACAATGAGAAGACAAAACCTAAGGATAATAGGTATAGATGAGAATGAAGATTCCCAACTTAAAGGGCCAGTAAATATCTTCAACAAAATTATTGAGGAAAACTTCCCTAACCTAAAGAACAAGATGCCCATAAACATACAAGAAGCCTACAGAACACCAAATAGACTAGACCAGAAAAGAAATACCTCCCATCACATGATAATCAAAACATCAGATGCACAAAACAAAGAAAAAATACTAAAAGCAGTAAGGGAAAAAGGTCAAGTAACATATAAAGGCAGACCCATAAGAATTACACCAGACTTCTCACCAGAGACTGTAAAAGCCAGAAGAGCCTGGACTGACATCATCCAGACCCTAAGAGAACACAATTGCCAGCCCAGATTACTATACCCAGCAAAACTCTCAATCACTATAGATGGTGAAACCAAGATATTCCATGACAAAACCAAATTTTCACAATATCTTCCCACAAACCCAGCACTTCAAAGGATAATTGATGGAAAACGCCAACACAAGGAGGGAAACTACAACCTAGAAAAAGCAAGGAAGTAATCTTCCAACAAACCCAAAAGAAGATAACTATACAAACATAACTTTACCTCTAATAACAAAAATAACAGGAAGCCACAATCATTTTTCCTTAATATCTCTTAACATCAATGGTCTCAATTCCCCAATAAAAAGACGCAGACTATCAGACTGGATACACAAACAAGACCCAGCATTTTGCTGCATACAAGAAACGCACCTCAGTGACAAAGACAGACACTACTTCAGAATAAAAGGGTGGAAAACAATTTTCCAAGCCAATGGTCCCAAGAAACAAGCTGGAGTAGCCATTCTAATATCAAATAAAATCGACTTTCATCCAAAATTAATCAAAAAAGATAAGGAAGGACACTTCATACTCATCAAAGGAAAAATCTACGAAGGTGAACTCTCAATTCTGAACATCTATGCTCCAAATGCAAGGGCACCTACATACATAAAAGAAACTTTACTAAAGCTCAAAACACACATTACACCTCACACAATAATAGTGGGGGATTTCAACACCCCACTCTCAGCAATGGACAGATCATGGAAACAGAAACTGAACCGAGACACTTTGACATTAACAGAAGTTATGAACCAAATGGACTTAACAGACATCTATAGAACATTTCATCTTAAAACAAAAGAATATGTCTTTTTCTCAGCACCTCATGGTACCTTCTCCAAAATAGACCGACCATATAATTGGTCACAAAGCAGGCCTCTAAAGATACAAAAAGATTGAAATAATCCCTTGCATCTTATCAGATCACCATGGACTAAGACTGGTCTTTAATAATGTCAAAACCAATGGAAAACCCACATGCACATGGAAACTGAACAACTCTCTACTCAATGATGACTTGCTCAAGGAAGAAATAAAGAAAGAAATTAAAGACTTTTTAGAATTCAATGAAAATGAGGACACATCATACCAAAACTTGTGGGACTCCATGAAGGCAGTGCTAAGAGGAAAACTCATAGCTCTAAGTGCCTACAAAAAGAAACTGGAAAGAGTACACACTAACAACTTGACTGCACAACTAAAAGCTCTAGAACAAACAGAAGCAAATACACCCAGGAGGAGTAGAAGGCAGGAAATAATCAAACTCAGGGCTGAAATCAACCAAATAGAAACAGAAAGAACAATACAAAATATCAATAAAACCAGGAGCTGGTTCTTTGAGAAAATCAATAAGATAGATAAACCGTTAGCCAGATTAACCAGAGGGCACAGAGACAGTATCCAAATTAATAAAATCAGAACTGAAAAGGGAGACATAACAACAGAAACTGAAGAAATTGAAAAAATCATCAGATCCTACTACAAAGGCCTATACTCAACAAAACTGGAAAACCTGGATGAAATGGACAATTTCCTAGACAGATACCAGGTACCAAAGTTAAACCAGGAGCAGATAAAGCATCTAAATAGTCCTGTAACCCCTAAGGGAATAGCAGCAGTCATTAAAAGTCCCCCCACTAAAAAAAGCCCAGGACCAGATGGTTTTAGTGTTGAATTCTATCAGACCTTCAAGGAAGACCTAATACCAATTCTCTTCAAACTATTCCACAAAATAGAGACAGAAGGAACACTACCCAATTCGTTCTATGAAGCTACAATTACACTCATACCCAAACCCCACAAGGACCCGACAAAGAAAGAGAACTTCAGACCAATCTCCCTTATGAACATCGATGCAAAAATACTCAATAAAATTCTAGCAAACCGAATCCAAGAACACATCAAAACAATCATCCATCATGATCAAGTAGGTTTTATCCCAGGAATGCAGGGGTGGTTCAATATTCGGAAATCCATCAATGTAATCCACTATATAAACAAACTCAAAGAAAAAAACCACATGATCATCTCACTAGATGCTGAGAAAGCATTTGATAAAATTCAACATCCCTTCATGATAAAAGTCTTGGAAAGATCAGGAATTCAAACCCCTACCTAAACATAATAAAAGTAATTTACAGCAAACCAATAGCCAACATCAAGCTAAATGAAGAGAAACTTGAAGCAATCCCACTAAGATCAGGGACTAGACAAGGCTGCCCACTCTCCCCCTACCTATTCAATATAGTACTGGAAGTCCTAGCCTGAGCAATTAGATAACAAAAAGAAGTCAAAGGGATACAAATAGGAAAGGAAGAAGTCAAAATATCACTATTTGCAGATGATATGATAGTATACTTAAGTGACCCCCAAACTTCCACCAGAGAACTCCTAAACCTGATAAACAACTTCAGCAAAGTGGCTGGTTAAAAAATCAACTCAAAGAAATCAGTAGCCTTCCTCTACATGAAAGATAAACAGACTGAAAAAGGAATTAGGGAAATGACACTTTTCACAATAGTTGCAAATAATATAAAATACCTTGGTGTGAATCTAACCAAGCAAGTGAAAGACCTGTATGACAAGAACTTCAAGTCTCTGAAGAAAGAAATCGAAGAAGATCTCAGAAGATGGAAAGATCTCCCATGCTCATGGTTTGGCAGGATTAATATAATAAAAATGGCCATCTTGCCAAAAGCAATCTACAGATTCAATGCAAGCCCCATTAAAATCCCAACTCAAATCTTCACAGAGTTAGAAAAGGAAATTGTCAAATTCATATGGAATAACAAAAAACCCAGGATAGCGAAAACTATTCTCAACAATAAAAGAACTTCTGGAGGAATCACCATCCCTGACCTCAAGCTGTACTACAGAGCAATAGTGATAAACACTACCTGGTATTGGTACAGAGACAGGCAGGAAGATTAATGGAATAGAATTGAAGACCCAGAAATGAACCCACAGTCCTATGGTCACTTGATCTTTGACAAAGGAGCTAAAACTGTCCAGTGGAAAAAGGACAGCATTTTCAACAAATGGTGCTGGTTCAACTGGAGGACAACATGTAGAAGAATGAAAATTGATCCATTCTTATCCCCTTGTACAAAGCTCAAGTCTAAGTGGATAAAGGACCTCCACATAAAACCAGATACACTTAAACTAATAGAACAGAAGGTGGGGAAGAGCCTCGAATACTTGGGCACAGGGGAAATTTTTCTGAACAGAACTCCAATGGCATATGCTCTAAGATCAAGAATTGACAAATGGGACTTCATAAAATTGCAAAGTTTCTGTAAGGCAAAGGACACTGTCAATAGGACAAAACGACAACCAACAAATTGGGAAAAGATCTTTACCAATCCTTCATCTGATAGAGGGCTAATATCCAATATATACAAAGAACTAAAGAAATTAGACTCCAGACAACCAAATTACCCTATTAAAAAATGGGGTATAGAGCTTAACAAAGAATTTTCAACGGAAGAAACTCGAATGGCCGAGAAGCACCTAAAGAAATGTTCAGCATCCTTAGTCGTCAGGGAAATGAAAATCAAAAGAACCCTGAGATTCCATCTCACACCAGTCAAAATGGCTAAGATTAAAAACTCAGGTGATAGTAGATGCTGGCGAGGGTGTGGAGAAAGAGGAACACTCCTCCATTGTTGGTGGGACTGCAAGATGGTGCAACCACTTTGGAAATCAGTGTGGTGGTTCCTCAGAAAATTGGACATAGCATTACCTGAGGATCCAGCTATACCACTCTGAGGCATATACCCAGAAGGTGCTCGGACATACAACAAGGACATATGCTCAACTATGTTCATAGCAGCCTTGTTTATAATAGCCAGGAGCTGGAAAGAACCCAGATGTCCTTCAACTGAGGAATGGATTAAAAAAAAATGTGGTATTTTTACACAATGGAGTATTACTCAGCTATTAAAAACAATGAATTCGAGAGGTTCCTAGGTAAATGGATGGAACTAGAAATTATCATCCTGAGTGAAGTAAGCAAATCACAAAAGAACACACATGGTATTCACTCACTGATTATCGGATATTAGCCCAGAACCTTGAAATGCCCAAGATGCAACTCACAGGCCACATGAAGCCCCTAAAGAAGGAAGACCAAGTCGGGGTGATTTGGTCCTTCTTAGAAGGAGCAACAAAATACTCAAGGGAGCAAATATGGAGACAAAGTGAGGGACAGGAACTGAAGGAGGGGCCGTCTCAAAACCACTCCACCTGAGTATCTATCCCATGTGCAATCACCAAAGGTAGATGCTGATGTGGAAGTCAGGAAGTGCATGCTGATAAGAGCCTGATATGGATATCTCCTCAGAGGTCTTCAAGAGTCTGACATACTCAGAGGCAGATGCTCACAACTAGCCATTGAACTGATCATGGTGTTCTCAATAGAGGAGTTAGAGTGAAACTGAAGGAGAGCTGAAAGGATTTGTGGCACCATGAGGAGAGCAACAATACCAACCCACCACAGCTCCCAGGGTCTAAACCACCAGCCTGGGGGCACTTAGGGAGGTATCCAGCGCTTCAGTTGAATATGTAAGAGTGGAGGGCCCTGCTGGGCATAGGTGGAAGAAGAGAACATTGACCTCATGAAGGCTGGATGCCCCAGGGGGTGGGAATTTTCAGGGTGGGGAGGTGGGAGTGGGGGGGTAGATAGAGGTTACATTCACAGAGAAGAAGGAGGAGGGGTGAGGGGATTGGGGGTTCCTGGGTGTGTGGGGGATGGGGTAAGGGGACAACATAGGAAATGTAAATAAAACATCCAATAAAAATTAAAAAAAAAAAGAAAAAAAAAAGAAGACAACTGTGGTGTTAGGGTCACCACATAGAGGAAAAACCAGAGTGATCATCTGGCTAGAGAACCCGGACTGGAAGTCTTTGAAGGAGAGTAGACTGTGGTACATGCCATTGGACATTCTCAGCACTCCCCTGCTCAGACACTCATATGCCTTAGAGAATGTCTGCCCTGATGTTTCATCTTAAATACTCAGATTTAGTTTAATACGATGAAATATGTGCTCAGAATATGTCGAATTGTGCTACTTTACTTCATAACCCCAACCTGGTTCTATGCACCTCAAGTGTTGCAAACCATTTCACCTCTAATGTCTATTTTCTCATAAACAAAGTGGGAAGGATCCATGTGGCTCATTAATAAGGTGATTAAATATTAGTCGCTTGCTTAATAACCAACAATCTGATTCTATTTGGAAACACAGCCTTTGGGAAGTCGTAGGGTTAGATGATGTAGTGATGGTGTGGCCTTAATGAAATTACTGCCTCATAACTGGGAGACATCAGAGACACACTGCAGAGATACACCACAGAGACACACTGCAGAGGCACACTGAGAATGAGCATTAAAGTATGCAATGGTTGTCTCTAAGCTGAAAAGAGAGCCTTAGCCAGGTACCTAATGATTTAGCATTTTTATTTTTATTTTGATTATGTCAACTTGTGAGAAAATACATTTTTGTTATTTAAAACACTGTCTTGGGCATTTTATTCAATTTAAAATGGAGGTTATAAAAATTAACTATATAATCCATGCATTCATGCCCAGTGTTTAAGTTGTGTATCTTTCATTATTTGATATGCATGTACATAGAGAGATATATGTAATCTATCTATATCTATATGTTATACATATGTACATATAGAAATGTGTGCTTATATATATGTGTATAACATGGAATGCTTTTGTCTAAATTATAATTTGCCAACTATAGCACTAGGATCAGTACTGTAGCACTAGGATCAGTTAGTAGGGCTATATTTGAAGGCTAGGCCTTCTGGAAGCATCAGTATATGTCCCCATGGGATGGAAGCTGACTTGTTCTCATCTACATTCTGGAAAAACTACCACTGGTTCAGACTTGGTATATCTAAGGCAACAGCTGACTTAGTGAGTTGCGTAGTTCCATGTTATAATGCCAAACCTACATAACACAGCAGGAGAACATGTAAGTCACCTGCTGACTGTATTCTCCAGCTCTCTGAGAGGTATTTGTGATGCAAGTGCCCCTTTTATGTTAAAGAAGCAGTCCTGGACCATTCAAGGCCCTCGACAGGAAATTCTGGGCTTCTTGGCAATCTGGTCACATGGAAAACTAGAGAAATGAATTGCACTATTAAAAGAGATGTGACTTTATTTGTTCTGGAACTAGTTACATGAAATAATAGCTTGGACACTTAATGAGCACTTATGATGCTCCAGGCATAATAGCAAGTAATTTACATAACTCATCCCTTTCCATATCTGAAACACAAGAGTAGGCTACATTATTCACAATTTTTACACAAGGTGACTGAGCTCCAAGGAGAGAAATCACTTGTCCAAGGTCACAAATCTATCATTTGGCAGATCCAGAATGAGAGTCACCATTTGTGATCACACAGCCTAGACCCTTCCCACTGTAAAGCACTGTTGTGCTTGAAAAAAAGAAATATCGTAGAAAATATACCACACTAAAGGATGAGTATGTGTGTTAGCAAACCTTCTGGCAGGGAACTAACTTAATGTTTGTTGTGTCTTGACTCTAAAGATGGGAAAACTTGTCCTCAAATGCAAGGAATGGCAATTAATGGGATTATGAATTTGCCAGGTGGACTTGGCCATGTCATTTTCTCTTTCAGGCAAAAGGGTAACTCAACCGGAAACTGGGCATAGCAAAAGAGCTTCTTATTCTGAATAACAAGTCTCATAACTGAACCATGCCTTTTCCCTGTGATGGAATTACCACAAAAATGGGAGGTAGAAAGAGTCCTTTTCTAATACCAGAGATATTCCAGGGCTGTGTGAGACTGCTGTGTCAGGAGGCAACGAAATTAGCAAAACCTGACATCAGTGACGACCACCATCTTGGACAATATCTGTGTTGGAGTCAACATCTGCCTGTTTACTCTGCCCACAGAGGCTCTACCAGACCTGCTTCCTACATGTCCCCTGCCAAATGCAGTTGGCAGGAACTTCTTGTCCCCACATGTCCATGTGGTATGGTCATCTTGAGGATAGAGAAGCCAAGAAAGTCCCCTAGGTGGTCTCACAATCAATAGTGATGCTGCTATCAGAATTCCTAGGCTGTAAATACTGACCATAGCCTGAGGAACAAGAGAAACACAATAAATAAGATTAGTGTGGACACCAAACATATTAGAATGTCTTTGCTGCAAGGTGCCTGCAGAATTTGTTTGTTCAACAGAGCTAATAATGTTAGCTACTGCCAACTGATTGGGGGAATTGGTGACAGTCCTTTTGTCAGGTATTTGTGTGTGCTATTGAAATGGATCCTGACCATAATTCATGGAGGGACTGCCAGTATCAAATCCTTCATTTTATAGATAGGGAAACTTAGGCTCAAAAAGGCTAAGTAACATGAGCAAATGACCCACATGTCTTAGAAGTGGCAAGGCTCAGGTAAGTCAGAATTATCCCTGACTCTTAAAACTACTACACCATAATATTGTTGCCCTCATGTCTATTCCCAGAAAAACAAATCCTGAAACACACAACCCTGGGAGTCCATCCCTATTGTGGTTTATATATGGAATATTACCCCAAAAACTTCTGTAAAAGCTTGATTCCCAGTGTAGTAGCATACAAAGGTAAGATGTTTAGAGGTGAGTCGACTGTGAGGCCTCTAGCCTCTTGTTGGAGACTGGTTCTAATGCTTTGATCCAATTGGGAATCTGTGTGTCCAAACTTTAAAGGTCCTTGTCTTCAATTGGTTTTTGATAGATCAACAAAGATGTCAATGACAAATGGCTGGGCACAGAGCAGGACCCTTAGAGTTGCTTTGGAGATGACACAGAGAGGAACACGGAGAATTGCCATGACTTGGGGTAGAAGAATGAGACGAAGGAGCAGCAGGAAATAAAGCCAACCAGCCATGTGAGTCTTTAGATAAGTGGTCACTGGCCACTTCTCCAATTAGACGTGGGGTAGCAGGGCAAGGTTTAGAATTACCCAGCCTTTGAGGTAGCCAAGGCATTTTAAAAATAAGTTAATGTGTGTGTGTGTCTTTCATTTGCATATGCAAAGATAGTTTCTGGGAGGGTGCACATGTGTGATCCTCCGCTAAAAGCCAAAGTAGTATAGCAAAAACTCCCACTACATCCTCCTCAGTGGTTTAACTGTTTGATGAGTTCATAGCTTAATAAACTATTTAGAGATTTGTTTATCTGGAAGACATAGGGCATTGGAGTGTGGCTTAATTCCTTGATGAGTTCATAGCTTAATAGGTTATTTAGAGATTGGTGTATCTGGAATAGATAGGTAATTGGAAAGTGTCTTTGAAGGATATATTTTTGACTCCAGCCCTTTCATGTTTCAGTTTCCTGGCTTCCAGGAGGTAAACATCTCTTCTACCATGTCCTTCCTCCATGGTGTAGTTATTATCTTACCATAGGACCAAATTAATGGAGCCAGGTGATGATGGTTGGAAACTTATGAAATCATGAGCCAAAATAAATGTTTCCTCCTCTAAGATGATTTTCTCAGACATTTTGTCATAGTGTCAGAAAGTAAGATCAGTTTTTTTCTTTCAGAGCATATACAAACATAGTCTTTGTATTACATATATTTTCATATCTTTGTGACTGTGTATATTCAGCCATGGCTAACACACTTAATATAGTTTTCAGGGCATGAATTATACTTCTGACCCAAGAGACATTTCTTGAATAAAAGAAAATACTTTTGAAATTATAAATAAGAACAAATGTGTCCTTTGTTTCTCTAGATTTTAATTTCATTTCCAAAGTCAGGAGTGTTGGGATTCAGAATTTAAGAAGACCTTGCTACCTACAAAGTGTTATTACTGCTTGGAAAATCCTGTCCACCAGGAACAGTAAGAGCTGAGTTAACAGATATTCCCAATCCATGGGGATTTCACATCAATATTATGTTTTTGCCTCTCTCCTTCCTACAAAATAGCATTTTTTCTCTTACTCCATCTGCCCAAGCCTTATCAATCAGCATAACAGTAACTCTGTGCTCTGTTTGTTTTATTCTGTAGCTCAGTTGAAACTACATGTCAGCTATATCTGCACTGACTGACCAGAGCTATGAGCAAAACAAAGGCTCAGGGGAGAAATGGCTGAGAAACACTGAAGAATTGCATGTTTGGGCTTTGGGAGCAGAAAAAGGAGAAATGTTCTATAGTTGCAGAGTAAGAGATTTGGGGGAGAAAGATACAAAAAAATTTATCAGGAGTTCTTGCATCAGCTGTAATTCTACCCCTTTTTAAAAGGGGTAAGAAGGATGGGAAAGTCTGATTGGCATCGATTATTTCTTGGCAGTGAGACTTTCTCAAATGCATCTCTCTGCATTGACCAGGTCACATGGTACACAGTGTTTTAAATGGTTTACGAAAATGCTAGCTAACATAGTATGAGATTGGATATGACTAAGTTCCTACCAAACTCTACAACATTTTGCTTCATATTCTGTTTTTGAGATTTGCCCCTGATGTGGGGTTCCCTTTGTGTAAGTTGCTATTCCTCTTGCTTTTGTATCATTTTTTGAAGACAGTTACTTTAGCTAAGTAGAACAAACCACCCATGCCTGCATATGTGGAATATAGGTACTGTGGATTAATGTAGACTTTAACTGCATTGATGTTCATCAATTTTTCTCCATGGCATGATGCGATCCCACAGGACAGAAACCCTTTGTAATCCATAGCACTCTACAAATGTTTGTTGAATTTCAGATAGCAAGAACTTTCAGAGCCCCTGGTACAGAACCCTGCAGATGATGAATAATAAATAATTTCTCTCATTTATCCAGTGTTTATTGTGTTTTAGAAGATATGCCATTACTTTCAATAAACCGTCACTTTGAAGCCATTCATTTTCCCTGTGAATAACCTTACGTGCTGGGTACATAACAATCATTATTTTACTTATGAGAAAAACTGAAGCTTAAGAGGAAACAAGTAGCAAGCTCAAGCTTTTGTTCCTTGTAAGTCAAGAATAAAAAACAAACTGAGCCTGTGTATTTAACCTCATTATTGTCTTGTACCCGGAAAAAAAGAAGGTGAAGGAAAGAACAAGCTATAGTGTGAGAACAGGAGTCAGATAAGATTTCTCTGTCCTAAACAGCTCATACTTCCCTATGTATGTCTTGCTGATAGCAGATGATAATCCTATGATTATGGTGATTGCTGCCCTATATTGACAACTTAACTGGATTTAGAATCTCCATTGTAACAGATCTAATACGGATCTGAGGATGCTTCCAGAAAGGCTTACCAGAGGGCCTGTTATGAATGTGAATGACATTGTCGCATGAGTGATGGGTCCCAGACTGAAGAAAAGCTGAGCACTGGCATGTATCTCCCTTTGTTTCCTGACTGTGGATTCGATGTTATCAGCTACCTCAAGCTCCTGTCATGATTTCCCCACCATGATGTACTGTACCCTAAATCATAGACCTCAAATAAACCCCTCCTTCCTTAAATTGTATTTATCAGATACTTTCTAACAGAAATGAAAATGAAAGTAACTAATACATGTGTACACAATTGGTTATGATCCTTTGTTCAGTCTCCTAGGGAAGAGTTGGGGCTAGTGAAGCAATCAGCTCACAGCACAAAATATCCCTCCTCCTTAGGACAGGCTACAGATCCAATGCCAGATTCTTTGAATTTGCTTGGTTGAATCACATCAACTGAAAGATAACTTTGTGCTTTCAGACAGGATATCCACTTTGGAAATGATCAAGAGTCCCTGGAATTCAAGTCTAAAAGAGTTGGGAGGCTTTTAGATAAGAAGGAAAATCTAATCTTCCAGATTAATATATTACTAGAAATACAGCAATATAGCAAAGGATGGTGTTTGAGGCTATAATACTGGCATCCCATAGCTCTTACTTATTCATTATATACAGAATGGTTGGCAAATTTTTTCAATTTTCTTTTTCAGTGTCATGGACATGAAAATAATATGTATTCATTATGTCATTTGTTGTACAGTTGAAATAAGATTATGCATGTGATGAACTCAGTGCTGTGTGGGCACATAGTAAATAGAGCCAGCATTTTGACAGATTACAGCTTAAACTCCCAAGCCTGATTTCTGAGTGTGCATGTGTGCATACAAGCCATTCTTAAAGGAGAATCAAGAAAAGCTGTGCATCAAGACAGTACCATGTATAATCTACAAAGGTCCATTTAGAAAAGGTGTGTTGATGCCAGTCCATGCATACAAGATGCTTGTCAATCAAGCAACATCACACTTGAGAACACCTCTTACATCCCTGCCCTCTAAACAAGGACATCTCAGCAACTTCTTGCTGATTCCTTCACAATTTGAGGGCTTTGACGGAAGCCACAATGGAGAAATGAATAGCGCAGGATGGCTCTCTCCATATCTTCTGGCAGCTCCTCCGGATGTTCTGTCCTTTGTGCTACAGACACTGGGAAACTAAAAACAGAATTTCTTAGACTCCACTTTAGTAATGTTTGGGATGTGATTTTGGTTCCACTATCAGACACATTTGGCAAGAATCAGGCTTACATTAAAACAGAAGGCTGTATGTAGGAAGCATCCTGTGACTGGCCCCCAAAGCAGGAGTCTCTGCAGTGTCTTCCTGTTATTTGGCATCTCTCTTGCAGTATATGCTCTAGAGACCAACTCTGGGAACTGGCATCTTTCCTTTAGCTGAAATAGCAGTTCCTCTAGAGACTAATTTTTCAATGATAATGGAGAAATCATCCTTGGAGGTGAAGTTTATAACATTATAACATGCTCTTCTGATAATTGAAGGTACATGGTTGTCCCTGAGAAACTATCATCAAGCTGGACCTGTCATCTACAACTAGACCTGGTTGTTACAAAATTTGATTCCAGAAATGTTTATAGAATTATAAAGTTCTACATGTAATTGAGTGTGGGTTGGAGAGTCTGTCTGAGATGAAGTTAATAAAATCTTAGTTACCAGTAAAGAATAAGATTCTTGCAGCCTAGAGTCCTTGCCGATAAACCAGGACTTACATGATCTCATGTGGTTAACCACAATGAAACAACTATGGAAGGACTGATGGGTAGATGGAGAGGATCTTCCTTTGTTCTGTCAGTTCTTGGTATTGGCCACATGACTAAAGCAGAGTGGGATAAGATACAGCAAGGATCAGTTGTTGCTAGTCTTCTGTCTTCCTTTATCCCCAAAACAGGGCAACTTATCTAAGACTTACATTCTTTCTCCATTTCACAGTATTTGACATTTGCTTGATGTCAGTAGAGGCTCTCTCATGGTATCATTGGCAACTATCCAAATGAAATCATCATTGGTTGGGATATGGAGCCATTTATGTATTTATAGAGGCACAGGAGTGAAAATTACTCCGTATAATGGCAAAAACTCATTTGAGAAAAATCAAAGTGGTTTTATGACATTTATATAAATGCTACATGAGTATATTTCAATTTTCCCCACAAACTGCCCAGCCAACTTTGAGAAATACATGTCTATGAATGACTGGAGATCACATCTTCCATTTTTAATCACTTAGAGATGTGAAAGACTTCTGCTTATCCCACTTATCCTTTCCCAGACTACTAGTCAAGGCCAAGCAAAGGGGGAATTTGGGCTGGTCCTCTCCCCCTGCTGACTACTGAACAAAACGTAATGCTGGATGTACCAGTGAAGAGTCTCCAGAAGTCCTTTCTCACAATTTGCAATTGTGTTTGCTAAAACATGGATTAATGTTTCCTGTTCCTGTGCCAGATAACATTGTCTCCACAAGAACAAACTAAATCTGTGCCATGCAGTAATTCTCAGGTGCCAGCAAGTTGATGTGTTTGACTATGCAGTACAGATAAACTTTCTCCAAGGACTAATTGTCAGCATATTTGGCAAATATAATTCCATATTCTTACTCTCAAATTTTTTCTCTGTATTACTTATTTAAAAAAATTAAAACACCAGAACCATTCTTCATTTTACAAGACTCAAGCAGCTACAGCTCAGTCTCTGTTTTCTCTTGAGTCCCTCTACAAAGCAGACAGTGCAGTTTTATCTGTACCCTTCATGGCCACAGAATACTCAAAAATCAAGGCTTCTGCAGGCCCTCCTGTGCTGAATGGCAGAGAGGGAGAGAAAGCTGGACTGTCAAGTATGTAAATTCAGCCTGGCAGACAGCCTTTCTTGTCTGTTTTTGGTGTGGCAAGGCTCAATTAAGAGTTGAACTCTAACCTCTGAGCTCCAAAGATTTAAAGCAAGGCCCTGCAAGGTGTCAATGGAGGGAATGTTGAAGTTAAAGGAGGAAGCTTAAAAGAGTCTCAGAGAAATAGGGTTATGGTGTTATTTTTCATTTCAAAGGTGGGCCTACATTGAAAAGATGTGTTCCTGGAAAAATCAACCCTAATGAGATCTGCCCTACAGAGTATTCTGGGACTTGAGATTCTTCAACAAAGTCAAGCAAGCTATGAACTCCTCCTGGCCATTTGACTCATGTAACACAAGCCTTGCTCAGCAATGCTGCCTTCAAGAAACCAAGTTTAAAAGTGGTATCTGAGTCAGGTAGAACAGAAACTGACAGCAATGAGAACCATTTGGATATTTGGGATTAGAACTCTCTTACAGGTGAGGGTCTTATTTTTCTCTTCTTCACTGTTTTGTCTTTACTTTTGATAAAAACTGTAGTATCTCTGATTGTACTGGAACTTGGTCCTGACCAGTCATTGCCAAACCTTTGCCTGCACATATCTACTTATCTGCTACCATCCCCTCAATGTATCAGTGGTTCATGTGTAATGAATATTGCTGGTAATTAACTTAGGAGTTCGGTTGTGGTCCACTCTTCCTTGAATGTAGCCTGACTCTAGGAAGAGGGCTGACATGAGTTAGAGTGAAAGCTTCTGTACAAATGGCTAATTGTCAGAGGCTGTGGGTTTCATGTGAGTAAGGAAGACAGCCCCATTTAGAGGGCCGTGACACTTCTGAGCCAGCAGGCTACAGGGACAGAGTGTTTTCCTTGAGTCTGTTCATCAATTATTTTTTTACTGAGAGCCGGGATGTAGAAAGGGAAAAATAAAGTTCCCTCCTTTTGAGAAAGTCAAGCTCTGCTAGGCTAGATGGGTATAGTCAGAGTCTATTATGCCAATATTCTTTCTTTCTGCCTGCAGCAGTGGGGATAGGAGGGGAGACAAAGGTACAGTTCTACATCAACTCTTCCAGCAGCCTGAAAAGTTACCTTCAGAGACCTTCACAAAGTTGAAGCTGAGATTTTTTAGTTTGCCACTTAAAGAATTTCAGGATGTATCATCATGAAGCAGAGCTGTGGTTTATCAAGAAGAGATTTTGGTGCAGATATTTATATGAACATTCAAGAGAGATAGAGGGTTAGCAAAAGAGCAGTATACATCCAAGCATGGTCTTAAGATAGTAGTGTTTTTAAATGTCTTAATAGAAGCCATTGTATGATTCTGATGGCTTCTGAAAACACATCTCTATGAGAGTTTCAAAGGAACTTTTCTTGTTTTCCCTTTCTTAGTTAAATGAGATTGCATTCTGATTCCTGGAGTGCTTTAGGCAGGATTACAATCTGATAAAGAGTAACCCCATGGACCACATAGTGTATACAAGGGGGTTAAGTCTTTTACTGTAGATAGAGTATAGAGTAGCTTGTGAGACACCTAGCAATTTCATGGGTACAGCTGAGAGAGGAAAAAATTGTAATTATTCATAGAGGCTTCGAGCTTCACCATGGCTGATAGCTATTTTAACATATTTATTTGAAATATCTTGATATAAAAGTAACACTGTTTATATATAGGTGGCCTTCAGAGCAAATTTTGTTATGTTGAAATTCTTGACTGTTAGGCAATGAGAGATTTTAGTAAGGAACTCAAGTTTTCCTTCCCATTTCCTGGAACCCTTTATCCTCTCTGCCTTTCCATTCTAGCCTATTTCTGAGTAATCAGATGTAGATAAAATAATAAAAAAATCATATGGGCTAGAACATACATGTGCTAGAACATGAAAAACAAATCAGAATTACACTGGTGATTGCAGAAAAGACCATCTAGACATGACACATGTCATATATAAGGTCTGAAATTGTGAAGAACCATGGTGTTTACATGTAGCCTGTGAAAGTTCCAGAGGGCTGGAGTAGCTGTTTGTCCACAGTGTAGGTACTGGATTTAAACTAAGAAAGTTATATATGGAGATCCATGCTAACAAATGTGATCCTCCCAGGGTGTAATCTATACCTAAGTAAACAGTTCCCTTGGCCAAACCTGGCCAGTCACCTGTTTCTGCAAAATTAGTGCTTTTGAAAGGCAAAGGCATTTTGTGAATTTACTATGTCTGGCTTCATTAGTACTACAAGGCAAGAACCATGTAATTGTGACAGGATGGACTACAAAATCTAAATGATTCTCCATTGTAGGGAGTTTTCAGATCCTTGTTCTTAGCCTAGGAGTGACAAGATCAAACTGACATTTTAGAAAGGCCAGGCTAGCAGCTGTGTGGGACTGCATGAAATCTCACTTGGGAAAAACAAAGCATTTCTAGCAGACTAGAAACCCTCCAAACTGCTTGACAAAATCCTGAGTCCCTTTGTCTTAAGCATGCTGCAGGATGGTGGTTTCCTCTTCTTAACATCAACTCAGGATCATATTTATACTCCAGTGTCTAAACCAGAGTGAGATCCTCAGGGAAAGAATTCCAGTATTTTTCAGCTCACTGCCCTTGCTACCTTCATTTTTAAAATGAATTCATCTCCTTGGGTGTGATCTCCAGCATCACATAAACAGTGCATAGTGGCTCACATCTGTTATCTCAGCACTTGTAAGATGGAGGCAGGGGAATCAGAGCTTGGCTACATGAGTTCAAAACTAACCTGAACTACATGAGATCACCCACAAAACAAGCAAAATACCCAAACAAGTAAATGGTTGAGTAATACTGATACAGATGCCTTAGCATCCCACTCTCCCTTTCTGTGTGACACCAATAGGTGGGAAATGAAGAAATGGAAAGCCTGATGCTCTGCCTTATATGAAACCCTCAGAGTAGCTCTAACTCAAGGGCAGCTTTTATATTAATGGATCTTTGCCTTTTTAGCTTCCCAGTATCTTTTCTTTTCTTGTGCATTCACGCATTGCACATGCATGAGTGTGCATGCATACATGTGGGGGGGGGGAGGGAGGGAGCACTTACATGTATGTGTTTTTGGAGGTTATAGGTTCATGTTAGACATCTTCCTTGATTACTCTCAAAGTTACATATGTAGAGTCAAGGTCTCTCATTTGAACTCAAACTCATTCATTTGGCTAGTCTAGCTAACAAGCTGCCATGAGGTTCCTACTGCCTCTGCACTGGGATTACAGGAAGACTACCATGTGAATCCAAACTGGAGGACTGGTGCTTGTGCAGTAAGTACTTTACCCAGAAGGCAGTTTCTCCAGCCCCTTCCAGTAACTTGAGAAGTTTACTTTGAAATATTCTCCAGGCTGTGTATCTAGCTAGATATTTCCTTGACTAAAGACTGGTGGAGCTGAAGAAAACAAAACAAAACAAAAATAAATAAAAACAAGGAGAGAGTTGGATTTTCTCTCTACCAGCAGGAGTATTTTTAATGAGACTAAAGGGCATTTGCAAATGAAGATTAAAGACCTGCAAACAACCCAGCAAGTAATAACTGCAAAGCTGGCTAAATGAAAACTAAAATGTACATTTATATGAATCATAATGACTTGGACTTGTTTTCTTTGTAATTGGCTTGGATAGGTTTGAAATGACAGGGCCAATTGTTTTGCCACTGTCTTACCTTATTTTAAAGAGCTCCCCAGTAGCCCCCACCTTGCTACTGGTGACATCCAGTTGGTCCAGTGGGACTTAGAGTCTGTTGCAAAACATGTTTAACTCTTCTTCCTACTGTGAAAGGTAGGAATGGACAAAGATGTGATGAGTGGGGTGTGAAAACTGTCACTGGGCTCCCATTAGCAAACATTTCTTTCCCTCTCCTAATAATTCTCCATCTAACCCGATGTCCTTAGGGATTCAGGGTTCCTAAGATTGAGCTCTTTATACTGATTATCATCCTTGAGACTCAGCTTTTCAATCTGAGCACAAAGAAGCCAGATACAAGCAAGCTCTGGGAAAGTCTGCAGAGCTGATGGTGTCTACTCCCAACTGTGACTCACTCTTTCCTTGAACCTTGGCCTTCTGGCCTTCTGTGCCCAGCTGTGGTCCTTCTTCCTAATGCCTTCAATTCAGAACTTCCCCAAGAGCACTCAGAGAACAATGTGTGTCAAAGCTGATGAAAGCAATTGTTTAAAAATTCTCCAGATCCCTTGGGATGAAGCTCAAAAGTGCACATTTCTCACACACTCTCTGCACGATTCATGTGTCTGTTCGAGCTTGAGAACTGTTGGGTATAAGCTAGATATCTAGAGGACTTAGTTCTCTCATTGTAGCTGGATATGATCTATTTTTAATTAGTCTGTTGACAACAGCTTCTTCCTTTGACCTTCTTATTACTTAGGCCACAATTGTTATCCTGGTCATGTCTGATTCTCCCAACCCAGACCTCAGAATTGTGTGATTGTGTGTGCATTTGCCCACATGTGTGCATGTGCGTTTGAAGAACAGAAGTCTCTATTAGATGTTGTTCCTCAGACACTGTTCAATTTGGTTTTGGATACAGTGTCTCCCTGGCCTGGAAGTTACCAAGTACACTATGATAGTGGTTCCATAATCTCCATGAATCTGGCTTTCTCTACCTCCTCAGCACTGGTCCTTAGGCTTGTAGGACAAACACTTTAAACTACTTTACTGACTGAGCCATCTCTTGAGATTTCCAGAGACTTGTACTTGGGCTTTCACTGGGTTAAAGATAGTTTATGTTGTCTTTTCTGTGCTGAATCCAGTCTTCTGTTTTTGGTCAGATCTCAGTTCATAAGCCATCGCCATGGTGGTCATATTTAAGATACTTCTCACAATCTGAGTACAGTGTGTCATTCTACTTCCTTGAAGCATATAGCACAATTTGAACTTACAATATACCTCATTTATCTCTGTGTAGGATTATGTTGTGTCTCATGGACATGTAAACTTGATGTCTAGAATCTAGTCCAGTGCTTGAAACACTCATAAGTCTTTTGCTAAATGGATTTAAATGAACATTGCTATTTTGGAAGAAAGTGGCAGATTATGGGAAAACTCAAGTCACATATGATAATCACTCTGAACAAAGGTGACAGTTTAAAGCTTCTTTCTGATAATTTGGGGATTCCCATTGTTAATCCCAAAGATTGGAGGAGAAAGCAAGCATTTTTTATTAATGTACACAGGCTGCCATCCCCTAGAGAGAGGCCAAGAGGTCAGCATTGGATGTGAGGAAGATGAGGCTTTTATACTGCTCAGTGGTATCAGGTTTCCAGATAGGACAATATAGTTGAAGTTATAGGGGAAAACGTAACAGGTGGTCAAAACATGGTAATCACAATAGTTAATAATATTAAGAGGGGGTCATAGGACATTTTGAAAACAGGGAGTGCAGAACAATTTGTAATTAAGGCTGCAGATGAGGCATAGCCCAGTACTTGAGAAATAGATATTTAATCATAAATAGGAATGAATCTAGTTTGGCTTTACTATAAGATGGCTTTTAAGATGGAGGCAGGTTGGTTTTTCACCTAATCTATGTTTTGGGCATCATTTCTCATTAGACTACTCTGATTTCAGTCAGCTTGCATTTACTAAGCTTACCCCTGAGATCTTTGTAAACTGAATCCCCCTCCTTCCCAGTGTGGGGTTAGAACTCCATTCTACAAGTGCTGTCTGTCTCTAAGACTTAGTCACTTACATTTGCATTACATTTGCATTACATTTAGGTAATATTATGGTGAGGCCGAGTGCTGAGAATAAAAGCATAAAAAGTTGTAGATATGTCTCTGGATGGCCTCATGAATCCCCCCACCCCACCCCTGTGCCAGCACACACACACACACACACACACACACACACACACACACACACAGAGAGAGAGAGAGAGAGAGAGAGAGAGAGAGAGAGAGAGTCTCATTCACTGTTGTCCAATTGGAATAGTTTTGACAAAGTCTTCTAGCTCTGAAAGATGATGCTCCAAGCAGACCTGCAGAAATGTCTGGCCAGAGGATGGAAGAGAAACCTCAGTAGTGCTTCTTCATCCCGTGCTTGCTGCCATGTAGGAATAGTCTGTAGTTATTTTTATTTGCTCTCATCATTTTTCTTTTCCTTCCTTTCTCCCTTCCTTCCTTCCTTCCTTCCTTCCTTCCTTCCTTCCTTCCTCCCACCCCCCCCCCCCCCCCCCCCCCCTCCCTCCTTCCTTTTTTTTTTTTTTTTTGCCTTGATTCCTTCAGACAACTGGGCAGCATTTAACATTGGGTAAAAATAGATGTAGCCAATTTCTGAAGAACAAACAAACAGCTACAGTGTTATATTGAAGGTGAAAATATATTAGCAATCCCTTTAAACCAATGCAGTCCTCAAATATTAGGTTCTCTGGAGCACTTTCAATAAAGAGCTTTCTATACTAATATCAGCCTGCCCTGGCCAGGCAACTTCAGCCTCGTCGCTTCTATCTTTAGGAAGGAAAGTTCACCTGCACATGAGACTACACAAAAGAATTGCATTGGATCTGCCCCAGGTGGGTCCCACAGGGACAAAGGACAGTTGAGTGGACTTTATTTGTCCTATTCACATCCTTCTAGAGGTGAAGTAATCTGAGCTGACTGAGAAAAGGCATCTAAGGAGCCTCCAAAAACAGTGCTTTGAGGACACACAGTCTTTAATTTAAACTCAAGTCCTTCCTTGATTGACTACAAACGCTGGCTTTTCAGTTACCGTAGTCCTTTGGAGGAACATATCATTAACATAAGTGTAGTGTTAGTCAGGAATCTAGAGATACTGTAGGTGGTTATTAATTATGCTTCCTTTTCCATAGCTAAACATTCAGATAATCACCATATTGCTCATCTTTGACTATATAGACATTCTGTAGCTATTCTTAGTAACCAAATCCACATTATTTAATCCCAATATTCAGTGGGAGACAAGATGTTCTTCTCACTCCCACAGGCCAGATTGTCCAGGGATCTGATGCTCATTTATCACCATGTTCATCACTTTGAAGTGCCATTGGTAAAAGTCACACTTGTTTGAACCAGTTTCTGCCTCCCCTCCCCTAATGGAGACTTACTTATGGTCTTAGATTTCTGGTTCCCAAAACACAAAACAAAGTGGTGGGTACATCAGTACTGTTCTGATTTCCTGTGGCTGAGAGATTAGAAACCACATACTTGGGCTGGAGAGTTGACTCAGTGGTTAAGAGCACTGCCTACTCTTCCAGAGGTCTTGAATTCAATTCC
Source organism: Grammomys surdaster (assembly GCF_004785775.1). NCBI lineage: Eukaryota > Metazoa > Chordata > Mammalia > Rodentia > Muridae > Grammomys > Grammomys surdaster. The sequence goes on from NW_021620584.1 coordinate 1,980,679, forward strand.
CAGTAACCATATGGTGGCTGACAGCCATCTGCAATGGGATCTGATGCCCTCTTCTGGTGTGTCTGAAGAGAGAAATGGTGAATGCATAAAATGAATAAGTAAATCTTTAAAAAAAAGAATTGTTAAAAAAGAAAGAAAGAAAGAAATCACATACTCAGCGTGACAGCAGGAGATGCAACAGATCCTGACAGACCTTCACAGGAAAGCAATGGATCTCCTGCTCTGAACACTCATTCATTCAAGAAATACTTAACAAACATCAACTTTTCCATGAGATACTGTGAGGCAGAGTTAGAATGAACTTTTAATCCAGCCAAGTATAACTCAGCCTACTTCACTTTGGAAGAATGGACAAGCCATCCCTGAAATGAGTGCCAGAGGAAAAGTGGAAAAACACTCTACCTTCAAGAAACTCAATGTCTGAATGGAGAGAGACAAGACTAAAATCAAGACATAATCACATACTTAAAACATTAATCATAATATTCTGTCATGTTAGTGCAAATATTTTGTCAGCTTGCTATTTGCTTTATACATTGCTTATGTGGATTTTAACATGAAGAGATTTAATTTGTAGGTAGTCAAAGCCATCATTTTTGTCTGTCATGGGGTAGGAGTGTGCTGTTGAAAGCTGTGATGTTTGTATTGATGATTTTTTGTTATTAACTGGAAATTTTTATTTTCATTCAATGAGACTATATTGAGTTTGCTTTCTTTAAAAATTAGTCCTGTGAACAATATCAAACCAGAGAAAAGTTATTCTAATTGTATGGAAGCGTAATTTCTATCAACTGGCTTCATTTACCAAGCATCTTAATGAGTAGGGTATGAACGCGGATGTGGGAAGTTTGTGAGAGAGGAGTATTGTCCTAACTTGTTGACTTAGTAGATTGGGACCTTCTGAAACTTAAGTGAAGGATTATTCAGATTGGATTTTCCCATGAAGAATACTTTGTCTCCTGGGTGGGCTCCTTAGCTATAGGCTGCCTCACTTTACCCCTGCTGCTGAGTGTGCAGTTGCAACCCTTGACTCTGGCCATTCACTCAGTTGAAGAGCCCTCCTTTCACAGGGCACCTCTGTTGTACTAAATCAACAGTAAAGGTATTGATAAGTAGCTTAAATCTATAAGATGAAGAAGAAAGAGAGAGGTCACTGGTTTGGGGAATTTGCAATTACATAACTTAGTTGCCTACTGTTTTCTTGATCCTACCCATTTTGACTGGGATGGCACAGAATTAAACATAGTTTGATTTGAAAACTAAGGATTTTGAATATTTTGTTCTTATAACTATTGGCTATTTGTTACTCTTATTTGAAGAACTGTTCAGTTCTTTTGTATACTTATTGATTTAATAATTTGGGGTCTTTTTAATTATTCAAGCATTTACAAATTCTAAGTATTGATTCCTTGTGAGATGAACAATTGGTAAATTATTCTTTTTTTCTGTAGCGTGTTGTTATACTCTGTTCACTGGTTCCTTTACTGTGTAAAGCGTTATAATTTTAGGCTACTCTGTTTGTTAATTACTGGAGCAATTTCCTGAGCTATTTGAGTTCTTTTCAGAAAGTTTTCCCCTATATGTTTATATCTTGAATTGTCTCTCCTATATTTTTCTCTAGAACTTTTAAGTCTTAAGTGAATGTGCTTGATCAATTTTGAAGTGATTCTTTGTATAGAACAAGAGTTAAAGTCTTCTATATGTGGATATCTGGTTATCCTAGCACCATTTGTTGAAGAGACTGTCTTTAATTCCAGTGTTTATTTGATCCAGTGGCTGTAGCTGAGTGTGATTGTTTCTATGCTCTCTTTTCTAGTCCACTGGTCAGTACTTTTAATTTGGTGCCACTTTCTTGCCACCTCTGTTTACTATGGCTCTGTAGTATAATTTGAAGTCAGCTCTGGTGACTCTAGTATTGCAATTTCTGTTTAGGACTGATTTGAATATTCAGAGTTTTTTGTGATATGCAATGATTATTTGTCTATCTCTTTAAAGATTGTCTTTGATGTTTTCATGGGAATTGCCTTGAACTTGTCTTTTACTTTGAGCATTATAGCATTTTCTGAAAAAATAATTCTGCTGAGGTAGAATTATGGGAGAGCTTTCTGATTCACTCTATTTCTATAATTTCTTACTTATTTAATACATTGAGACAGGGTTTTGCCAGTTAATTGGACAGATCTGCTTCCTCATCGTCCACTGGGATACATGAATGTGAGAAGGCCCTTGGCATTGCTCTTTTCTGTCTTGATGTTTTGAGCGGTACCCTCGTTCTTTTGTGAACTTTCTGCTAGCCACTGTTGGAGCAACTTAAGTTGAACATCCTGGAATTTGTTGTGTGACTGTAGAGAGGTACAGATATCATTGTCAAGGCCATGGAGGGAGGAGCTAGGTGCCAGGAAAGCCTATTTATTTATTTATTTATTTATTTATTTATTTATAATCTATTTGCTTACTTTCTTACTTACTTACTTACTTACTTACTTACTTACTTACTTGCTTATATGCCAAAAGCTGTTCCCCTTTCAGTCCCTGCCTCACAGAGCACTTCCTCCATCCCTTCCCATTCTCCTCTGAGAGGGTGGGTCCTCTGAGTATGATTAGTGGAAAGATATTGTTTAAATTTTGTATTGTCATGGAATATCTTGGTTTCTCCATCTATAGTGAATAAAGAGTTTTGCTGGTTGTAATAGAGTAGGTTGGAATCTCTGGTCTCTAAAGGTCTGTAAAATGTCTGTCCAGGATCTTCTGGGTTTTAGAATCTCTGTTGAAAAGTCTTGTAATTCTGATAGGTCTGCCTTTATATGTTACTTGACCTTTTCCCTTTGCAGCTTTTAATATTCTTTCTTTGTTCTGTATATTTAGTGTTTGATTATTGTGTTGTGGGAGGATTTTCTTTTCTGGTCCAATCTATTTAATGTTCTGTAAACCTCTTGTGCATTTATAGCCATCTCTTTCTTTAGGTTGGGGAAGTTCTCTTCTATGATTTTGTTGAAGATTTTTCTAGCCTTTTGAACTTGGAATATTCACCCTCTTTTTTTATTCTTAAGTTTGGTCTTTTCATAGTGCCCCAAATTTACTGGATATGTTGAGTCAGGAATTTTTTACATTTGAACTTTTCTTTGTTTGATCTATTCATTTCTTCTATTTTATCTTCTACGTCTGAAATTTTCTATTCAATTTCTTATATTCTGTTGCTGATGCTTGAGTCTATAGTTCCTGTTCTCTTTCCTAGGTTTTCTATCTCCAGAGTTGCCTCCATTTGTGATTTCTTTAGTGTTTCTATTTCTATTTTTAGGTCTTGGACCATTTTATTCATTTCTTTCCCTTGTTTGATTGTATTTTCCTCTATTTCTTTAAGGGATTTATTTGTTTCCTCTTTAAGGGCTTTTGCCTGTTTGACCGTGTTTTCCTGTTTTTCTTCAAGGCAATCGTTTATATCCTCTTTAAAATCATCTATCATCTTCATGAGATGGGATTTAAAGTCACAGTCTTGCTCTTCAGGTATGTTATGATATCTAGGGCTTGCTGTAGTAGGAGAACTGGTTTCTGTTGATTATGTTCTTATGCTTGACTTTCACCATCTGGTTGTCTCTGGTGTTGGCTGGCGTTGGTGTTCTGGGTTGAAGCAGGCCTCCCAGGAGACAGGTGGAGCTGTGTGTCTTAGGTTTGAGCAGGCCTCCTGGGAGGGAGGAAGGTGGGGTGGGATGCTGGTCTGGATGGCAGGAGGTGTAGATGGGGACCAGAAAGCTTCTTTAATTTCTTTCTTTAGTGTTTTAATCTTTCTATTCTTAGATGCTTTTTACTTCATTAATTAGTGTTATTCCTATATTGTTTTAAGGCTTATTTCGATAGGATTTTTTTCTGAATACTTTCTTTTATGTTTATTATAGAATAACTACTGATTATTTAATTTTAACTTGTATCTTTTCTTTTTGATAATTCATATGTATATGCTATGCATTATGACTATATTCATCTCCTGTTAAGCCTTCTTTCTGTTGGTTGTGTAAGCTGCTTGGGCAGAAATGACATCGATAATCTTACACAGCTGTGGACTCTAAATGCTACTGAGTTTTGTGTATCAGTTTTCTATTCTGCTTCTTCACTGAAAATGTTTTTTAGATAAAGGACCCTTCTGTTGGAATCTATAAGATTTTTCCTTTAATTTTAGAATAAGGACAATTTGACTTCTATTATTTCTTTGTATTATTTTATTGCATTAAGAATTCAACCTCTTTATTGAATGAGAGTAAAGAGAGTAGACACCTTTGTTTCATCCCTGCTTGAAGAGGAAATATGTTCAGTTTTTTTCCATATTTATTATGATGTTTGCTATAGCTCTGTCCTATATAACTTCAATTACATTGAGACATGTTCCAAATCCCTGCCTGAAGAGGAAATATGTTCAGCTTTTCCTTATTTATTATAATCCTTGCTAGTTTTGTGGTCTATCTTTTATTGCATTGAGACATGTTCCAATCTTCTTCAGAACTTTTATGATGAAGAAATGCTGACATTTGTTATATTTGTTAGATTTCTGTCCCTGGAACTAATCATGTACTTTATTGCATTTCTTGATTGGCATGTGTTGAACCATCCTTGCATCCTTAAATGGAAGACAATTAGATCCATGGTCTATTATCCCTACCCCTTCCTACACACTAGCAATTTTTATTAATTTTAAAATTTTCCATGCAATACATTTTGATCATATTTTCCTCTTCCCCAATTCTTCCCAAATCCTCCCACCTCTCTACCCACCTAACTTTATGATTTTTTCCCTCTCTCTCAAAGATAACCGACTGAAAACAAAACAATCAAAATCAAAGGAAAAGAAACAAACTAAAACAAAACCCAATAAGATAAAAAGTACCCAAACAAAATGCAATTCAAAATCATGGAATGCATTTTCCTGGAATAAAAGAACAAGTCAGATATTACATCAGTACCTAACAGCAAACAATGAGAATCAGAACCAAATTTAATGAAATGGAGATATAAATAATTTGTTACAGTTTTCTCTGAAAAAATTAATATGTACCAAAGTATATAAATACAACCTCCTCAGGTTTTCTTGATGTTACCTGCATGTATATGTTTCAAGAAATAAAATTTAGTGCTTAAAATACCCTCATAAACTAGAGGACCTAAAAATAATTGCCTCTGGATTAAAAAGCAGATGGCATGGGGGCAGGAGGGCAAGAGGTTGGGGCAGAAATAGCTTTTTTTTTTAAAGCACTATTGACTTGTCTTATTGTATTCATGTGTAGCTTTAATGGAGATGTAAATTACATTTAAAATACCTACAAGTAGAGGACAGGGGCATGCAGACCATACCTAAATATTGCTTTGAATTTTATTTTAAAGGAAATAAAGATAAAACAAAGAGGATTTTATCATGAAATATAACTCTTACTGAAATATATAAAGGACTAATATTTTATTCAGATCTGAGGCAGTTAGATCAAGTCTACCTTCAAATCTCAAGTTCAGAACTGCAAAATAAAAACACATACACTGCTTAATTTGATTCTCATATGAATCTATTATCATTACAAGTGATACTAATTTATCCCCAGTTTACAAATGAGAAATGTAAAATTCATTTAAGTGATAAGACTTAGCAAGGACATTCATCTGATGAGAATCAGAACAGAGATATCTCAGGCCAACTTAGCAGTCTTTCTGACTTTGTTGTATCAAGGCTTACAAAATAGCTCAGTTAAAGGTGCTTGTCATGCAAGTATGAGGTGCTGAGCTCAATCCTCACTACCCATGTAAAAGCCAGACGTCTTGATGTACATTTATAACACCACTGGGGTTGCGGATGAGGGAGATGAAGACAGGCATATCCTGTGGGTTTAATGGACAGCTGTCCTTGCTGAATTAGTGAGTGTGGTAGTTTGAATATTCTTGGCCAGGGAGTGGCACTATTAAGAAGTGTGTTCTTTTTGGAGGAAGTGTGTCACTGTGAGGGTGGGCTTTGAGACCCATCTCCTAGCCATGTGGGAACCAGTCTGCTCCTAGCTTCCTTTGGATGAAAATGTAGACCACTCACCTCCTCCAGCACCATGCCTGCCTGGAAGCTGCTGTGTTTTCTGCCATGATGATAATGAACTGAACCTCTTAACCTGTAAGCCAGCCTGAATTAAATGTTCTTTATAAGAGTTGCCTTGGTCATCTTGTCTGCTCACAGCAGTAAAACCCTAACTAAGACAGAAATTGCTACCCCGAGTGTAGCATTGCTGTATTAGGCCTGACTATGTTTTTCTTTGGAAGAATGTGGATTTGGAAAGCCATGGAATGCTTAAGTGGGGCTAAATGGGCCATCCTAGCAGGAATATGGAAGACAGTGGTGCTGAGGGTGATTTGAACTGTGTAGGCCTGCTGTCCCAAGAGGTTTCAATAGAGAAGAATGTTAGGACATGGCCTACAGTCTATTTTTGTAATATTTTGATGAAGAACATGGCTAGTTTTTGAAGAGTCTGCCTAAGACTAAGGTGAAAAGATTTAGATTAATTGCTTTGATAAAGGAAGTCTCAAAAGAATGTGGTATAAATTCTGTTGTGTGGACATTAAAGTTAACTCTTATGAAGAGTGTTTTAATAAAAAGGAGCAAGCCAAGAAAGAAAAAATATAAAATGTGTGGTTCAAGTAATAAAGGGGCACCAGGAAGTGAAATGGAGATGAATCCTATGTTCAAGGAGATAACAGATTAAGGGAAGGATGACCTCAGAGAACGATCCTATCCAGCTAAGCTTACTGTTTATGCTTTTGCAGTTGAACAAGGGATAGTCATATCTAGAAATTGTTATTACTTGGTTACTGTTTTTATTTGAAATTTTAATCTGAAATGAATTACAATCTAGAAATAGAGGACACATGTTTTTTGATGTGGATCTTGAGGAAGAGTGGCCATGAAAAGCTTAAGTCCAGGCATGGTAGTACACATTTTTAATCCCAGGAGATGAAATCAAGTAGATTTCTGAGTTTGAAGGCTAGCCTGTAATAGAGCAAATTTTAGGTGAAGAAAATCTTAAATCCAGGTGTGACAGTGTATGTCTTTAATCCCAGTATTCAAGAGACAGAACCCGCAGTTCTCTGAATTCAAGGTCTGTCTACAGACCAAGTTCCAGGATGCCCAAGCTTAGGCAGAGAATAAATTCATTGAAAACAAAAAGCTGGTGATAATGTAATACAACAAGTGGGGCATGTTCTAGCCCAAGCAAGCAGCGGAAGTTAGCAGCTTTGACCATTTGGCCCTGGTTTGTGGTCAAAAGGAGGAGACTACTTGGATAATTGATGCTGGTTATCTGTCTCTAAGAAATTAGAAGTGATTAAGAAAAGACCAGCATCACTGAGGAAAAATTTTCTCGGAAGTATTTTTTGAGAGCATAAAGATATTGTATTTCAGAGATAGCTAAGGTTGTATCTCATGCTGCAGTTGTACTTGGCAATGAGTAAGAGTCACCTAGGTGGTACTAGTTTTGAAGGCTTGAAGAGATCATGAAGAACAGGTGAGGAGAAGCACTGTGAGAGGCCATGGAAGGCCACTGATGAAAGTACAGCCTTAGTTGAAGTTTACAGCCCAGGGTTAAAGGATCCATGCAATGAAGTTGAAGTTTGGCACTATGAAGAGAGCCCATGAGAGGCTGTTGGTGAAGCCTAGTTGCAGCAGAAGACCCCAGTGTTTTGGAGGTGCCAGTGCCATGTGATGACCATTAAGAACAGCAGCAGCAGTGGAGTGGAGTCAATCACAGCCTAGAAGTCTACAGAGGGAAGAGCTGGATAATTAATGCAAGCCCTTTGGAGGAGCCCTGAAGATCATATCCAGATCCTAGACACTGGAGCAAGGAGCTGTGAGGTTGAAGTTGAAAAAGAACCCAAGATGTTAAAGATGCCAGAGCTGTGGAATATCTGCTGAGGAAAGCTGCTAACAGGGAGTAGAGCCATCCCAGGAAAAAAGTTTGTTGCAGTTCACAAAAATGAACAGAGTTGGAGATCTGAAGACCGCTTTGACATCAGACATGGAGATGCAGAGCTTGGAGTTTGTCCAGCTGGTTTCTTGTCTTGCTTTGAGGATTACCAAAGCAAGTGATTTGATGAATGTCAGCAGAAATTCTGAATTTTGGACTTTTAACATTGCTGAGACTACTATAGACTGTGGGGACTTTGGAAGTTAGACTAATATTTCTATGTTTAGGTATGGCTCCCATAAATTCATGTGTTTGAAAAAGCCTATGGAGGTCAGGGAGTGGAATGTGATGGTTTTTGTAAAACCACAGGGATTACCACTATTAGGAAGTATGGCCTTGTTTAAGGTCTTGTTGAAGAAAGTGTGTTACTCAGAGGGTGGGCTTTGAGACCCTCCTCCTAGCTATGTGGGACCCATTTTGCTCCTGGCTTCCTTTGAATGAAGATGTTTTGCCTGCCTAGAAGCTGTCATACTTCTTGCTTTGATGATAATGGATTGAACCTGTAAGTCAGCCCCAATTAAATATTGTCCTTTATAAAAGTTGTCTTGATCATAGTGTCTGTTCACAGCAGTAAAACCCTAACTAAGACAGTGAGAGTCAGGTTTAGTGAGTGTGGTGGTTTGAATGAAAATTGCCCCCAATAGATCCACAGTGAGTGGAACTATTAGGACGTATGCCTTGTTGAAGAAAGTGTGTCACGGGGAGTGGACTTTGGGTTTTAAATGCTCAAGATCAGTGTCCCTGTCTTCCTGATCTCTACAAATCCATGTATAGAAAGAACTCTCAGCTACCTCTTCATCATGTCTGCCTGTGTGCTGCAATGTTTCCTGTCATGACAATAATGGACTCTGAGCTGTAAGCTGTTCCCAATTAAATGTTTTCCTTTATAAGAGTTGCCATGGTCATGGTATCTCTTCACAGTAATAGAAACCATAACTAAGACATGTTGTAATGTCACAGTTGAGCATTATAATGGCACAATGTTGCACTTTGATAATATAAGTGACATTATTTTGATAGCACAGTGGACCATTGACATGTTGCATTGATCATTGTGATATCATATTTCAACATTTTTGTGGACAGCGGATGATCATGATCACATAGCAGAACATTATGATGCCAGAATTTAGTGTTTTTCTGTCACAGTTCAGCAATGTTTTAGTGCTATACAACAGTGTGATGATGCAATACAACACTGTATTGGCAGTATGGTGCTCTGTGATGTCATAGTTTCAGTGTGATGACAAAATGGTGTAGTGCTATATTACAGTTTCATAATTTGTTTTTGCAATACAGCATTGTGGCAGCACAGTAGAATACTGCAATGTCACAATTCAGCATTATATGCCATGGTTTTGTACTGTCATGTCACAAGGGAACAGTGCTATGTCACAATACAGAAAAATAAAACATGGTGGCAACTGGCTATAAGTAGGAATGCTTGCACAGGGCCCAGAACACATCAAGATGTCAAGAGAGAAGAAATGGAAGTGGAAAGAACCTGCATTTAGCAATAGAGTCTTTGTATTGAACTTTCACCCTGACTTTCATAATTAGGGATTTGAACTTAATCTTTAGAGCTCCATGCATGGTCCTCACAAAATGAGACTTGGTAGAGTCTGTATAGAGTTCTTATGGAACAAAGATTCCAATGCTAGTCAAACTGTCTTTTTATGTGCTAGATTCAGGAAACCTAAGTGTGTGTATCATCACATAAAGCATAGTTTCTTCTTATCATCATCTATTCCTCTATCTATAATGAGTATCACCCAAATGAATATGATTATACTCATATATCAGAGTGGTTATACAAAGAGAATCAATAAATTTTGTTCATTCCAGAAATTATACCCAGAAAACATGGACATAAATTATAGAAGTAAGTCTCTACTTAGAAAAACAGAATTATTAAAAGAATTCTTAGTTCTCAGAGGAATGGTGCCTAATACCTGGGTAGTCTTGCACTCTGAAGCACTGGAGCCATTGTGGTATATTACAGTGGCCTAGAAAGGGAGATCATGGACTTTACCTCTCTTAAGGATTTTTGCTTTTACACATTTAGAATTATCATCTTCAATCTTGTTTTTAAAATTCTGAGGATGACCAATATCTCTTTCAATGGAAGCTTGCTCCCCTGGTCTGAAAGATTGTCTTTTCCACTATCCTACATATTGAATTGTCTACAAAATATTATCCATTTAGTAAGATTAAAGAAATAAGAATGACTAGAAATTAAGATACATAGAAATACACAGAAAATCTAAGTGTGTTCTTAAGAAGGCAGGCAAGATCTTGAATGAACTCAAAGGCTGAGTTTAACCAGAATGGCTATATAGGGAGTTGAAATAAAGTAGAGGCATTTGGATTATAATATGTATCTAATATTTTACATAATTTATCCATAAATGAACAAAATCATAGAGGAACTATGAAGAAACAGAGGGAAAAAGATAGATTAATGCATATAAATGATTTATATTTATGGTGATAATAGAAAGAGAAAGAAATAGGTAGTCAGGCGTAAGCATTCTGAAGTCTTCACACTTTTAGGAGGGTAACAATGTTAACTTTAGAATACTAAAGATGGCTCTTGATTTAATATCTTCAAGATAGATAGTGTTGGTCTAATGAAGAGTAAAGACACAAGGTGGAAATAACACACTATGTCTAATTGTTCACTGAGCATACAGAGCACATGTGAAGGTCACAGATACGAAGATCATGGAGTATGTGGTGGGAGAGAGGGAAACTCATGGAACAGCACTTTGATTGATCCCACGGTGTTATCCCTCAAGGCTTCCTGCGTAGTTTTACTCGGTAGATTGAAAGCAAACAAGCATGAGTTTCAAGGGGTCACTGAGAGGCAGTCATTACAACACAGTTGCACAGTCCACATAGGATCTAGAAATAAGTAGGCCACTCAAGTAGACTGTGACCAGCTATAGAAAGCAGTTATGTGCATTGTCCAAATAGAGGCCCTGAGGGATTTTATACAATGGTAAATTGTGCAAAAAAGTAATGGAACTCTCCCTCTGGCATGAGAAGGTACACTTACATTCAGTAAATACAGAAACCTATTAAACTATAAGATTTCATGATAATATGAAGGTTAAATTGAAATGGTAATTCTTAAATAATAAAAAAAATCTCGAAACTGAAAGAATAGTATGATGGGGGGAAACATGCTTCAACTATATCTATAATTTGAGTTCCAGCTTCCTGACAAAATGTACTACTTCCTTCTACCCATACCTCTTTTCTGCTCCTTGTTTCTACCTTCAGTTTAAAATCCTTCTTCATACATCGGATACCCCTACCTGTAATTAATCAACCTATGGTTTAATGTTTTTAATCTTACAACAAAATGATAGATGTGCAATCCATGTCCAAACAATAGTTCAATGATAATCAAAATCCAACTCCCTGTCTTTCTACATCACCAAAGTAGTAGTTTGTTTTGTTATCTTATAGAATGAAAAATTAGTTTGTCCTAGTTGCCTATAATTGTCAACTTGAAACAGCCTAGAGTCATCTGAGAAGAAAGACTTTCTTGAGGAATTGCCTAGATCAGATTGGCTTGTCAGCATGTTTTGGGAGGCATTGCCTTTATTATTAATTGATGCAGGAGGGCTGAGCCTACTGTGGGAGGCACCACTCCTAGGCAGATAATCCTAGACTGTAAAAGAAAGCTAGCTAAGCAAAAGCCTGTGAGAGAGTGAGTGAGTGAGTGAGTGAGTGAGTGAGCAAACAAATAGCATTCCTCTTGTTTATGTTTAAAGTTCTTGCTTAAATTTCTGTTTTGATTTCCCCCAGTGCTAAACTATAATCTAGAAATATAAACCAAATAGTCCCTTTCCTTCCCTAAGTTGTTGTTGGTCTGAGCGTTTTATCATAGCATGAGAAAGGAAACTAGAACACTGCTGAAACTTCAGATATCACATCAAAATAAAAAATGAAGAATGGAGAAATCAAGGCACTTAAGCATCACCCCCCCATCTCTCTCTCTCTCTCTTTGGCAAAAAAAAAAAAAGAAAAGAAAAGAAAAAAGAAAAAAGGAAAAAAGGAAAATGCAAGGAATTCCAATTTCTGAAAATTGCTAATATTAGCTGGAACCAATGTTATGCTGAATCTGGCTTCTCAAGTTTGCAAGAGTTGATTGTTAAAGGGATTGTTTTAAGAGATTTTGAAAATTGTTAAACCACTGGTGACTGGAAATCAACCATAGTAGAATTAGCTACGCAATGAAATTTAGCAAATCTTCCTTATCATATCAGAACTATTTTTTTATTGAGATCCAAGTCATCTATATCATGTAGAAAATTTGGCAACATGACAAGCCGGGATTAGAAATTATTTACCAAGCAGAGAACCTTCCTGTATCGGTTGGTTTGATAATTGTGACAAAGATACTTGACAGAACAACTTGAGGAAATGTTTATTTGGGACCGTGATCTCAGAGATTTTTGTCTATTATCTTGTGGAGGAAATGTTAGAGAAAAACTCTTTGATTCATAATAACTAGGAAGCCGATCAAAACATCCTGAATCACAAGAAGCAGATAATGTGACAAAACGAACCTAGAGATAACATACCCTAGAGGATCCACCTCCAATGACCTACTTCTTCCAACGAAGCTCCAACATTTACTTTTCATCGTATCCCAATAAGTCATCACAGTTCAAATCCACCAAGGGATTAATTCATTCATTATGTCATAGCCTCTGTGATATAATGATCTCTGGAAATAATATGCATACACCCAGAGCTATATGCTACTGATTTAGGATTTCTCAAGTCGCTAGAGTTGACAACAGAGATTAACTGTGATAATTCTTTAATATGTAATGGGGTTATGTTTTCAAAGGAAGTCAGCGGATATTTGCAAGAAAATGAAGATTATTTCATTTGAGACTGCCTAGCAGGATCTCTTTAGCACACACTTTCATTTTCTGTTTTCTAAGACATAAAATAGGAGAAGAGAATTGTATCTTCACTAGTTTGGTGAGGCATGGGCTGAGGAGATAAGTTAGATATGTCTTATAGTGATACCCTTTCAAAATATGTCTTACTGACGAGTTCTATTGCTGTGAAGAGACACCATGACCACAGAAACTCTTGTAAAGGAAAACATTTTGGGGGGCTGGCTTAGAGTTTCAGAGGTTTAATTCAGTATTTTCATGGTGGGAACCTTGGAAGTCTGCAGACAGACAATAATGGAGAAGAAAGTAGGAATTCTACATTAAGATCAGTAAGCAGCAGGAAGAACAAAAAAGACCCTTGGCCTGGCTTGAGCATCTGACACTTCCAAGCCTGCCCCCAGTGACACACTTCCTTCAACAAAGCCACATCTATTCCAAGAAGGCCATAACCCCCAACCGTGCCACTCCTTGTGAGCCTATGGGGGCTATTTTCTTTTGAACCATTACTAGTGATATGGTCAAATTGGGGAAGGGTGTATACTATGGGAACATTTTTTTTCAAAAGTCATTTTATACTATGTTCTCAACAAACATCCAGGTCATGGAAAAACCTAAAAAAAAAAAAATCAGGTAATATTTTTACTTTCCAAATGTGTCTTACAGCATTTACAAAGGATAATGGCAAGAAAGCCAAATAAGTCTCCAATTTCCAGAACCAAGTGAAATACCTTTCATGTCTGAAGAGCCTCCAGGTGCAAATCCTTGTCTGGCTATGGCTGGTCAAAGGTCAAAGGTGAAGGCATCTCAACAATGTCAATGAATGCCTCCAAAGTCTACGATATTGCATATCAATAAGCATTTTTACTGAATGGGGATGATAAAACTGCTTCTAAAAATAAAATAGTAAGGGATTGATTGAGAGCAAGAGCATCAAGTTGACAGATCCAGGCTCAAATATGGCTTAGCCCCCTTCGCTTGGGTCATGTTAAGCTTCACCTACATTTCGGAATTTTTGGAGATTACCGAGTGCACTTAACTGAGCATTGAGATGAAGATTTCCCAGGGGTTGCTTGTTATTGTTATCTTTGTATGTTCATTATAATCCTAATTTTCCCAGAGCCATTTGTTCACTTTTGATTTGCTTTCAGAATTGAGAAACTGATCATTGTGTACTTTGTAGAATCCTAGTGCATGTTTTTGGGCTGGCACCTCTTTGCTCTGTTAACCAGGTGAAACATTTTAATCATCCAGCATTCTTGATCTACATGTGGCAGGTAGAGGAGGTAGATATGGTCCCTGGTTTCCTAATCAAACTTCGATGACTTGTCCCCTGTGTAATAATACATGGGAACAGGCAGTCTCCTTTGCAACTTCTTACAACAAGAGCATCATGATATACTTTGGAGACTTTACTTTCTACCTAGGTGCATAGAAAAGTCATAAAAGATTATTACTGTTTTTCTCATTGTTTTAACCAAATACCTGATGTGAGGCAAATAAAGAAAGAGAAAAGTTTTTGATCTTAGCCATTCTGACTGGTGTAAGAGGAAATCTCAAAGTTGTTTTGATTTGCATTTCCCTGAAGACTAGGAATTTTTAATATTTCTTTAAGTGCTTCTCAGCCATTGGAGTTTCCTCTCTTCAGAATTCTCAGTTTAGCTCTGTGTCTCCATTAAATTGGGATTATTTGGGTTGTTGGTGTTTAACTATATAAATTTTGTATATTAGCCCTCTGTCAGATATAGAGTTGGTGAAGATCCTTTCTCAATCTGTAGGCCGCCATCTTGTCCTATTGACACTGTCCTTTGCCTTACAGAAGCTTTGTAGTTTCATGAGGTTCCATTTATCAATTGTTGATTTTAGATCCTGAACTACTGGTGTTCTGTTCAGGAAATTGTCTCCTGTACTAATGCATTCAAGGATATATCCTGTTTTCTCTTCTATGAGATTTTGTTCTCCAGATTTATATTAAGGCCCTTGATCCCCTTGGATTAGGATATTGTGCAGGGTGATAAATATGAATCTACTTTCATGCTGGTGAGAATGTAGAACAAGGGGAACATTCCTCAGTTGTTTCTAGGTGTACAAACTTGTACAATCACATTGAAAATCAATTTGGCAGTTTCTCAAAAAACTGGGAATAGTCCACCTTAAGACCCAGCTATACCACTCCTGGACATATATCAAAAAGGCATTTCATCATCCCACAAAGACACTTGTTCAATGTTTATAGCAGCTTTATTTGTAATACCCAGAAATGGAAACAACCCAAATGTCCCTCAACCTAAGGATTGATAAAGAAAGTTTGGCACTGATCCACAATAGAATACTATCCAGCTATGAAAAACAAATACATCATGAAATTTGTAGGCAAATGGGTGGATCTTGAGAATATCATCCTGAGTGAGGTAACTCAGTCCCAAAAAGATATGCACTTAAAATTGGATATTAGTCATAAAACATAGGATGCCCATGCTATATTCACAGACCTATGCAGGCTGGACAGGAAGGAAGGCACAAACAATGATGATTGAATCTCACTTGGAAATGGGGAATGGAATAGTCTTGGAAAGCAGATGGAGGAAGGGAACTGGGTGGGAGAGGAGATCATGAGGGGAGTTGGGGGATGCTTGGGGTTGGGTATGGAGGAGGCTCAGGGGGAATGGCCAGATGGCCATGAGAATGAATGGAAATCTGTAAATGATTGGTGGGTTTAAGGGTATCTCCAGGAAGAGACAGAGCTGGAATAGGAAAAGTGCCCAACCAATGGTGGTGTCTTTAGCTGTGACTCAATTAATTGAGGATATGGAGCCTAGGGAGGCTGCCTCCTGTGGCCAGGCAGGAAAATTGGTGAAGTGATAAGAACATCAACCCACCTATAAAATGACCCCAAAATTATCTTGTCTACAAAAAATTCAGGGATTGGGAATGGAGCAGAGGCTAAGGGACTGGCCAACCAATAACCAGCCCAACTTGAAACCCATTCTATGGGCAAGCACCAATCTCTGGCACTATTAATGATACTCTATTATGTGTGCAGACAGGAGTCTAGTATGGCTGTCTTCTGAGAGGCTCCACTGACTCCGACATGTAGACACCCACACCTAAACAAAGCTTGGGGATTCTTATGGAAGAATAGGAGGAAGCATTGCATATCCTAAGGGGATAGGAACCCCACAGAGTCCAACAGTCAACTAAACTGGACCCTTGGATCTTTCAGAGACTGAAATATCAACCAAAGAACATACACAGGTTGGACCTAGGCCTCTCTACACATATGTAACAGATGTGCAGCTTGGTCTTTAAGTGGACTCTGAACAACTGGATTGGGAACTATTTGAAAAGCAGTTGCTTGTATGTGTGACATGTTCTAGCTGGGCTGCCTTCCCTGGCATCAGTGGGAGAGGAAGCGCCTAGCCTCATAGAGACTTGAAGTGCCAGGGTGAGGGGATACCCAGGGTGATCACCACCTGCTCAGAGGAGAAGGGCAAGGGGAATGGGGGTAGGATTGTGGGAGGGGATGACTGGGATGGAAGGTCAATGAGCAGCATGTAAAGTGAATAAGTGAAAGGTAAGTTCACTTGTATGTCATCTCTAGTATCTTGAGGTTTTCATTGTACCTTGGGCTTTACAGAGTTCTTTATATTTACACAGCCCATTCAGGAAATTTATGAAGGTAATGTCAGCTGCTATGCCATGCTTGCCTGCTAGTGCCTTTCTGGAACTTTGGTGGAAGCCCTCACAACTCCCTCATTCTCCATACTTGCAAAACCAACACCATCTGTACAATGCAGAGGTCAGTCATTGTGAGATACAGTTGACCACCTTGTAGCATAGCTGATATTCCTTTCAGGGGATTTTGAGGCTGATAATAGAACATTTTGCTAGGTGGCCCTGATCAAGCACTATGTCCTCAAGAATATTTTGTTCTCTTTTAAAATGTAAGTTTTTAAAAATGAGTTTACATTTTTACATTCTAGGGCTTTAATTAGTGGATGCTTGCTGTTGTCTCAATACAGAGTGTGACTTTTGCTTGTAACTACACTAATCTCAATTATCAGAGTATTATGAGCATCAGTCTTGTCTACCTTGTCTATAACTTTCAGCAAGTTCACATTCCATTCCTCAACAAACTTCACAATATTTACAATTTTCTGGTCCACTTCAACTCTTTTCAGTACAAATCAGGCTAAAAGAAATGAGCAGTAATCATGCCCCATCCTGAACGTTATATTTTCTTGAAATTTCCTCTCCCAATATAAGTACATTACCTTTTAATTTTGGCCTAATCAAATACTCAGGACATGACCAAAATATATCTGTATTATTTGCTAGAAGTAACATGGTTAAGCTCTATCCAAATTTCCAAGAGGTTCCTCATTCTTCTCTAAAACTTATGACTCTAATATGTACTGTCTACATTCCTAGCCTCTTGGTCTTCAAAACTCCTATTAGAATGCAGTTAAGCTCTTCTTATGGCAACGTTGAGTTACTTTAGCTTAGTTTTAAACTCTTCTATATTTTTTCCTAGAAATTAATTCCGGAGGCCAGAGCACCACATGATCATATTGTAAGTTTGGACAGCAAACTCCCTACATTTGGTACTATATTTTTTATTAATTATTTTTCTCATCTCAATAACAAAATACTAAATAAAAAGCACTTTCATAGAAGAGATACTTTGGTTTGTGACTTTTGTGGGTGCAGTCAATCATGGTGGGAAAGACAAGCGTTAGGCGGTCCAATAGTGATACAAGCATGGGTCTGGGACTTATCACCTCCTTATATCTTTACATAATATAGCATATTTACATAATAGCAGAAGAACTAGGTCTGGGCTATAATTCTTAAACCCCTCCCTAACAATCCACTTTCCCTGTCTGGCTTATATCTTCTAAAGATTCCACAACCTTTCAGCAATAGTGTCGCTCTCTTAAGGCCAAATATTCTATGTTTTTCTTCTTAAAATGTTTTTTTCTTTATTTATGCACATGAGTGCTATGTTTTTATATATGTACTCACCACAGAAGAGAGCATATAGATGGTTCTGAGCCACCATATGGTTACTGGGAATTGAACTCAGAACATCTGGAAGAGCAACTAGTGCTCTTAACTACTGAGCCATCTCTGCAGTCACCTATATTTTTTCATATCCTTCAAGAACTTTAAAATAATACTGCTCTTGAAGGTCTGTGATAAAAATTGTTCTATATGCTTTATCCCCTGTAATAGCTATCACTCACATGTGACTACTAAGTACTTGAAGTGATGCTGGTGGATTTAAAATATAAAACCTACAAATGATAGAAACATACAATATTTTTCTTTCTGAGACTGGCTGAATGTGATTAATAGGATTATCTCTTGTTGCATCTATTTTCCTGAAAACAGCATATTTTTATTCTGATAAAAATATGACTGAAAATTCTGTATGTATATATGGCATAAAAGTAGAATTGAAACCATCTAGAACAAAGGAGACTAGTATAAAGGAGAGGGCTACAAATGAGCTTGCACAGGACACAGATAGGAACATGGCCAATGTACAATGTACTTTTATATGGAAATTTAAAACATAATAATAGTAATAATATTTTACAGAAGTATTTCTTCTATGTAAGTATTTGAAGTTTTGTTTTGTTTAGTATTATTAAACTCACACTTAATACTTGGATGTACCTAGAGACTACTCTATTGTATTGTACTTTATAGCTGCAGTTTCCAAACCTTAATCTTTCAGATTCTGCTCACACTCCAAAGTTAATACATTTTTCCACCCACTCACCTCACCCTCTCTGCAGCCTTTTCCATGTTGATTTCATTTATCTCTCCTTGTTTTAGTCATTTTGTTTGTCAAATAATGACAAATGAAAGTCTTGGTTCTGCCGTACTCAGCCCTCTCCTCCTTTCAAACTGCATTCCTCTCACTCTAATAAGTATCCTGATTCTGTAAACAGTGATTTGGAGGAACCTCAGCTCCGAATAGAGAAGTCTCACAAAGTATTGGGAAAGGTAAAACACCGAGCAAGAGAGACAAATTTCTCCTGACAGATGAACATTAGAAGAAAGACAGAAATACTAGAGATTCTTGTAAATTAAAACAAATTTATTATGCTGTAATGATCTCAACAAAAATAAGTGATATATTATCAAAGAATCAATGTTACTAAAGTCACTTCAAAATAATCATCTTGAAGAAAGTGGAAGATGTGCTGGAAAACCAGACCTGGGTCACTCAACATACAAGCAGCCACAGTAATTAGTAGAAGAGGTGGACTCTGTGTTTGTAGGCTGTCAGGGATCAGCACCAGCAGAAGAACAAAGAAAGCTAGTTAGAGTCAATAACATGTATGACTCACTTAGACTTGTAATCATATTCTACTATGGTGTGATCCCGTTTGATGGGTGATGGTCTTGTTCCTGCTCTATGTGGATAGGGCATACTTACTCTGTGCTAAATAAGCATGGTACAGAGATTGGTGTTAATTGAACAACTCCACAAGTGATATCCATTCATAATCAACTGGTAGCTGTAGTTTCATTTACAGAAATTCCATACAAAGCAGTGAAGATGCCACAATGTATCCTTAACCACCTATTATAAAAGGTGGGGAAGCAAATAAGGTGTGGCTATGACGAAATACTCTGATAAAAGCAACTTAAAGGGAAAATAACGTATTTTTTCTCACAGTTCCAACATGCATTCCTCTATGAGGGGGGAATTACAGCACCAGAAGCCCAAGGCAGCTGGTTATCCCCAGTCAGAAAGCAGGGAATGATGAATGCCCATTGCTCAGCCATGCTTCTCCTTTCTATTAAGTCTGGGACTCCAGCCTGTGGAATGAGGCTGCCCACATTCAGAACTTGTCTTCCAATGCAAGGCAACCGACTCTAGGTAATACTTCATAGACATGCCCAGAGGTTAACATAATCTAGGTAATCCCTCATAGCTATGCCTAGAGGTGTCCTAAGCAATTCTAGATCCTGTGAAGTTGGCACTCAATATTAACCACCACTGCCCCAAAGAAAAATGTAAGTCTTTACTGATACAAATGCTATAGTATGTCATTTCCTCTGTTCTGCTTTCTATGTTAGCCTCAAGTATTTCTTGAGGTTATTATTATCAACTATCTTGAGGTAATGGTATCTAATTGGTTCTGAGTAGCAAAAGGAAGGAAAATATGGAGGTTTTGTTTTGGAAGAAAGAATTGAAGAACCAAAAAGAAAAAAAGATAAAACACAAAGAACTTTCAACAAAGGTAGGAGGCTTTGGCAGGAGGGTAGTGTATTCAGAGTTTCTTCAGAATATCAGGACAAATTCGAATCTGAGAGTTTGAACTTATACTTGTGTGAAACCCACCAATCACTCTAAAGCAGCAGTTCTCAACCTGTGGGTAATGGCCCCCCTTGGGGGTCACATATCAGATATCCTGTATAACACATACTTTCATTATGATTCAAAACAGTAGCAAAGTTACAGTTACAAAGTGTCAACAAAACAATTTTATGGGGGGTCATCACAACATGAAGAACTATACTAAAGTACTGCAGCATTAGGAAGGCTGAGAACTACTGTTCTACAGTCTTCCTTCCATCTTGGGCCCAAATGAACCCCTTTACTTTTATCTTATTTGGAGGACATGTGAAATATAAGGACAAAGACATCCACAGTTCAGTGAATGCTGGGGATAGAATGAAGAATTAAGAACAGCTGAAAGATAAAAGCCATCAAAGGCCTATGGTTATGAGAAAGAGTCAGGATGACACTCATGTCTGCACCCAGCTTTCAAGGCCAGGATGCTAGCTTAGGGAAGCAGATTTCCCTTTCCTTACTCTTGACAGGGCAAAATGCAGATGCTGGACACTCTAAATGGAGGAACTGGGTAAACAACAACCAACAAGTATCTAGCCTGGGTTGTGCAGACCACTTCCATTTGTCACACACAGATGTTCTGGCTGTCACTCTGCTGGGCCTTTCCTGTTTATTGTTTTTGTGTCTCCAGACAGTGACACTCATGTCAAATGGTGATGGAATGTCGGGTCATATTATTCTCAGTGTGATATGAAGAGACAGGCGCTGATGGAAGGTGCCACTTTTTTGGTTCAGATGTGCATGCTCGTCACTGGTAATTAAGGCCAGTCTGCTGGCTCTGACTCACTATTGTATCTGGCTTGAATAGACTCAGCAGGCAGGAATGAAGCAGTTTCAATAGCTTCACAGGCCATGAGTCTCTGTACTATGATCAGGATTGTAGCCAAGCAGATAGAAAAGAGACACCTGAAGAGAGAATATTGCCCTGCAGTGGTCTAGGTACTGTGTAGGGTAGCTCATATATCTTACCTCATTTATGGTGTTTTCCAAGAGTCATATTTTGGGGCTAGGTAAACCCAAGTATTAATCCTGAGTCTTCTCATTTATACATAACCCTATATACATTCACTTCTTTATATATTAAACTAGGATGGGAGTTGTTATTTTATAGTTTTGTGTAGGATCTAGTAAAAATCATTTTCTTATTCATTCATCCAATTTTTGTAATTGGACATATCTATACCTGCCTATTTTCTTAAGTGTGTGATTGTGTGCATGTGTATGAGGGTTAGTGTGTAAAGATTCTCACTTGGGCGCAAGTACACATATGTGCATATAGATTTGGAGGTCTTGGGGCAATCTCAACTATTGTTCCTCAGGCACTATCCATGCAGTGAGCCCATGAGATTGGCTTGTCTCTTTTTCCTTAGCACTAGGATTGACAGAACATGCCCATACCTAGACTGCTTTTAACACAGGTTCTGCAGATTAAACTCATGTCCTCTTATAAGGCAAACACTTAACTATCTGCACAATTTTCAGCAGTGTATCTCTCTCTCTCTCTCTCTCTCTCTCTCTCTCTCTCTCTCTCTCTCTCTCTCTCTTTCTCT
>NW_021620584.1:2002601-2198319 GCF_004785775.1 Grammomys surdaster
AGGGAGGGAGGGAGGGAGGGAGGGAGGGAGGAGCCCATTTTGTTTTGCTTTGGAGGATTTTAAATTGTATTCAGAGGAGGCAGAAAATAAGCAATTTGTAATATACATTAAGACTTTAGCAGAATTTCTGATACATATTAAGAATGCAGTCTTTATATCATGCTAAGAAGCCAGTTTAGTCTGAGAGTGGCTCCTGAGGATGTTTGAAAAGTGACCTAATTTGTGCAGTGGGATTTTTGCTCTCTGAGGAACATTGAGGAGAAATGCTGGAGAAATGTGCATAGTCCACTGTAGTGGGAAATATTAAAAAGTAATCCACGCTACCACTGGCAAGGCACCAGTGGACAGGCTGGCCTGTTCTCAGCCCAGCAGATTCTCTTATCTGGAGCTCTGAAATCTCTCCGCCTAGCTCACTAAGTTTCCATGGAGAGTCGCTGCCATGACAGTCCCACACTTCATAATTCCTACAGCTAGTTGGGGTGCACTTCTTGCAAACCCACACTTTGCCACTGTATCTTTCTCTCTGGAACCAAGATGGGTCATCACATGAAGGAAAACACTACACAAACTTAGTCTAGAATCAACAGGTAACACAATCGCTGGGCGCAGCAGCTAGCATCCTAATTTGTAAGCTATTCTAAGTTACAAATCCTCCGGATAGAGGATTCCGGCAGATCTGCCACTTGAACCAGGGGCCTCCACTACCTATATTTTGTCCTCCATCATCTCTCCTGTCCAAAAGCCAAGTCTCTCTCTCCTGCCTCCCCTCTTCCTCACTCCAACCCAGAAGTCCTGTCTATTCCTCAGCCAGTGACTGGTCCCCTGACATTTTTATTCATTAGGGGAATGTTCTGCCACAACTTCCCTTTTCTATCCAGTAAAATATAAAACTTTTCTCTCAAATATAAACTGAGTATAACTATTACCATTCTGTAATTTGTAAAGCACAAAATAGAGCTAATACCCAGTCTGTTATTTTTGACTATTAAATAGAACACTCTGTTATCTATCCTAGCTTTAAAAATGCTTATAAATCCATATCTGTTATGTCCTAGTTTAGTTCGTATACTATCTGAAAACTGTCCAATTAAATATGTTCTCTCTATGCTAAATAGCCTGGGTTGGCTATGAGACTATAACTAGTCTTTCAACCCCGTCAGAAATCTGAGCATGATCAATATTATCTGAAAATATAGGAATCCTAACACAACTTCCAGAACTGAGATTGTAGAGACAGCTCTTTACCTATATAGCCCTTGTATGTCAGGAAGTTGGAGCTTCAGTCTTCAGCCTTCTGGCCTCTGATCATCTGATAGACCTTTGTAATGCAGAATTTTGAAGGACTGATTGCACTCTCTTAGCAGAGATTATCAGTCAACTGTTCCACTTAGTAAGTCCTTTTTCTAGAAAGTATTTTGTCTGTAGATGAAATGGGCAATTACTGCCCAGTGACTACCTAGCTACAATGTACTACCTCACCTGGAGGTAGAGACACTCAATTTCTTCTTTGAATCCATAAAAGGAAAGCTGCTAGTAACAGATATGTCTCAACAACAAAAGAATGAATAACATTAAGTATCACATTCTGTGGATTTCTGACATTTTTGAAAACCATCTATCTATGTAAAATAATCTGGACTATTGTTCATTAAGTAGTCTCAGATATTTCTAAAGAAAATATCTTGCAAGCAGTCTAGCAATTAACTCAGAGCCAAGAATTTGCTATCTGGCCTTTAACTCAAAGGTTTAAACATCTCAGATCAGTCTGTAATGGCATTTATAGGACTGAGTCAAAGCCTTGCATTCTTTAATGTGTTGTATAGGCACAATGTCTATATGAGAGTAAGAATATTAATCCCAATTTTATATCAATGAGAAACTCATATCAATGAAAACCTTAAATTTGTATCAAAATGAATTTTGTTACAAATTAAAAAATTATGACTTTAACTTAGTATTATAAAGATTTCTACCAAATAAGATTATGGGTACACAATCAATTCTAGCTATTTCCTCCCTGTTCAAATTATGACCATTTCTAAATCCCCCAGAAAGACAACTTAGAATAACCACCTCCAGCTCCCAAACCCAGGAAACTGGAAGGACTCTTCATAATTACTTCCTACTGAATATAAGCATTGAGATATCTTTGAAGGCAGGGAAGGATAGGCTCTGATGATGTCTGTATCCTGACTGGATCTGGCTGAAAGTCCCTGAGATCAGGCATTTAAGCAGGTTAGTTCAGCATGTCTGACAATGAAACCCACCAAAGCTGTATAGTCTGTAATATACAAATCTCAAAACAAACTTTTAGTATCATCAAGATATCTGTATTGTATTAGTCTGTGTAGGGTGTTCAGACTATTTAGGATGAAATTCTGCTCCAATCATAAGTCTTCATTTGCATGATGTAAGGGATGACACAAAGAATATTTTTTGTTTGATTCATCTTAATTTATATTCAGACAGTCTGAATCTATCAAATCTGATCCATATAACTCTGGAAGATGTGTAGACACTAATCACATTTTCTAAGAATGCAAAGACAAAACCTTTCTCCCAAATCAGCACATCCTTCAGTTGGCAACCAGGAAAGCTTGTATCCTACCTTCTCTTCCAGAGGAATAATAAAACAACAACAACAAAAAAACCTCATAGTTTTATTCATTTTGATAATAAAAACAATTCAAAACAAAAGAAGTAAACTAAACAAATACTACATGAGCCTATTTTTAGGTCTGTTCTAATTTATCATGCTGGGAAATTAACCCAAAATTCCCCTGGAGCCCATGAGCAAAGAATATGAGTTTCTTATAAACTGTATTATATCATCTATCTGTTATGCTCTCTGCCTGGAGCTACAGACATACGTTTTATTAATACCTGTCATATCATCTATCTGTTCTGTGGATTGCTTTTTAATATTTTTCTCTACAATCCACATTCCTTGTTGTCAGGCATAGATAAAACCAAATTGCTCAGAGACACAGTCACAGCTGTTGGATCCTCAGTGTGGGTTGAACTACCTCAGATCCATTCAAGTAATTGAAGAGTCACTTTCTGGACAGAGCAACCTCACTACACACATCCTGGGACTGAAGATTTTCCCAGAGTGCAGAACTCACAAGATTGGGAAACGTGTCTCATTGTCACCAAAACTACATCCTGAATTCAGTTTTTAGACCACAGAAAGAGGCTCTATATTCCCAAATGCTTAATAAACACAACTGTTGGGCTGCTTGTACTAAAACAACAATAGTTTACCTTTAATCACAGGCTTAACATGTAAAAGGCATCCCCCCAAATCAGATAAATTATATGTAATTGTATATGTATGTGAACATGTAAGTGTATGAGAAGGCCAGATGTTGGGTGTCCTCTTCAATTTCTCATCACTTTATTTTTGAGACAGGATGTCTCACTGTCTTAGTCAGTGCTCTGTTGCTATGAAGAGACACAATGATCATAGCCACTCTTATAAAGGAAAACAGTTAATTGGGGCTGACTTACAGTATAGAGGTTTGGTCCATTATCATTATGGTGGGAAGCATAGTGGCACACAGGCAGACATGGTGCTGGCAGATAACAGGAAGAGAGAGAAAGACATTGAACCTGCCTTGAGCATTGAAGAACGCAAAGCCCACTTCCAGTGACACATTTCTTCCAACAAGTCCACACCTCCTAAAAGTGCTGCTCCCTATGAACTTATGAGAGACTTTTCATTCAAACTACCACATTCCACTTCCTGGCCTCCATAAGCTTGTAGCCATATCATAATGCAAACCTGCATTCTGTCCAAATCATAAAATTCTCATAAAACTTCCCATCCATAGTCTACAACAGTCTCAACACTGTTTAATAGTTCAAGGCTCAAAGTCTCTCCAGAGATTATCTGTAATACACTGTAAAATCGAAATAAAAAAATCAGATTACATACTTCTAGTATGTAATGACATAGGCTATATATTACTGTCCAAAGGTGAGAAAAGGGAACACAGTGAGGAAATACTGGATCAAAGGAAGACTAAAAACCAGCTGGGCAAACTCCAAACTCTGTATCTCCAGGTCAACGTGCTCTTTAGATCTTCAACCCCTTTCACCTTTGTTGATTGCAACTCATTTTGGTCTTTTGGGCTGTTTCCACTCCCTGTTGGCAACTCCCCTAATCAGGTATTCCATAACTATGCCATAATTCTGTCATCTACAACATTTTGGGGTCTCCAAGGCAATTTAGGATTCATCTTCTCAACTTTACACAATGGGCTCCTTGGGCCTCCACGAAGGGACACCCCTGACACACAACTGACCTTGGTGCTTTTCTCAGTTATGGAGGGAGACTCCATAACTCCTTTCTTGTATTCATGACTCTAAAGGCAGAATCATGTGATTTCCTTTACTGCCTGAGCTTCACTGTCCTGGAACTTGCTCTATAGACTGACCTTTAATACAGAAATATGGCAACTTCTACCTTCTGAGTGTCACCAGACCTGGCCCTAAACTTTTCTATAACAAGTTGGAAATATCTTTTTTTATGAGGTATCTGGGTGTGTTCTTGCCCTGAAGTTACCACTCCCTTTCTTCTATGTACCATCAAGTTTTTTTTTTTTTTAATCCTTTATCTCCTTCAGCACTGGACTTAGCTCCATTGCATATCCTGGTGTTTTTTCCTTCTCAAACTGTACATGTTGCATTTTTCTCACTCAGTTTGCTCCTTTTTGTTATAGATCTGAATAAGCATGTCAACCAATAATCAAGCAACAATATCAATCAGTACTAGACTCTTTTGAAATCACCCCTGCCAAAGTTTGTTAATTCACAACTCTTTAATTTAACTTCAGACAGATTTTTTTTGGGGGGAGGAGGGGGGGACAAGGGTAGAAAGCAGCCACATTCTTCACCAAAATACCACAAAACAGTCTCTAAACCACATACCAATTTTGTTGTCTCCTGAAACATTTTGAGCCAGGCCATCACAGTTCAAATCACCCTCAGCACCACTGTCTTCAGTGCTCCTACCAGTATGTCCCATTCAGTCACACTTAAAGCACACAACTACTTTCTTAATCCAAAGTCCCAAGGTCCACATTCTTCAAACAAAAGCATGGTCAGACTTATTACAGCAACAGTAGCATCTTCTGTCTTATAGTTTCTATTTCTGTGTAGAGACACCACAACTGTGGTAGTTTGAATGAAAATGGCCCCCATAGGCCCATAGGAAGTTATACTATTAGGATATATGGTCTTACTGGAGTAGATGTGGATTTGTTGGAGATAATCCATCACTAGAAGGTGGACTTTGAGGTCAGAGTAGCTTAAAGTAGGCCTAGTGGATTACAGTTAACTTCCCACTATGTGCTGATCCAGATGTAGAACTCTCAGCATCCTCTCCAGCATCATCTCTGCCTGTATGCTTCTATACTTATAACAATGATAATATTTGATTAAAACTCTGTAATTCTCTCATTCTCACATTTCACATACTTTCAAAACCAGCACCATGAGCTTTCAGAAATGCAACCCACAAGAGCAACACCCTATCTAATGAAACCCTCAGAGTATTCTCTGATACTGTAGCTACCCAAGGCTGGAGAGTTCATGGACCATAGAGTAGAACCTACTACCTCCATTTACACAAACCAATGGAATTTCTAGCTGCATTCTAAATACTTATCCTTATACAAACGTACAAGTGTAGCTCTTAACCTCATCAAAGAACTTTCAGGATTTTAGTACAGTTTTTCAGATTACAGAGATCCAAAGCTAGTCAAAATAAAGAATATAAGTGACAATAGAGTTCCCAACCCAATTTACTAAACAAGCTTAACAACCCTTATGTATAGTGTCTGGAGAACACCACCAAAGAGAGGGTAAAAGGTTGTAAGAGCCAGAGTATAAGGATGCCTGCTGAAAGAGGAAGAGTCTGTTTTCTCCAGAAGTAAGCCACCAAATATGTTTTCCAAAGTCAAGTGGTCAGAGTCAAACACGTGTACATGGGAGCAACAACAAATGGACCCAGTAAGTTATATTTCTGAGTATGTATGTGTCTATGTATAACAATAACAGATAAATAATAAAAGGTGAATTCGAGAGAGAGAGTTGGGAAATGGGGGAGGAGAGTGGAGAGAAGAGGTGTAGGTTAAATACAGTGTTCATGTACAAAATTCTCAGAAAACTAAAAATAAACAAAAGGTGAAGAAAAATGACAAAAAAAGCAAGAATTCATGTCTTTTGTTATTTTTATGTTTTTTCCTTACTGTGCATGTTATAGGACTAGCTCCTTAAGTTCCTGCCTGGTCTTACCCAAATAATGTGCTATAACTTGGAATTAATTGTAAGCCAAATAAACCATTTCCTCCCTAAGTTGTTTTTGGTTAAGATTTTGTCATAGCAACAGAAATGAAACTAGAGCATCAATTATGACATAAAAGTGCTGAACTATGAAATGATAATGGTACATTTGGAAATCACAATATTAAATTTTGAGATCACAATGCTGTACTATTGAGATAACAATGCTTCATTTTGCCATCACAATGCTTCAATGAGCCATCACAATGCTGCAATGTGATATAAAAATTGATGTATGATGATACTACAATAGTGTCATCACAATGTTAAATATGACATCACAATGCTGAATTTTGACAACACAACAGTAAGTTTTGCCATTACAATGCTTCATTTGCCATCACAATACTGACATCTGACATTACAAATGATTAATCGTGATATTAAAATATTAAATTGTTCCTTTACAGTAATGAACTGTGACATTACAATACTGAACTTTGATAATGCTGGCTAAGAATGTTCCATTGTGCTGTGACTACATAGAACACAAACACCACAGTGTTGAACTTTATAAGCACAATACTAAATTTATCCAACACAGTGCTGAACTGTGATATTACAGTGTTGAATTGTGATATCATGGTGCTATCTGTGATGTCACAGATAGCATCTGTGTTTTATTATATTTCATTATGTTATCTTTTTTTCTTTTTTTAAAAATTTTTTCTCAAATCATAATTATTTCACACATGGGTATAAACACAGAAAGGCAGGCTTAATAGTATATTATTATGTCATCACAATGCTCCATTGTGACACACAATTGTGTGTTATGTCATCATAATACTTTGTTGTGTCATTACTCCTGAACTCTGACATTACAATGCTCAACTGGCACACAATGGTTCTGAATATTGACATCACAGTGCTGAATTGGGACGTAGCAATATTCCATTATGTCATCAAATGTTGAATTTTGACTTTTCAATGATGCATTTTGTCATCACAGTTTTAAACTGTGCCATTAACATTTTCATTGTCTTATGATATTGCTGCTTATAACACAATAATGCAGACATGTGACATTATAATGTTCAATTTTTCCATTTCAATGTACATGATATTACATCATGATTCTTTCCATTGTGTCCTTAGAGTGTGTCATTGTGTCACTTTAAGGCTGACTTATTTTCTATGTACACAACCTAGAAATGGCATAAATTGGGAGAAAGACAAGAGAAAGTGACAAAAAGAAGGCTTAGAAATATGAACACTATTTTGGGGAGGGCATCAAGCTGAATTCAGCTTGGAGTTATTATTGTCTTTTGATGATTATAGGAGACTATATGGGACTTGCAGCTTCAAGACATGTGAGGGAGGAGTCTCAAAGGCTCTTCCTTTTTTGGAGCTCAGGAGACGAACATGAAGTTTTCACTTAGGTTTTCACTTGCTCCAGATTCTGGTGTTAGTTATTGAAAATGGTTTGGAGCTGTAATTTCTGTATCTGTTGGATTTTAAGATGCATTTTATGGTGGATAGACTACAAGGAGAGCTGGTATTCTGTAGCAAAGTAGCAGGAAAGGTGTGGAGCTGGGGCTGTTTGTTTTCATGGCAATTCTGACTCACTAATACCAGCATACTTCATTTTGTATTTCTTGACTGGGGACACAAAGTAAACCACTACTTCAAGTTCATGCTGCCTTGACTTCCCCACAATGATGACCTGTACCTTTGATCTGTGAGCCAAAATAAACACTTCCTTTCTTAAGTACTTTTGTCGTCTATTCTGCCACTACAATGTAATAAGTAACTAATAGAGAAAGTATCCATTGTTTTAGGCAAGAGCTATGTCTTGGGACTATGCAGATAAAGAGAGCTGGCATTGGTTTTGCTTATGCAAAGGTTACAGTTAGAGGAAAACAGTAGTACAAGAAAGTAGTTGGAAATCAGTGAAATTTCAATTTGACAGAGATTTAAGAATATCTAGCAGGGGAACCTATCAGGATTCAATATAAGTGGAAAGATCCAAACTAAGGTGTGAAGAATGAGAACTAAGCCTCTATTTATGACAGGATGAGAATGTTAGGAAAAGGCTTACTGTTGAAGAAGAATATAACCAAAGAAATGGTGGAGCAAATTAGTATAGTAGGTTTGAGGAAGAAAAACTGTTTCAAGATGACTTCAGTGCTACCATGTTGGAGAGAATGGTGTGGGATGAGAGGCTTACAATTGAGTGGAGAACAAGTGAGGGTGAGATGCAGCTTGACCAGGGGCTAGCAGCATTGTCCTAAGGATGATAAGCACCCCTGAAAGATTTTAATGATGTGCCATGCTCATATTTGTATGATGGAAAGCAGATTGAAGAAAAAAATGTGGTTGAAGCAACTAATGAATGGAAACAGCCAGGGCACAGAGTAGAGACTGTTCCAATGATTCATGAAAGATCTTAACTATGTGGTGTGAGAATGGATTCAAGGATATTTGTAGGATGCATTTAACTAACCATAGATTGGCTCAGTGTTTCTTGGAGTAGTAAAATGCATAGGATTTTATTTACAATATTTTATTAATACTTTTAAATTTTTAATCAAAACATACTTTCCTCATTTCATCCTTCCCTTTCTTTCAATCAATCCCTCTCATATTCTCTTTTTCTAACTGTTTTCATTTCCTTTTAATTCTCTCTTAAATTCATGACTTCTTTTATTATTATTGTTACATATATATGAATGTATAAATACATAGGATAATCTACTTAATCCATTTGATATTCCATATATATATGACTTCTGGGTTGACTTGGACTTGCGTATTCAATTAGGAGGCTCATCCCTAGAAAAGATTAATTTTTCTTCTCTCAGAAGTCTTTAGTTCCCTGCAGTTCTTTATGTTAGGGTGGGGTCTCCTGATATTTCCTCCTTTCATGGTATCATATCTCTTAAGACTGCAATTGTTTGGGTCTTATTTAGGCAGCCATACTATTTTAGAATCATGGATATAGCCTTCTCTGCCATTTCTAGGATACATAATGTCCTAGTAGACTTCTTGGTCCTCTGGATCTTATAATCTTTCTGCACTCTATTCTGTGATGTTCTTTGAGTCTTAGATGCAGGAGTTGTGTTATACATGTAGCCATGTGGTTAGATACCTGAAGATCATATTTTCTCTGTATTTTGAACACTTGTGATTTTATTTGATGGTTTCTATATGTCAGAAATAAGAGCTTCTTTAATAAGTGGTAAAAAATACTTCAATCAGGAAAAAATGACTGATCCTTAGGTCTTGAGCTAGGAGAAGACTTGGCAAAAGACTGTTCTTGAACAAAACCAATTTTCAGGGCACAAGTCAGAGGAACAGGTCTGTAGATCAGACACAGGGTATAAAGAGTAGAAGCTTATTTAGCTCACAGTCCTTTAGTCTGTGAAGTTGTAGAGACTGCTAGCTATTTGGTATCTAGTGAGGTCCTTGTGCTGTCTCTAACATGGCACAGAGAATCTGAATGGTAAGACAAGGCAACTCTGTTAGGTTAAGCCTAACTTCCTCTTCCATAGCAACTAAGGCTATTATGAGGCTCTAATCCTTATGGTCTCATCTAATGCTAATTACCCCTAAAGCTCTACTTCTAAATATTAGTAATTCATAGTTATGAAGACTAAGTGTCCAACTCAGGAACTTTAGCAATATCATTCATACAGTTAAAGTATGAGTCTTCTTCAACATCTGGACAAGGAACTAGGGGCAAGCAATTTCGAACCATGCCCAGTTTTCTTTTACATGAGTGCTGGGGAGGAGAGTCAGATCCTCATGCTTATGCAGCAAACATTTTCAACATTGAGTCATATCACCAGGTCTCTTTACTAATATTTTTGAGAATAACTTATTAACACTGTAGTTCATCATAGCCTATAGTTACACTCCAATCTAGAACCAACCTACAGTGCATCAATCTTTCAAGGTTCAAGCCTCTTTAGTAGTTTTCCACTTACTAAATATATATATCTGTAATATATATACATATATATATACATATATATATATATATATATATATATATATATATATATATTAAAAAATACTTTTAATAAGGGTTTTCAAATGTTTCAACCCTCATTCTAGCCCAACATCCAAAGATAGGGGAGAAAAGATGCTAAAAAAGGACAAGGGGATGTGGACCCGTTTAGAAATAGTTCTTTGGGGGGCAATTCTAATCTCTGTTTGTCAGGATACCAGCAGTACAGTTTAGTAGTGTCAGGATTCCAAACATAAATCAGTAACAGTGGCATGATCCAGCAGAAACATCCAGGATTTCACCAAATTGGCATGAGTCTGGAAGAGGGCCAGAACCAGCCAAGACATTAGGAGAAGTTATCTACTGTTCCTCTCTACATGAAGTGAAGATCAGTGAAGAGGAAGACATGAGACTAACAAAGCATTGCAGAAATATTGTAAGGCTAGCTCTGCAAATGCACCATCACTGTCTGTTGAGTCCTATTTATACTTTCTCTGAACATCATGTGTTTTTCCATGGGTCTTCTTTCAGCAAAACATCACATGAATTTGGATCACATGACATATCCAGAAACTTCTACTTCATATGTGACTTTGAATTGACTACTAGTAGCCACTATTTCATTGCCCATAAATGAGAACATTAAAAGTATGATTCACTATCATAAGGGTCAAAGAAAAGAGCTGGAGAGGCCCCCAACATATATACAGCAGAGGACCACCTGGCCTGGCCTCATTGAAAGAAGATGCACCTAACCCTTGAAAGATTTGAAGCCCCAGAGAGTGGTGAGACCTGGTAGGGTGGGGGTGGGTGGAGAGATGGGAGGTTGGGGAGTGGGGACATCCTCTTGGAGATGGGGGAGGGGAGGAGGGATGGTATAAGGAACTTTCAAAGGGCAGACCTGGAAGAGGATAATGGTTACTGTTAAAATAAAAAGATTGATTAAAAGAGGGAACAACTGGAACATGCCACATGTCTAATAGTTGTTTGATATCATTATTTTTGTCACTAGAAGGACCCACATGGATAAGTGATGGTCCTGACACCTGCTCTCAATATTTTTACTCTTCATTTCTCTCTTTTCTTCTAATTATATGGACCTTTTCTTCTTTTCTCTATGTCACTTAATGCCAACATCATCTTTCCAGTGCCATAAGCCAGCAATCTAAGTTAGACACTGTCTTGGTCCTAATTTCTTTTCCAAATGTTAAAGAAGACACATTGGTTTGAATGCAACTGTCTAAGTTCCTAGTCTAGACAGTTGTTCCTTTATTCTAGAAATGTGAAGATGGGCAAGGGATTAACTCCCAACTAGCAAGCCTAATACATGAGTCTTAGGTTTTTATGAGAAATTTTGCCTCAAAAATCGAAGTAGATGGTTCCTGCAGAATGACATCCAAGGGTGACTTCTGGTCTACACAAGAACTTGCAACACACACACACAAATACACACACACACACACACACACACACATGCTTCACTTACATACTACAGTATGTATATATACATACATACATATTTACAGGGTTGAGTATGTAACTATGGAAATGGTTAACATTTAAAAATTGGGTTATAAGATTTCAAAATATATAGAAAATGTGATTCATGTGTGTGGCATCATACAGCCAAAGAAATACACTATATGTAATGCTACTTCAGACCTATTTAGTAGCAAGTAAGGTGATTAAATATAGTTTTTGTCTTTACACGTCTTGAGAAAAGACAAACAAAGGCACAATTACTCGGTAGAATGTGAATAATAGGGAGCTGTCTGTAGGAAACTACTGAAGCCCAGAGGCCGGAGATTTTTATTACTCTGAGAATTTCAGAATGAAATGAGTACATCTGAGCAGAAATCTGAAAGAACAGGAGTTTATGTGATTGATAAGGAGATAAAAGGACATATCTTCAGAGGAAAGAGTGCTTTGAATCACTTGTTACTCCAGTGTGCAGTGAGCAAATAGTCCTACAAACATTACTGCAACTCAAAACATAGTACCACATTGAGGGCTGCAATTTGATGATCTCCTAAAGATTCTAGGCTCTTCTTCATCTATCCTTTCTTTTATCCTTTCTTTTTGCTCCAAATAACTACTACCGCTTGGTCTCAATATAAATACACAATTTCTAGATTGCATTATAAGCATTTCCATGTCTGTATTAAAGGCAGAACATGGTAAAAAAGGGAGAAAAAGCTGAGTGGATATGCTGAATCTATAGCCTTAAAAACTGTCTTCCAAACACATCACATGATATACAATGGCCACACTTGGCCACACTTAACTTCAGAAAAATATGAACAGAATAGTGCTCCTATCTGGGTACATTATTACTCTACCATTGTGAGACAAAGAAACAATGGATGCTGAGTAGGTGTTCACTATATTGCTAATAGAATAGTCGTGGGTCTAGAGAAAAGTAAGACTGTCACTACTTGTAGTTGGTATTTTAGTTATGTTATATCATATAAAGCCCTGTGTTTCATTATTGGCCCATGTAAAAAACTTAGTCATAATCTATAACCTCTGCTTGTGTCACATGATTATAATTCGTGTTCATGTCACAAATTCTTTGAAAGATAAGGTAAAAAGCTTTCCCCACATGTAAAGAAGTGTTGAATTGTTCTATTTGTATTTTTGAGTAAAAGACTCGGGATGTAGACCACTAACCACTTTAAGAATGCTCTCTGAGGTCTTAAGGATACACAATAAGTGTTTATCTCAGCAGTATGCAGGTTTAACATATGCACCCACTGCTCAAGACTCTTCCAAACACAGCAGATAGTTTTTTTTTTTTTAAAGCAGTCACAGATAAAGGGATGCATTGTTGGAATGCATTGACACCAGATTAATCTAGGGACAGCAGCACTAAAGCACAGTACTGCTGTGCTGGGAGTGACTAAACAGGAGGAAACAGAAGCAGCAGATAATGTCCATATCTGATGGGAAGAATGGAATCCAGAGGGCTGCCTCTTGTGACAACACCATCTTCTTTCTTAATTTCCTGAATAATCCCACCAGTGGCAGGACAGAGAGTGGCTGCCATTCCTGCTGCCACCCTGCTGAGCAGACCCACCATGATTAATTTTCATTTGCAGAAGGCTGAATTATCTCTGCCCCCCCACACACACACACTCCACACAAAGTCTAGTAATTTCTTATTTACTTAAACTTCCTTTCAACATAGGTACAGATGCTTTTCTGGGCCAGAAATATAGTATCATTAAATGGCCATGTCTTTTAGAAATTAGTATGTTTGCCTGAGGATGACATTCACAACATGTTTATTATTAATATCAATAGCAGTTAACAAATGCTGAATATTTGCTTTGTAGTGCACTTAAATGTGACTTTTGTTTCTTTCCTTTTGCTTTGTTTTGAGATGGGTCTTCTTATGTAGCTCAGATGAGCTGCTAACTTATGATTTTCTGTCAGGATCTGGCATTACTAGCATATGCCACCACATGTATGACTTTGCAGATGATACAGTAAGGTCTGGAGAGTTCTTATTTTTTACATAATGCTTAGTCATTTTGGAGCTGTGATTTAAAGCCGTGATATAGTCTTTCCTGATGGCCTAATCCTTAGCTTATATAGCATACAACAAGCGCGCTAAACATCTCTTATGTGCTGATCATTGTCCTAAGTCTATGAATGCAGTTCCTGACCTGGAAAGGATGGATTTGAAGAGTCAGAAATCTGTGTATGAGGCTGCAATTAAAGATTGAAATAGCTGTCTTAGCCAGAGGAATATGAGAACATGAGGAAAATGAGGCTCAGTGTATTCTTGAACCTGATTCAGAAATCCTGAAAGTCACCCCTTCCTTATTCTACATGGTTGTGTGACATTGAGTCATTGCCTCATTGAGCCTCTGATTTTCTTTCTAAAAAGTGGGAGAAACAGCCAAACTAAGAAATGGTGAATATTCATAACAGGGAAGAGAAGGAAGGGTCTATTACTATGGGCATTCTCTTATTCTATTGTGGGAGGGGGGAATAGAATGGGGAAATTTACTAATTCTTCCTCCTTACCTCACAATCTCCTCCTTGAGAACTTTATGATTTGTATTTGTGTTCATGTGTCTATCTGTGTCTCTGCATTATGACATTGTATATTTGTGTGGTCTTATATGTGTGTGTACTCTATGCAAGTGTGTGGATGTGCATGCACATACGTAGGAGGCCAGGAAATGATATTTGATCTCTTTTTCTATTGCTCTTCATGCTATTACTTTGAGTCAAAGTTTCTCATTGAACCAAAAACAAAACAAAACAAAACAAAAAAAACAAAAAACCTCACAGTTTAGGCTAGGCTGGCAGGTCAGAAAGCTTCTGGATCTGCCAGTTTCTACCATACAATACTGGGTTGTATGCAAATGCAGCCTGACATTTTACATGGATGCTGTAAAAGATCTTATGCTTACACATTGCCTTTCTTTTAGATAGGCAGTTTATGCCCAGTGATCTTTGCCTAAGCTCTATAAAGAAGCTAAAGCAAGCCACTGTGAACACAGAGGTCATTGCACATATCTGGCATCCTGAGACTGGATATTGAACTGCTGACAAGACTGAAGGTCTTTTGATACTTGCATCTAATCTTACCTATTTAGTCAGGGTAGATTGAGTACTGATTATTTGATTAATTCAGTTGATAAATATTTATTGAGTTCCTGCTAAATTATTGAGAGCCGATCTGGGTTTTCAACCACATTGTGGCAATAGAAATAGTGGCTACATAAAGAATCCTAGACATGAGAAACCTAGACAATCTTGCTTTCCAACCCCCAAGTCTCCTATCCATTTCTCCTGGAGTCTACACCTTGTTTCATCATCCTTCCTAATGAATTGCTAACATAGTATTGACAGGTTCATGTTCTTCCCTGTAAATGCAGCTCCTAATATGTGAAGACTCTAGTCTTCTTAGCAGGGTAATTCTACTTCATCTTTCAGTTCTAAACCTAAATTTACTTGCCACTTTAAGGAAGAAATTCTTATACTCTTTCATTCTTACTCTGTTACCATTTCACTGTAGCATTTACCATGAATTGTTAGATTTTTTTCTGGCCTTACATTTTAAAGACAAACCCAAGTTCTACCCACCTTAATTTGAAGAGAACTTATTATAAGAAAAAAATTCTAATATATTTTTTAAAGTAATAAAAAAGGAAATTATTTTAAAAATATGTGAATTAATGAAATTGACATAAGAGGAACTAGAAAATCTTAAAGCCTTATGTCTCTTAAAGTATGAAGCTAGTTATTAAAAACCTTCATCTAAAGGAAATGTTAATTCCAGATTATTCAACAGCAATGCCTGCTAAATAATTAAGGAAGAAATAAGATTTCTATTTAGTTTGTTGATTCAATATAAAGAAATAAAATATTGTTATGTACCACATAAATAAACAGAAGAATCTATTCTAAACTTAAATGGAAAATTTAAAATTACAATTTTACAAATGAATAAAAGATGTACATGACCTTGATGCAAAATTTTTGTTGGAAAGAAAATACTCAAACTATACCAATCATTCAGGAAAACACTGAAAATTTTAAACTGTTATTTATCAAAAGCAATGGCAAAGAAGAGTTTCAGTGAGATGCTGGGTGTGTGGATGTGCTTGATTGTAGTGGTTCTTTTCCATTCTCAATGTATATAGCAAACATGTTAGCTTTACATCTTAAATATGTAAAGGATTTTAAAAATAAAAAGTAAGCTGGTAACTGGATTAATATTCACCAAATAACCTGTACCAAAATTATATAATTTCTACAGCTCAGTAAAATGATGAGAATAAAATCCAACATTAAATGTGGAAACCCTAGCCAGATGAGGCATTGTAGGCTTGTATACCCAAGACTTAGAAAGCAGAGTCAGGGAAAACAAGAATTTAAGATCAAGCCAGACTATGTGATAAAACTTACTTTAAAAATGCTGGGGAAATCTTAAGCATATACTTAGTAGTAGAAGGCACGTAAATGACTGAGAAGCAAATGCAAAGCAAAATACAAGTAAAGATATGAGACCATTAACACTAATAAGAATAGCTATAACTCAATGTAAACAAATGCACAAGAGAAAGGGAGAAAGAAAATCAAAATAAAACTTGGTATCATTAAACTACTGGTAGCTATAGAATAAAAAGCAAACAAAAATAAGGTTATAAAATTTAGACAGACATGGAACAAAGAAAGTTAAGTAAAAGGTCAATAACATAATCTAGGAGAGAAGTATATAGGATGTCAGGAAAAAATGTTTTTAATTTTTCCACAGGTTGGAAACAATTATGCAATGCCAAGAAAACCAGAGAAAATAGCAACTGAATTATTCCCACATCCTGAAGTTGTGGAAAAGGTATAACTATTCCATCATATTGGCAGTCTCTAGGCTGAAAAACAAGTGATATTTATTAGCAAAAGGACAAAAGGGAACTTCTAGGGTTATGCAAATGTCCTATAGTATACTTATTTTAAGGCTATACAATATTCTTGTATAGGCACACACAGAGATTTTTTAAAATCTACTCCTTACTTGAAATGAGCACATTGGTTTACAGTGTTTAAAATTTACTTTTATCAATTTGCTTCCATATTCTTCTAATTATACACATTCAAATATCCTTGCTAACATTTATATTCAAGTGGGATTGGTAAGATTGGTTACAGATAATGCCTGCCAGTCTATTCCCAGTCTTCAGGAGTTCACATTTCTTTCATGCTCCCAAGAGTAATGTTTTCCATATTATTCACCCTGAACTGGTAACCAGAGGTTCCATATTTAATGCTAAGAATTTGAAGCCATTCTAGATTGGCTCTTTCTCTCCTCTTCCATATGGGGAAAAGCTTGCTCATAACTGAACAAAGGCCAGCTTTTGTGGGCAATGTCTCTGGTGGGGAGGGTCTGGGCATGCAGCACCTCCCAGTGTGGATGCATGGAGCACTGAACACTGCCACAGCCCAAGCTGAATACACTCATGACTTCTGCCATGGGCTTGAAGTCAGTGTCCTTCAGTATATCTGGGCAGCTACATTTCAAGAAACAAGTCAGTCCTGGAGAGGTTCTAAGTTGGGATGCCATTCTGAGCCACTCAAAGCTCTAGAACAATAGTCCTTTCCTCTTTAGCTGCTTCTCTGACCCTTGTAGCTTTTATTTTACAACCTTGATTTACAAAGGATTAGATGTCATTCTAAGGATGGCTTCTTAAGACACTTCCTATCCCAAATTAGGCACATGCAACCTGCCATGACCTGAGAATACCTTACTTTTTTCCCCACTGTCTAATTTCAAGCCTCTATTCTGGACTCAGCCTCACAGACCTCAGCAAATATATGATGTTTTCTCATATGTCCTTTAGTGAAATGAGGTGCCAATTTATTCTCTAGCAGAGCTCTGCTCATTTCTCATATCCCAGAAAAGTGGCAGCATTTTGAGGATAAGAGGAGAATCCTGTCTCTACCTGTGTAGTCTTGGAGAAGCCCTGGCAATATTAACTAAGTGGGAATTTATTTTTCCAGCGTTGCCTACATATATTAATCATCATTAGGGGACAAAGTAAAGAGAAGATATATTGATTTTTTTCCTGAAGGAATATGTTCTCCTATCATGAAGATAAAACATTTCCACATAAAACAATCAGAAATAATACAAGTAGCCGGGCGGTGGTGGTGCATGCCTTTAATCCCAGCACTTGGGAGGCAGAGGCAGGCGGATTTCTGAGTTCGAGACCAGCCTGGTCTACAGAGTGAGTTCCAGGACATCCAGGACTATACAGAGAAACCCTGTCTTGAAAAAACAAACAAAAAAAAATTCTTACAGTCAATTTTCCATTCATGCTATGAAAAGGCAGACAGTGAAAGACATTGGTATAGGCTAAAGTTATTAGGAACACTATTATAAGGGGAGTGTAATTGGACCTAGTATGCTATGGGCTGGTACATTTTAGGTAGAGGGATGGTGAAAAGGGGTGCCTTCAGGGCAGGGCATCTGTGTTAGGAAGGTTCAATGACACACCTTATAACAGTTTGCTTTTGCATGCCACTGCTGGCAATCTCCCCATTTATAACCACTGGGCTGGACTTATTTTTTTCCATGCAGAAAGATTTGAGGAAGTACTAATGTCCTTACAGCTTGCTATGTTTTATGTAAGCATGACTCATGGAAGGACGGATTCCAGACTTTCTTCTGCAAATACCTACTGAAGACTTTTGACCTTTACCAAAAAGCTCTGAACCAGAGCTCTAATACCAATTTTACAAGTCTTAGACTGTGTTTTCATCAGCTGACACTCCCTGAATACATCAGACTCTCAGCTCTTTCCTTTGAACATATTTCTCATGCATATGTGCATGCTTGCTTGGCAGAGGAAGCAAATGAATGCAAATCCTTAAACAGCTTAAGCAATTGCTCATTCATTCATGACTATGCTGTTGTCATCAAAAGTGCATTCCACAGTGCCTAACACTCAGGAATAAAAATTTCCATTTTCACTCTGTTAAGTTTTAGGATAGCTAGGTTAGAGAGATGACTCAGTGGTTAAGTTCACTTGTTGCTTTTTCAGAGGTCCAGGATTTGGTTTCCAGCACGACACTATAGTTAAGGGAATCTGATGCTCTCTTTTGGCACCCATGGGCACTGCATTCATGCACATGGTACATATACATGCATACAGTCAAAACTCATGCACATAAAATTTAAGACAGTTTTCAAAGCTACAGAATAGGTATGACAACATGAAGTTTTAGGTTTGTCTGCTCATTAGAAATGTGATATCACTAATTCCTCTATCTCTGTTGTTCTCTGTAAACCAAGTGAGGTGGACCATGAGATGAACATCCTCACATCATTTCTGTCCTGGCCATGTCTCCCTCATTCATTTCCAGTTGTAAAAATTTTCAAGTTTTATATTCACTCTTTCTTCCACCCTTAAAATAAGAGCTTTCTAGAATGAATAGAAATATGCAGCAGGAGGAGGTTGGATATGAGGGATGGGGGAATCTCTAGGAATACTAAGAGACCTAGGATATGGGAAGTTTCCAGGAGTCAATCTGGGTGACCTTAGCCAAAATGCCTAACAGTGGAGACATGAAACCAGAAGAGGCTACCTCCTGTAGCCAAGAAGGATCCACAGTGGAGAGATAGGGACACCAACCACTCACAAAACTTTTGACCAAAAATTTGCCCTGTCTAAAAGCAATGCAGGGGACTGGAGAGATGGCTCAGTGGTTAAGAGCACTGATTGCTCTTCCAAAGGCCCTGAGTTCAATTTGCAGCAACCACATGCTAGCTCACCACCATCTGTAACGGGATCCGAAGTCGCCTTCTCATGTGTCTGAAGACAGCTACAGTACTCATATAAATAAAAATAAAATAAATCTTAAAAAAAAGCAATACAAGGACAAAGATGGAACAGAAACTGAAGGAATAGTCAACCAATAACCAGCCTAACTTGAGACCCATCCCATGGGCAAGCACCAATCCCTGACACTATTGATAATCTGTTATGCATGCAGACAGGAGCCTAAGATAACTGTCCTCTGAGAGGCTCTGCCCAGCAGCTGACTGAAACACATGCAGATATGCACAGCCAAATATTGAACTGAGGTCAGGGACTCTTATGGAAGAGTTGGAGGAAGGATTGAAGGCCTTGAAGGGGATAGGAACTTCATAGGAAGTCGAACAAAGTCAATTAACTTGGTCCCTTGGCAGCTCTCAGAAACTGAGACACCAATCAAAGAGCATACACAGGCTAACCTGAGGCCCCCAGGCACAGAGGACTGCCTTGTCTGACTGAAGTGGGAGAGGATGTGCCTAACCCTGCAGAGACTTGATGGGTCAGAGTGGCAGGGATACCCAGGGGAGGCCTCACACTCTCAGAGAAGGGGAGAGAGTAGAGGAAGGGACTTTGGTAGAGGGCAACTGGAAGGGTGGGTCAGTGTTTGGGGTGTAAATAAATGAATTAATTTTAAGAAAGAGAGCATTCTACTTGTGAGGTATTTCACGTTTCCACTTTGAGAATTACTCATAGAATTAAAACATTTACCCATAATTTGCCTTTATGCATATTCTTTCCTGTGAAATGTCCCTCATTGTTAGTCTACATATTTAGAAATGGGCTCAGGCTGGACCATAAATGGGTTCTAGAGGTTAGATAAGAGTCTGTATTCCTCAGGAACTTGTGAAATTGGTTCCCATCTGCCAAAATAAGTCATTTCCCTTACCTCTGGCAGAAGGGACATGTACATACCTGTGGTGTTTATTAGCACACCAAAGGCCATGCTGGCCTCCAGGCTCCCTCTGTAAGACAGGTATTTCTCATTTCAAAGTCTATGCTAACATCCAGGTCCTCTCTTCCCCAGACATTCTTCCTCCTTTAACACACAGGATTTGTACACACATACACACACACACACACACACACACACACAAACACACACTCTCTCTCACCTTCTCACTCATTCACTCACTCACTCACTCACTTACTCACTCACTCACTCATTCACTCACTCACTTTCTCCCTCTCTCCTTCCTGTCTATCTTTTGTTATTCCCCCTTTATGCCATTTTCTCTCTCTTATTATCTATTTCTGCTATTCTCTCCTGCTTCCATAGACCTTGCCGTATCCACTTTGCTATCTTTTCTGTATATTTTGGACTCTTCCAGATCCCTCTGGATATTTTCTCTTATCCAAAATAAAAAAAATTCCCCCAAATAATGGAGTGATCATGTTGGCAGTTTCTTTATTGTGACCCCTTTCACAACCTGAACCTGATAATTTCATTGATCGAGGTTGCACCACCTCCTCTGAATGACTCTCTGTGATCTTCTCAGAAGATGACTCTTTCTTCTCATATTTGCACACAGATACTGATGTGGCTGTACTATGTTTGTAATTATATATTTAACATCTTTTTTTTTATTCAGTGCTTGTCATCAATCTCAGTGCCTCCTACATTCTAGGCAAGTGCTCTGCTACTGAACCATACTCCAGCCCAGAGGGACTATGAGGGCTTTTTCATGTACATCCACATATTTGATTTTGTCCCTCCACCTTCTTTAGACTCCCTCATACTATTTTTTATAATTGAACTAAGTGAGTCTCAGGTTACTCCTCTTATTCTCCTGCATTACTGGTGCTCAGAGCAGTGACAAGATAACATAAGAAAAGCTTGTTGAATGAATACACCGTTGTGTTCACCTTCCACTAATTTTCACAGAATTCAGGGGAATTGTTTTAATCCCAGATAGAGCAGAGCACAATTAAAAGAGTCAAGTGTTTTTTTACTCTAAAAATGTTTTAAAATAACCAAACCATGAGAGTGACCTAAATATCCCCTATAACCCCATAGTTCATGATAGGGAATGTGATAAGAGGCAATGTGGCTTGGAGTGAATATGGAGTGACATGTCAGTCACATCTAGGTACAGATTCTAGCTCTATCACTCACAGAGGATCTGATTTTTTTGATTAGTTTTCATATCTACAAAATGAGATGATATTAACATCCATTTTGTTGGATTTTTTGAGAACAAGTGCCTTAAGCCTTGGAACACAGTTAGAACATTGCCTAGATGAACACCAGCATGTCCCTTGAGTATATTTTCCCTGGGGGAAAAGGAATAAAAGGAAGAAAATGATAGCAGAGGAAAGAATTATCATTGAGTCTCAGAGGAAAAAAGAGCCAGATATGTGAGCAGCATTGTGGTAGCCAAAGGGATCCAGGAGTGAAGAAGTCTATAATCCAGCCCTAGGTTCAGACATGTCCCATACTCTTCCGGGGTGGGATCTCATGTGTGCAAGTGCCTCATTAGAGGGCAACAGTGAGCAGGTGCTGCCTGGGAACCATGCACACAGTGAACACTGGCAATATCAGTGGCAGGACCCACCTACCAACTTGATTACACAAGACTGGTCTACTCTGTACACCTTCCTCTCACTCACAAAGCCCTCCTGGGACCCTCTACTATGTATTTTCTACACATAAATAAACATAGTGGTGATATCCAACACTGGCTGAGTGGTTATATTTGCTACATGCAAAATGCCTTTTAAAATCAACTTACTTAATCTTTAAAACTCTCCTATGAAGAAAGCTATTTATTTACCTTAATTTCATAAATTATGTGTTAAAGCACAGAACTAATGGTACCTTGGAACTGCAGAATCAGAGCTTGCAT
Source organism: Grammomys surdaster (assembly GCF_004785775.1). Classification (NCBI taxonomy): domain Eukaryota; kingdom Metazoa; phylum Chordata; class Mammalia; order Rodentia; family Muridae; genus Grammomys; species Grammomys surdaster. The sequence continues at coordinate 2,025,077 of NW_021620584.1, forward strand.
GGACTAATGTAAGCTGACAGTTACATTTTCAGGAATTTTGTAAGCTAGTGGTTAAGCAAAGCTCTTCTTGAAAATTAAATTTTTTATAATGTGAATAAAATACATCTAAAACAAGACAATAAACATGCAAAATTCATCGCTTCCTAACTATTTTACTTTTATTTATTCTCTTGGGTTTGTGTTTTGTGTATCCATATGGTGAAAGTCAACAATTGTAAACTGTTATATCTCACTTGTAGGTAATGTCATAGAGGGCAACTCTAGTGGCTATATTTGCATCACTGAAAATGAATGGAGCTGTGAAGTAACTTGATCATAGCCATCCTCTTCTTGTAGAGTACTAAGACAGATTTGACCCTAGACTCCAGAACATATTCTGTGATTCACATCCCCAGAGGAATAGCATTGTCTATAAACAGCTCAGTTCATATTTCATGAAAGTTTTCTTTTCGATGCTATGCTTTCTCTGAACTCTCACCAGGCTTCCTTCCTTGCACATATGTGTTGCCTTTCCCTAGTCATCAACTTCCGATAACCTACTTCCAATCCCTTAACAGAATCTCAAGTCTGCCTGGCAAGGATTCATGGGTATGTCTTACTTTAATTCTCATCCAGTTTTCTACAGTAGTGCTCACCACTGTATATAATTAATTGAGAAAAATTAATTGTGTCCAGTCTTATTTTTCCCACTTGGATGTATGTCTCTTGAGAACCAACTCTATAATTGACGTCCAATGCTAATATTTGAAGTCCAAACAATGTCACATATAGTTAGTGACTATTTGTTCTGATGAATGAAAATATCAGAATTCAATGGTCATGATTTTTCTTGGTGGAGAGCAAGAATCTGACATGGGCCAAGGACAATGAAATGGGCTTCTTGGCAGGAATATAACACTGGCCAAGGACAAGAAAACAGGCTTCAGGCAGGAATCTAACATTAGGCTAGAACAAAGAGTAATTTCAGGCAGGAATCTAAATCTTAGGCCAGAATAAGGAAGTAGGCTTCAGACATGAAAATGACTTTGGGCTAGGACAGGGAAGTCTGCTCAGATATTTTGGTCATCCTGATAAGCTCTTAGAAACAATGATCATGAGAGTGTTCACATAATTGGATTTAATGCCTTGCTTTTTCTTTGACTATTTGTGTTTACTGTTTTGCTTGTTCCTTGACTATTTGCATCTATTGTATTGCTAAACCCACAACCTAGAACTGACCTTAATATATGCATTTAACTCAAATGGTATAAAAGCAAAAGGAGGAGGCAGGGATAGGATGGGGATTCTAGGGATAGGAAATGGGGAAAGGGGATGCCATCTGAAATGTAAATAAAATATCCATTTAAAAAATGTAGACAAAAGGACTCTGATTTTGTGCTCTTGCCTGTGTCCACTTTTATCACTGAACTTTGGACACACTTTGCTCTGATTCTTGGCTTATTGTTGAAAATTATCTGTGGCCAACAAATTGAGAAGTGACCACACTTCAGCTCCAAGGCCATGTGCATGTTCCCACTCATTCTCTTTAATCTTTGCTAAAGTTCTGAGTGAAGTTTTCTCAATTAATCCAGAAAATAGGTGGATGGTAGATGGAGCAAACCTATGTCCTGTAGCGCTAGTCTTGATTAGCTTACCATTGGCTCCATGCTGACATATTCTCAGTAAAGTGGTTCTTCTTAAATATTGGAGCTGCAGATTGACTTATTAAATGGCAAGAACCAACTGATATGCAGGATCTTCTGATTTAATTCACATCTTTACACTATTAATTGGATGTCTCAGTCACCGAAAATTTATTTGCTAATGGCTTCAGATCCTGAAAGACCAAGATGAAGATGTTCACAATTTAATTTCCTACAAGGGCCTTTGTGGTTTGCACATGGCTTTCCTTTCTTTGTTCTTTGTTTATGTGACTTTTCCTATTATTTACATGTAGAAAAGAAAGAGTGAGAAAGAGAGAAAAAGATGTCATTCCTTCATGTCTTTTCCTCTAAGGACTCTAATCCTGAAGGGTCAGGTCTCATGCTTAAGACCCCATTCAATCCTAAGTATTTTTTAGAGGACCATCTTCAAACATAGCCACTCTAGAGGTTATGTACTGAATACAGGTTATATACAGTAGTTTTGTGTTGTTGTGATAGCATACTTGACAGAACAACCTGAAGGAGGGGGTTTTACTTGGTGTCACATTTTCAGAGTTCACAGTTTCAGTTTCAGCTTAGTTCATAGTCACCTAAAGCCATGCACTTGGTGTAACATCATGATGATAGGCAAGAAGCAGAGAGCAACACCTGCTCAATCTAGTCAGGTATCACCTTCCAAGGTTTTCAAAACATTCTCAGTATCTCCAAGTGGGGGACACTACAGATCCCAATCAAGTATTCAATATGTGAATTTTGGAATGCTAAATACATCATTCAGATTTTTTTTTGTTGTTCATCTGAAAATTAAGGGTGCCCAGTTAGAATATTCATTCACTAAATGTGTACTAAAACCAGAAGACAGGTTATTTTATGCCACAAAATTCTGCAGAGTTGGTGGTGTGTGAGAGAAACCCTCTTCTTCCTCTAAGGTTAAGAATTTGAGAGTAAGAAGGGAAACAGATAACCACTGCTTAAGTACATTTGAGTATATTTAAGCATATTGAGAAGAGAATATAATGCTTTCATATGATTTTTTTTAAAAAATTCACATTAGTGTTTAGTACCTCAATCTGGTTATTTAGTTAAAAAATGAGTGATTGAGTTTATTAGTCTAATAATAGTACTTGTTTGTCTGTCACTGTCCATGAAAATATCCAGGAACATGAGGCAGAATAAAGTCTGAATAAAGTGGAGGTGTGTTCTGCTTGACGAACAGGAATCACATAGTTGAAGGAAGAACTTCTGGGTGGGACTTCTGGCTCAAGGGCTGCCTTGGGCAGTCAACAACTCCTACCTTCTTCCTCTGCTCCCCTCTTCTACATCCCACAAGCACATCAGGAACAATGATTGTACACCATGCTGCTTCTTATTTTTGCAAACCATTGGCCTCAGTGCCTGTCTAGTTGTTCACATGAGAGATCTGAGTCACCTTTAGCTCCCTCACTTCCCCCTGAGTGGAACCAGTGGTTGATTTTTCCATTGATATGAAGAATTCTGCCATGGCTTTAACTGCAAGCACTGAGGGCTACACCATACTCTAGAAAACTAACGTAACCTATCTCTTAATTATCACCTTAATGTAACTTAGAATGTGGATGCATTTACATATAAACAGGATGCTCAGGGAGGCTAATGTCTTTTTCAGAACTAGGGATTTGAACTCAGTTTAAGGGGCCCCTTTTTCACTGTCAGACCAGCTACAGTTCAGAAGTTTCTCCTGCCCCATAATTAAAATTTGTAACTGGACACTTGTCTCTGTTCTCAGAGAATTCCTGGCGTCTATCACTGATTTGCTTTTACTGTGTAAGATAGTAGTTATTTACATGAGCTGATCACCACTCAATTTAGTCTTCCCTATTTCCAGCTCACTATCCAATATTCATGATGTGCTCCTTATACATGCTTAGAAATGGAATTTCTTCACTTCTACTTACCAAATATGACATTGCATCTCTCATAAATTGTAAGGAATAATAAAACACCCCCATATCCACCTGTTCTTTCCCCCAAAAATAAAAGAATTTAGTGAGTTTCCAAAATGGCCACAGTTCACTTCAGGTTTCTCTGCCTTAATACTAGAATGGCAGACATTTTGTCCTAGTTAGCTTTGACTGCCAACTCAATATAGCTTGTCTGAGAGAGAGATTGGTCCATGAGCATGTCAGGAGAGTGTTGTCTTGACTGGTTAACTGGGCCCTGGAGCCCAATCTATTCAGGAAAATAGCATTCCCAGGGTAGACGGTCCTGGGCTAGCTAAACAAGAACCTGTCAGCAAGACAACAACCAACAATCCTCCTATTGTTTCTTCTCCCAGTTTCTGCTCAAGTTTCTGCCCTTCACTCAATAATGGTCTGAAACCTGTGTGCTGAAATAAATCCTTCTTTCAATAAGCTGCTTCTGGTCATAGTATTTATAACAGCAGCAGAAAGTAAACTAGGACAACTCACAAGACCCACCAATCAGAGGGGACAACACTCAAGGGGCTTGCTACTATACATGCCCCAGACCTGCAGGGAAATGCTCTATATGTCCAGCTGAGAGGCTGGTGAAGACAGACATCCTTTCCTTCCAGAATCCTAAACAGCTTTACTCTTGTTTTATTACAGCATTTTACAGACCTTAGAACCAAGATACATTCTCTTAAAAATATATACAGTACCAGACACAACACAAAAACTAGTGATGTGCAGCCCTGTGTATGTAAAACATGTATTTGTTGCCTTACTTGTGTCTCCCCTCTCTTCACCACCATAGCTCAATATTTTCTTTACTCTTCCACTATTTCTGTGTTCCAGAATTCATGTCTGGGCACCAGCAGACTGAAGAAAGAATTAAAAGTTGCCTGCTATTCCAAAAGGTGTTGGGGATGGGGGACAAGTTGAGCTGCTTTCCTGAGGAGAGAGGAGAGACAGGCATCTTAGCTGCCAATCATCCCAGTCTTTAAGTAATCCCTCAGGTTTTCCTGGCAGAAAAGAAAACCTTTGTTTACCCAAGATAGGAATTGAGGTGTTTTCTTCTGCCTTTTTTCCCCTTGCTTGTTTACTCTCCTCTTTCCTACAGGGGAAAAATGACTGAAATAATTTTTTAAAACTTATGGTTTCAAATCAAACAATTTTACTCTGGCAGGAGAGAGATAAAAAGTCCTGCTGTGTTCCTGTCTGCAATGAGGGTGTTTCTAGGCTGTTCTGAAGCACAGTGCATGGGCAGGAGCCAAGGGAAAGGAGTAGGGGTGTTGCCCTGTGGTGTGAGGACTGAAGCTTAGAGAAACCAGTGCTTTGTACAGAGCAAATCAATACCTACTTCCAGTGCTTAGACATTTGCTTGGCTTTGTTTCTGTCCCCATTTCAAAGCTTTAGAATCGTAGGAATATGGGTGTTATGACTTTAAGAATATCCTTATGCTACATTTGACCGTGTACCTAGAGCTCAGGCTTTGAAAATTTAATGCACAGCTAACAATCAAGAGACAGTCATTAAGAGGTCATTGGGTCAAGCATCCATGTATGGAGTGATGTGGTTATCAGGAAGTGGGATTGGTAGGCCTGTTAATTAAGCTAGTCCTCCCTGAGCATGGGGTCTCGTTTGCTTCTCTTGCTTTTCTCTGCAGTGGGGTGATGCAGCAAGAAACACTATCCTCCCAATGTTGGCCTTTTAATGTTAGACAGTTTAGTTTCCAGAAAGGTAAGAAATGACTCTCCAATCTTTATAAATTATCCAGCCTAAGGGTTCTACTATATCAACAGAAAACAAACTGGACCTCCAAGCTGTGTCAAACTTCCAAGGTTAAATGAACAGTCCTCTAGAAGCTTGCTTCTTTCATATATCAGCACACTTACTGGCATTGCTGATAGCTGGCTACATACTCAGGGACCTAACAACCTCTAGTTTGGAATTCTACTAGAATTATTCCAAAAACGTAGGGAAAGGCTACCCTATACTCATTTGGCTACATGCCTAAGATCATGCAAGTACAGTAAGTAGCACCTCAATTCCATTTTAAAGTTTATTTCATAAATTATCCATTTAGATATGAACAGCAACTGGCAAGATAGAACATAATATTAGTGGTAAAATACATCCCATTGGCTTCTGTGTTAGGCTAGTCAGTCCCCAGCTGTTGGGAGTTGGTTAGAGAGTCCTGGCTAGTAGATCATTGGGAGTTTACACTCCTGCTTTTACTCTGCCTTTCTGGTGTCTTTCCTACCAAGACATAAGCGAGCTAAGTTGAAAACACCACCATGAATTAAGGCTTTCCATTTGTTATACCTTCCCCATCATTATAGACTATTCTTAGTAATTTCCTCATTCCCCTAGTCACTGATTACTACTATTCTATTGTTTGGTTATACAAAACCACCCTCTATAGATCACCACAAGGTTGGTATCATATAGTACTTGTCATTCTGTGATTAACTTATTCTGTTATTTCCTTTGAAACAATGTCCTTCCAGTTACGCCAGAGTGGATATAAATGACAGAATTTCATCTCTTTTTTTATGGCTGAATTGCATTCCATCATGTGTATATACCATATCTTTATCTCTTCATCACTTTATGAACACTTGTGCTGTTCTCATTTATTGGGTGGAATTCTGTTTTGGTTGCTATAGATTTATAGTATGCCTTAAGTTTGAGTGACATCAGTCTTTTTGTTCTTCACCATCATTTGCCATTTGTCTTTAAAATTAGTTCTTAAATATTCCTGACATTGATTTGGCAGGGATTGTGTTGAGCCTGTTGTCCAAACTGGGAAGAACTGATATTTATTCATCTGTGAAATGGGGGTTTATCTCTCTATTTATCTGGTTCTTTGATTTCTATCATCACAGTTTTATAATAGTTCTCATATGCCTCTTGGACACATTTCACTAGATTAGTGCTTCAACATTTCATTATGGAGTCTAGTATACAATATATAAACATATCTTGTTTTTAATTTCATATTGTAATAAATCTTAACCCATCTGTAAGAAAGCAATTGATCTTTGAGTATTGAGTATTGTTTTATATGATCACTTTGTAGTTCTAAAAATTTTGTTTTCTTTAGAATTTTCTACATAGGTAATTATATTGTTAGCAAAAATAATTTTACTTCATCCTTCTTCCAATTAAAAATGAAATTGTGGTTTCTGAAGAAAATATCACATGCCACAGGAGTGTTTGAATTGTCCCAGTCCATCTCACATATGCCCTGTAAATAACAATAACTTCTGTTTTAGTGAATTTTACAGACACTTTCAATGCCTATATGGATTTGTAGATATACAAGTCCTTACCAGTTGACACAGAATTTGATCTTACTCTGTGTGCATATTACAATTATTTCCTTTTCATTTGTCTACATTAGGCCAAAATAGTCCACATCACTTTTCTTTGAGATGTACAATCACCCAGTGTAGCTGTGCAGTAAGATACTTAAGCAGGATCCTACAAACAGAAAGTCATTTCTAGGCTTTTATTGTCAGAGAACATTGAAGAGAATATTTGTGTCCATATGCAAGAATATTTGTAGTATGAAACTCTAGAAAAGTAAGTCATATTTAAATTTTGATTAAAACTTGATTTCAGTTTTGACAGTTAAGGAACTTATAAATCATTAGTCTTGTCTTTCACAGAAAATCTAAAAAAATTAAAAGGCATTGACTTTTGTTGGACCAATTAGAGAATAAAACAACTGCATAGAAATCTGTTTAAGATAGACACATTTAGAGAACATAGCCAAGTCAAAGCTGCTGGGACCATAGACATGGGAGTACAAGCATGGGCTTTTCACGGATTTCTTCAGGGTTAATATGGATGTTGCAATTTCGGAGTGGTGGATTCTCTTACTTTTAAAATATCAAGGCTGTCTAGAGTTTTCCATCCTCAGCTACTCAGGTGGGGAGGAGAAAGGGCACAACTGTGAGGAGGTCATTGGCAGTTTGCAGAGCCAGCCAAGGAGGTGGATGGTTGGTATAGAGCAATCTTCCCTCCCAGTGTTTATGGCAAAAGCATTAGTTAGCTGTGTATGATTAGTAGATGGCTGGCAGGTGGCTGCTGATCCCAGCGCCTAGCCACAGCAAGTGTGTTTTTTTAAATTACATGCAACATCATGGTTCCTGCATTTTCTCTTCAAGCAAATGCATTAGTTTTCTGCAAATAAGTTTGTAGGAACTAAAGAGAAAATGAGGCATCTGTGTGGAAAGCATGGGTCCTCATAAGATTAGAGAAATAATTAGGAAAGGCTGTCAGAAGAAGCAGGTACTGTAACAAGTGTGACCTTCACTAGATGGATAGATAAACCAGCTCTGACATCTATACTGGAGATATTATTTAGCAATAAAAAATGAAATGAGCTACTAAGCTTCAAAAGCTATAGACTAATCTTGGCACATACTTCTCAGTGAAGAAAACCAGTCTGAAGGCACCACATCTTGTTTGATACTTCTTTATAGCTAAACCCATGTTTTCTACACAAATGCTTCATTTTTCTTCAGTTCATACAAACTGATTTGCAAAAAACTAATGCATTTGCTTGAAGAGAAAATGCAAGAGCCATGACCTTTGCAAGTATTTTTCCCAGTATCATTTTCTCCACTAACCCCACTCTTCTTTATAGCTGACTAGAACTACAGTGTGTCTTCTCCCATTTATCTGTTCACCAGTCTAGAAGACACCTGTTGTGTTCTCCAAAATCTTTCATGTGAGAGCACAGTAGAACAAGGATATGTAGTGGAACAAAGATAGTCTTAAAAATAGCAAGTGTAGATATATAGATGGATTTATATTGTGTTTATTAAGAGAAGTGCATCCCTAACATGGACATGCAGGTATCTATCTATGCATGTTGATTTAGCATTCTTCAGAGGTGTTCAAGCTGAGCATTATAGTGACCCTGCTTTTGGTGTTTTCAGGAAGCTCTGTTCTGATTTCCACATTGGCTAGATAATTTTTATCTCCATTAGCAGTGTACAGGCTTTCCTGTCTGCCTGTGCCCCTCACTGTCATTTGTTTAATTGTTTTGAGGACAGTCATTCTTTCTGTGGTGAAAGAGACTCATGGTGTCTTTTTGATTTATACTTCTCTGCTAGCTAAGGGTGTTGAACATATTTTTCCATGTGTTTATTGGTGATGCATACTCATATTTTAAAAATTATTGATTCATTTCATTAGCCAAATTATTTGCTGGATTTTGGTGGGGGGTTTAGTATTTAATGTTTTTGAGTTATTTACATATTTTGGTTATTAAGATTCTGTCGTGTGTGTGTGTGTGTGTGTGTGTGTGTGTGTGTATTATTTTCTCCCATTCTGTAGAGTCTTTTCATTGTATTACTGGACAAATGACTTTTTAAAAAAGATCTAAAAGATTGAGGGATCCAGAGTGCGATGTACAGTATTATCTAACTGCATCCCAAGTGTATGGATCAACTTCACCTAAGGGTGTAGAGGCCTGGAGTGCTGACCTCAGTAACTTTGGAAATGAATGGAGCCTGTAGGAGGAAAGGCAAGAAAAAGCATGTGCAGCCCTGATAAAGCTGTTTCCCAGGAGGTTCAGGTTAACAATCCTAAAAACATATAAATTCTAAATGCATGTATATTCAGCCATTAAGTAAATGGATTATAGCTGTTGGGAGTCAGGCTACTTGCTGCTAGAGTGGGAGGTTGCAAATAAATGAAAAAAAAAGAGAATAATCTGGGTGGTGGTGAATTAAAATTGGAGATGGAAGTATGAATTCATGTTTATCCTACTATGGATTTGGTTGTTTGCATATAGAAACATAAATATCTAAGAGATTTAGTACACAGTCATTTTTTCATTTTGTCAGCTGGGAGATCCAGAAATAAAGACACAACCAAGGCAATGAGTGTGCTTTTTGCTGCTAATACTATAGTCTAGTAAAAAGAATAAAGCCTCTTTAGAAAATGGCTGATTCTGAATGGGAGCAGTATGTGAGGTAAGCAGGAAACAGCTTGTAGCACAGAAAAAGAAAGAATTGTTAGTTTTAAGCACAGTAGTAGGGTGTGTTATAAAAGAACATTGGAGCAAATTGAGTGAGCTCCCAGGCTAAAATCTGAAATGACTTACTTCAGCAATAAAATTCCTAAGTGAGATGAGACTAGCTTTCAAAGTATAAATACAACCCATGCATTGTATGAGTATCAATAAATTATTGAGTAGATAAATGGAAACTAAAGTATCCCATTCAAAATGGCAGATTATTTTAAGCAGATAACTCCCTATCAAGAAATGAGAGTATACCTTCTCACTCTTGATCAGAGTTCAGCAGGCACCTGGGAATTCCAACTTCTTGCATCTCAGACCAAAAACTGGGTGAAGGCTTAGGGATAGTGGTAGAAACTGAGAGTGTTGTGAGATAAAGGAAGGGCCCTGAGGGTAGAAGTGGGCTAGAGAACTTGGAAAGGACTCTAGATCAAAAGTCTCTGGCACTGAGCACTGTGACCCCCATACTCTCCCAAACTGTCAGAATTTTTCCTTATGCAGGCTTTTTTTTTAAAAAATATATATATGTAATAGGGGTCCAGTCTTTCTCTGCTATTAGTTTCTTCCACATGTTAATCTTCATGTTTCTTTGAGACAAGGTCTCACTGTGTTGCGATGGCTTGCCTGAAATTCACACAGTTCCTCCTATCTCTGTGTCTTGAGTGCATTAAAGGCCTGTGCTTTCATATTTCATATCAAATTTTAATCATGATGCTGTCTGCATTCTACTTTCTTATGTTCCTTCAGTATGGGCTGCAATAGTGGTTTTCTTCTGGAAACACCATGTGAAAATGGAGAACAAATACATCAGAGAATCTGGACGAGAAGCTACCTTGACCCTATGATTAAGATTATCATTAGCAAGCAGAAATCCTATGAGGAAAGGCCCTTAATAAATGACGTGATGAGGGCAGTATCTTACAGATACTCTCCCAAAGAACATACAGCCTCATTTTAGCCAGGAGGGTAACATTAAACAGTCCTAGATGAAAGAAATTCTATAAAAAGACATCACCTGCTCTCTTCAAAACTATTGAGATGACCAAGAATAACGAAAACTATGGAATATGATTACCGAAGATAGCACAGTACCCAACTGAGAATTCTAGAACAGAGCTGGTTTATCACATGAATTATAAAAGAATCTGAATGATGCTATAACTTCAGACAATAGCAATGTATTTGTATTGATTCATTTATTTTGGAAAACACACTATGGTGATACCCAACAGAGGGAACTTCTTATTCAGCTGCATGGAATTTAGGTCTAGAAGGAAGCCAGGTAGCTAGATCCGGGTCCCTGTAGACAGAGAAAAAGACTTTCAGTCTGGCTGCAGGGTTCAATCTGGGCAGGAGTCTGGTGGTTTTCCAGTTTGGTCATGTATATGACATTTTAGAAGAAATTCTTTCCTTGTGTTTTAAGAGCGTTCTTTCTCATGGGCAGTGTTGGAGGGTGGTCAGAGGATCCTTCAAGACTTCCCAGCACTACCCTGCATCTTTCTAATTTTCTTCTGCAGTGAACTAGGAAGGCAAGGAAAGAATGTTTCACATATAATATTGATTAGGATATATACAGCTTGTTCTCCTTGGACAGGTTATGTATTAAGTCTGGAATTTAAATGTCTCTTGTTTATGATGATCTTGTCGGCCTATGGAGTAATATAGGATGTTAATAACTGGAGAAACTGTATGTAGGACATAGGAGAACCCTCTATTGTCTTTATTTTCATGCAAATCTAAACTGTAAATTTTATGATTAACATTTTACTTATATTGACAAATTACTCAATAGGAATGACTTATACACACATACACTAACTATGCATTAGGTATTGTATCCCTGTACTCTTGACAGACATAAATATTATCAGTCCTTTTAATTTTTTAATTTGAAAGATGATAAATGATATCACATTGCTTAAATTTGCATTTTAAATAACAAATGAGAGTTAGAGTCCACCTACTCATTGATTGTCCATTTATATGTTTCCCTTCTAGCTGTAAGTTGCTTTCCATTACTCATTTTTCAAACTGGTTGTCAGATCTTTTATTTTCCTCTCTCATTTTTCTCTGGTGTAGAACTTTTGGTATGGTAAAAATAACAAGGAAAAAATAAGTTTCTTTTCATAAGTTGGTAAATACTTTTTCAAACTATTTTTCTTGACATGCTCTCTCTCTCTCTTTTTCTACCCTCATCTCTTTCTTTTATTGTGAAGAAATTTTAAAGGCTTTATGTAATCAGATCTCTGTCTTAATTCAGTTCCAGGATTTAATCACACTCTCATTTCATCTTCAAATTGTGCTCCTAGTGGTTTGATTATTGTAAATGATTCTTTTCAAGCTGGTTCCTATTTATTTTAGGTGTTCTTGTGAGGATGTCCTTGAAGCATTCACAACCTACTGTCAGCACAAACTGATTCTGAGCTTTGTTTTTGTTTTTAATTTTTTCTATACATGCCTCTGATGTTTTGAAGCCCACATGGAAGCAGGTACCTTTTGGTACCTTGGAGACAGCAACTACCTATGTTTAAAAAAGTATACTTAAATGTTCTTGCGTTCCTGGGATATAAAAATACGATGCCTCTGGTGTGGTGACAGGAATGGCTTCTCCTTTCATGTGGTTCTTTACATCTTTGGAAACCTGTCAGCTAAGCTTTTGCTGTTAAGATTTTTGAATTGAAATTTTTTAGCATTTCGTGTGCTTGAATGTATATGCACTAATGCATGCAGTGCACTTAGAGGCCAGGAGAGGGCAATGGATTCCCTAGAAGTGGCGCTACAGATGTTTGTGAGCTGCTATGTCGATGATAGGAACTGAACTCTGGTCCTTTGCAAGAGGGGTAAATTCTTTTAACCACTGAGCCATCTCTACAGGACCTAACTAGCTATCCTTAATATTCTCTTCTGGTACTCATTGGTTCCTGATGATCACATGTTAGATTTGTGTTCTACAAGACAATCTTTGACTTCTTCTTTTCAACAGCAGCAATCATTTTCTTGATGATTTTGGTTCATTTCATGACTATAGCTTACACTTCTCAGTTATAATTATAGTCTGAACCTCATTTCTGCCTAGACTCACATATCCAATTGACTCCAGCTTTTCCTGTTTATCTAGTAGACATCGAATTGTGTCCATAGCCAATACTGACTTTGTTATCTTTGAACCCAATCCCTAGTCTCCTCACTGACTGGAAAATTTGACTGGAAAATCCATCACTACAGCTGCTAAGCCTACAAGATTGTAGTCATTCATTATATGATATCTCATGCCCTATATCCAATCTTTTTAGAGATCTAGTTACTCTTACTTTGAAATCTGTTCATAACCCAAACATTTTTCAACATTCTTGGTGATAAAATCTCATCCCAAGATACCATCATTTCTCTTCAAGATTATTGTTTATAGTCCTAACTAACATTCTGACTTAAGACTGTATCTTTCCTATTTATCTCCAAGCTAAAACCCAGAGGGATTCTTTTAAATTCATCAGAATATTTTGTTTTTCTTCCCCAAAGCCTCAAATAGCTTCCTGTACTACTTAAATGCCTCCAAGCTTTACTTGCAACTTGTATTAGGGCTCTAAATTACTGTTTCCATGATAGATCTTTGAACTCATTTTCCCTTCCAATGCACATGCGCACTCAACTTTAAACATATGAGTTTGTTTGTTTGCCAATCTTTCAGTACACTGAGCATGTGCTAGCTTTGTCCTCTATGTAAACCCTGTTCTTGCATATGACTCTCCATAGAGCCCTTTTCCAATGCCCTCTTTATGTAGCAGTTTCCCAGTGCTGCATGCTTTGCTTTTTATCACTCTCCTCATTGACAACAGATGTATTATTAATATTTATTATTCAGCTGTCATGTGAGAGCATGTATAATGTAGAACTTGCATTTTATTATATTTAGGGCTATATTACGTAGCACACAAAATTACAATATACAATGATTAGCATATTTGTGATAAGTACTTGTTGATATGAGAATACATGCTATTATGTGTCTGGCAACCAAATAAGAAATAAATACCAAACTCTAGTCTGATGTTATCTCTTAACTCTTGCTCATTTAAATTGAGCCCATGTGTATAATAACCCTTGGGTCTCAGTGGCCAGTACACTGTAGATGTTTCCATGCTTTACTCATGAACAGAATAATATTTCAAGACCCTCCAGTGAGCTGAAAAACTATAGACATAAAGTCAGAACCTGATCATGGAGAATGGTAGAAACATGAGAAAGACATAGGTAAGGAGTAGCATTGTGATAGAAAGGGTATCAAGAGCTATTCTGTGTACTTCAAAACTTGTACATGGTGGTTTGGGAAGCAGGCATGGAGGGAGACTTGAGAGAAGAGCTTTGCATAGTGCTTCTGTAAAAGAAATCCCAGAGAGTCTCTTTATCTTTTGCCCTGTAGCTCTTCTATGAGCTACATCAGACCTCTCACCAGATGATACCTAGATAATGTTCTCACTTTCAAAAGTGAACAAATAATTTTTATTGTAATGTAAACTACTTAATTTGTGATATTTTACTGAAGCAAACATGATGGCTAAGACAAAACAGAAGAAGAGAGACAGACATGACTCAAACAGTTTTAAAAGGATTTCACAGTGCAGCTTGTAACAGATCACAGCAGACTAGACGGTTCCACGAGAGGAGGTTTATTAAGAGAGTGGGAGAGCGGGAGGAGAGAGAGGAGTAGAGAAGTGGAGGCGGGCTATGACCACGTGGAGAGACGGGGAAGGGAAGGGGGGAGGGGAGAGGGCAACCTGCAGGTGCTGGGTCGAGGGGCCAAGAGAGAGAGGAGGGGGGCAAGCAGCCCCTTTTATAGTGGGCAGGGCTACCTGCCTGTTGCCAGGTAACTGTGGGGAGGAGCATACCTGGCCACTGCCAGGTAACTGTGGAGGTGGAGTTTAACAGATTACTAACAAGTTTCCTGTGCCATTTCCTGTTCCACAAGAATTTCATTTTTCCTTACGTTTGCTGCGTCAACAGGCACTTTGATCTCATGGTAGTGGACTATATGGAAAGAGTCCTAGACTTACTTCAGAGTTAGTCTTAGGTTAGAATTATGGCTCTGATACTAAGATCTGAATATAACTAGGAAAATCATTTATTTATTGGTAATGTCATTTGTCTTATCTATAAAAGCCAGCTACCAGGGACTTCACTATGAGATTATATAAGCATCGAATGACAGCTGTAGAAAAAACCATTTAACTTAACACCTAATTCCCACCCTAAATCAGGCACCAACAACTGTAAACTGAACCTGTATCCTGTTGACAGAAATTGATAGACTATATCTGACCAGAAATCAATTTGTAGATTTATCATCTATAACATCAACCAGTGGAACTTGCCTTTCCTGTCTGTCTCTTTCTTTCACTCCTACTTTAATGAAGCTTGTTTTTGTTTGTTTCCTTCTTCTATAATTAAATATTCCAGACTGAGTCATTTATACAGAATAAGGAATTGTTTGACTATTGTACCAGAGGCTGAGAAATCTAAGATCATAGAGCCATTTTCTGATGAGGACCTGGATCTTTGCAAGGTGGAGGATATCACTCAGCTTAAGTTTCCTTTGTTGTTATAAAGTTACCAGTGCCATGCCTGGGACCCCATCTGCAGGATTGCAGTTTGAATTATTTTCCCAAAGCCTTATCTTAAAATACCACTAACACAAGAATTTGGGAAATTAAGCTCCTAATACATGAATTTTTGGAGAATGTATTACTGCCCCTGTGCCTAATTCTCTGGACTCACAGCATCCTTATCTGCATCTGCACAAGACCCTAATTTTCACTTTCAGAGCAAACAAAAACAAAGTGCAAAGTTGGTGGACATATCAATACAGAGTAGAGGAAAGAACACCCCCTCCTGCCAGGGAAAAAGCGAAGGATTAAGAGCAGAAGGGACTGACTCCACTCCCCTGTATTATCCCTCTTAAAGAGAGTGGCTGACAGTCCCCCTGGGAAGCTCCTAAGTGCATCACTCACAGTGTGACCAGCAGGTCCTACCATTAGGAGCCAGGCAAGGGCTCCAAAAGCCTTGGGCTCTTGGGGCACAGAGCTGCTTTGATGAGGACACATTGGGGCATCTTGGGGACTCTGGCTTCTGAAGGTAGGGCCTAAAAGGAGGCTTCAGAATAAGAATGAAAATTGGACCCTGGAAGGGGAGATTCTCTTCCCCAAGATTGGTATGAATAATCACAGGGTGATGCATTTGAAAGCATTCACTCATGTGCAAGCCAGGTCTAGGGTGTCTTGGTCTGGGCTGCTGCTGCAATTTTCTTGGGCTCCCTTCTGAGCTCCAATCCACAGTGCATTAATTCTTATCTTGATTAAGACAAAGTATCTTTTCCATACTTGCTTTCAAAGAGTACACCATTTAGGGACATAAGAACTGTGTCTGAATTCCATCCTGGCCTGTTACTGGTAGCTATATTTCAGGACATTCATTAAATGGAGTCCTAAGATTCCATTTCTTATCTACACATTGACAGCAGTAATACCTTTCATGGGAAATTTAAAATATCATATGAGAACAGGAAAGTTGTATGTGCCAGTCATTTCTCATCTGCATAGAAGAGTTCCATACCACACAGCCTCCCTTTTCTTTCCAGACCTCTGGAGAATTTCTGAAGTATAGGATGGATGCAAGTGCCAACCCAAGAGAGCATAGTTTCTCTCCTGTCACTAATGTCCTCTCTCCGATTTCTTTCCTCCAGTCCCTACAACTTACAAAGTTCTCTCCTTTCCTCCCTCTCTTCCTTCTTTCCTTCCTTCCTTTGTTCATTCCTTCCTTCCTTTCTTCCTTCTTTATCAAAAAAAACACAAAAAACAAAAACAAAACAAACAAACAAACAAACAAAAACCTGCATGAGTGTCTTTGGAGTACTTCGCACTTCTGGTCCTTCAAGAACTGGGCATTTGAATTGTTTCTCTATTCATTGCATCTGCTCCCAAATCATAAAGGTTCAAATATTCTATTCTAGTAAATAAAGACAACTGAGCTTGTAAGTAATTAATGCATAGTTCTCTGCTTTGTTTTCCTGTATTGATCCTCTATATAGCTGTTCAGATATGCATTTTATAAAACATAATTTCCACACTTTTCCATCTCATCAAGGGTAAAGCTGAAGGCTTTCTGCTTATTTTCAAAGCGATTTCTTTGTTCTGTTTTGTCTGAGCTTACAGCTTCCTTCTCCCAGCTAATAGGTAGTTAAGAGTGGTATGCAATTCTTTAGTTCATTTTGCCACCAGGCCAATACAATAATCTTTCTAATAAACAGTCATGCAATTTCACAATGGTTATAAAATATTTGTTGACTTATCTTTGCTGCTTGGGGAAGTGACTCAATTCATGATAGTTGGACAAAGCTTCAACTTTACTTCCTAGGATCTATATGATATTATCAGACAAAACTGCTTTTGTGACAGCTCTGCCACCGTATCGAGCTTGGGCGTAGGGATGGGGAATTAAAGGAAGGCACAGACTCAGGTCATTCGTTATGAGAGAATGTCAAAGCTTTTACTGAACAGGTTCAATATATACACCAAGCCAGGGAAGGAAAAACACAAACTCAAGGAAAAACAGGAACACAACTGGGGGCAATGGGATATCAAGTGTAAATTCCCTTCCTGGGGCACCATGCCTACATCAGGATGTTTTGATCTTAGAAAATCCACAGAATGTTAATTAGTAGACAGCAGCACATAGAAAGTCTCAGCCAGGGCATGGCAGCCCTTCAGGGTCCTACACTTTTGTTTTTGTTTTTCTTTGTTTAAAAAACTTAGATAAAGAGCTAGGGAGATAACTCAGTCAGTGAAATGCCTGAGAAAGAAAAGCTGAGTCCAGCAGTGAAATCCTACAACCCTAGAAGTGGGAAGGTAGAGCCAGGCAGATCCTAAATCCCAGAGGCTCACTGGGCTATCAATCTAGCTGAATCAGTGAGTTACAGGCCCAGTGAGGGACCATGACATGAGAGAGAGAGAGAGAGAGAGAGAGAGAGAGAGAGAGAGAGAGAGAAAGAGAGAGAGAACTTCACATGAGTCATCATGTATGTATACACAAACATGGACAGTAAGAGGTAGGTAAAATTTCCAGTGAAATGTCTATTATTTAAGAACTATTTAAAAAAAAAGGCAGCTATATTACTGAGCAGTTCGACAGACCTAGACTTCTTTCTTTTCATCATGAAACACCCTCTTAAATATCATTTGAACCTGCCTTCCTCTTACATTTATCTTGCATCTCTGGTCTAATGGATACTGATATCCTGTTCTATTGACGTTGTTATTGTTCCCAAGGAAAACATATTTTTATGTTTCTGATTGCCTTACCTTAGTAGGGATTGGCCTTGATCTCTATTCTTCCTGGCAATCTTCAAGAATCCAATATTGACTTGAAATTGTCAACTGATTCTGCTTATGTTTGATGACTTCAGTGTAAAAATTTCTTCATATGTTGAAAATGATATCTTATCAATAAACCAGTAAATAATAAAGAATATCAGGAAATGTAAAAGCATATGGACCATAATTACGTGTATTTAAAATATAGAAAGTGGCCATAATATCTTTCTCTGACTAAAAAAAAATTCAAAAAATCTCATGAGAATAAAATAAATAAAACCCCAAATCCACTCTTCAATGAATAAAATATAACAAACATTTTTGTACAGGTGTGTCTACCCTCCTGAGCAGAGACCCAGAAACAGAAGGGTGCATGAAACTTAAAGCTGGCAAGATACCAATGTAGTGACAAACTTGCCAGCATTTGCTATGCTTACTAAGCTAGAAGTTTGAGTTTTAAGGACTGCCAGGAATCAAAATGTGTCTTTGGGTTCTTTATGAACTTGAGAGTTAGAACTGAGTCCCTGTATAAACCTAGAACTCTCAAGGGGCTACACTGTAGATAAAGCAATGGAATAGAAAATCTTTGCTAAGGAAAGAGATTAATATAAAAAGTGTCTCTCTCCATATGAGCTTTGGTAGAAAAAGAACTTTCCTTGTATATTGCAATTATAACTGCCCATTAAGAGGAACTGGGGTTTTGAGAACCATCAATCATGTCAGGGCTCTTCCCAATAGCCAATGAAACTCTGGAAAGAAAAATGGTTGACACATGCTTCATAGGCTTTTAAAGCGGAAGATGAATTGAGAAGGATATTTAAGTTCAAAAATAAAAGCAAAATAGAAGTCACGCTAGAAAACAAGATTCAGAAACAATCAGCTTGGGAATTAAACCTTCAATATTGTCATCTAATAGAATTGTTGGGTTTAGAGCTTAGAAAAAATATTTTAGAGCGTGTTTGAAAGCAATAGAATAAAAAGTACAAAATGAAATTTATAGAAGGAAAACAATAAGAAATAAGTAATACCATTAAAACAGCTTCAATTTGATTATTACAAAAAATCTCTACCTTCATGTGTTCATGAAGTAGGACAATAAAATATTAGTGTCTACATTGGTACAAAAGATGACTGTGAGTGCTCTGAAGGGTTAATGTCCAAAGCCACCCACCTCAACCCCCCTCCCTCCACCCCACCACCCCACCTCCCCGACACCACCCACCCCCACCCCAACCCCCAACCCCACTGCCCCACCTCCCCAACACCACCCACCCCCATCCCTCCACCCCACCACCCCACCTCCCCGACACCACCCACCACAACCCCACGTGCCCCACATCTCTGACACTTCCTACACCCACCTACACCCTCCACACTCCCAACTCTCCAGACTGACCACAATTTCTTATCCATCTAAGAGAGAATTTGTTTTTCTTATTTCCTCTGGGCCATTAGCGCAAAGTAGCCATTCTTTATCTTTCCTGGTTCCCCAAGAGAAAGATACATTTGTAACATAATAATTAACTCCTGGGCAAAGGGACTAAAGACACAGTCATAGACTTTCTAATCAGTAGCTTCCCTTTAGATGTACAGACTCCAAGCTAACCCAGTGACCTACAGATAACAGTAATTAGTGTGTCAGAAGAGAAGACCACCCCAAATTATTAATTTCCTCCTGTAAAACTATCTGAAATGCCTCTCCACCACTGCCTGTATAAGCTCTGTTAATGAAACCTGGCTAAGATGATGTTTGTTGGTAGCAGGCTCTTTACTTTTTGGTTTGTTAGCTTTCCAAATAAATCATTTTTTTATTGACCCAACAACTCATTGTCCAACTAATGTGATGAGAAATTAAAATGAATTTAAAGTTATGCTTTAAATTTTTGCTGTTTTGCTTTATGTAAGTGATGATTAAACTTCACTGTTTTCTTGATTAGATATGGAAAAATGAGAAACACACCTGAGGGCAAGTATGCAAGGGCCTTAACTAAACAGTAAGCATGCACCATGTCTGTGGATATCATCATAGCATGGACTGTGGTCATAGACTGAATTTAAAAAAAGGTTAAGTAGGAAGGTAAGATGAGTGCCAACATTAATTTCTCTGCAGATGAATGGCTAACCCTCGTTTTTCTGCCGTGTTTGTCACAACAGCAAGAGAAACACACACACACACACACAGAGAGAGAGAGAGAGAGAGAGAGAGAGAGAGAGAGAGAGAGAGAGAGAGAAAGGAGAAGAAGAAGGAGGAGAAGGAGAAGGAGAAGAAGAAGAAGAGCTCTAAGAACTTCCAATGTGATGAAAGAGTCTTTATTTGAGCCAGGCTCGGGTTGCAAGCCCTTCCTACAACTAATGCGACCATGTATCTAGAGGCTTGGGATTTCTATACATATAAGCGTAAGCAGGATCTCAGACTTCGGGATTACATGAGACGGGGAGGTGACAAGGGAAGTCATCCTTCAAACATGACTGTTCAGGCAGTGGGGCAGAATCCTGCAAATGGGAGGGGAAATCTTTTGACCTTTATGGTGCTATCAGCAACTAGTATGTTTTTACAGACTGGCCACAGCTGTCTGGGAATGCTTACTTGCCCTCCTCTCATGGCCCAAAGTATGGCACTTATCTCTCCAAGGACATTTGGTCTTGGATTCTCCCAAGAACAGGAGCCACATGCACTGAGGAGTGCTTACCCATCTATCAGAGAGGGTGCCACACCGGGGGCTGAGGGATGTTGCTGTTTGTCTATTCCCAAGCTGGCATTTGTTGTTTCAGGGGGGGATTTCATTAGGGAGTGACACTATGAAAACAGGGATAGCAATATTTCAGTGCCAGACCATGCCTTCTCTGAAAGGTTAAGCAGTGAGAAAGAGCAGGAGAGAGGGGAAGCTGTTCGAGAATCGACAAAGCGCAGAGGCTTGCTTCCTGCACCTCTTCATCCCCCTCTGCTACGGACCTCATCACTGTCAGTTGAATGGTCCCCAGTCTCTGCTTCATATATTCCAAAAGCTTATTGATTGTGCATGGCTGAAAGGTGAGTAACAGTAAACAGTAGTCAAGGCTCCTGTGATCATGGAGATGAGGGTAGTTAGCCAGAAGAAGGAATCGAACAGTGAATGATGCCAACTTTTGAAGTTCTCTCATTCCCTTTGGTGCCTATCTATGTTTTCTCTAACTTTAGCTAGTGACTCCCTAATGACTCCAGAAGGGTTGACATAGAAACAATGTTCTTCAGGCAAAGTAGTACATAATCTTCCCTGTTGCAGGAATACTAAGTCTAGCCTTTGCCTGTTCTGTAGCACTACATCAGCCAGAGAGTCTACATTGTGCTCTAGGTGTGAGATGGACTTTTCTAGGTGTTGGATATCCTCATCTAGGGAAATTACAACTTTCAAACTATTGTAATTCTTTTATTGCAAGGTCAGTCCGGTTAACCCAGTACCTGCTCTGGCTAGCCCTGCTTCTAGAATTATAGCTAAAGTGAGGGAGATAGGTTCCCTTTTCTGCCTCAGGAGGTCCCCTTCAACATGCCCTACTAGGCTTTACAGCACTACTTCTGAGTATTAAGTTGAGCAGGGAACTAACTGGACTAGAATGCAGAACTCCTTTGTGGTAGAGGAATTAAAGACCTCTCCATGCACAAAATGGGGTTAATCCCATCGAACAACCCCACCAGGCTTTTTCAGGGTTGTGGGAGGGATAATACATTTGCAATGAACAGTGGGTATTGTTCGATTACAGAGGTGCTGATGTACTAGGGTAACTTTTCCTCAGCATGTACCTTGCCCCTATATGATCTGTAGAGTTAAGGCTGGGCCTTCCTGGGACCATTTATAGGTAGTATTCACAAACTCATTGTACTTGGATATTAATCAGATGCCTTCATTAAAAGGGGGCCTAGAATTATAACATAACCAACCAGAGATGGTTAGCTCTGTCTGGGAGACATTCAGAATTTGGTAGGTCTTTGACATCATTGACCAGAGTGGGTCTACCTATTCTGTGTGCTTCAGGAAAAATTCTGGAGCTGAAGATCCCTGCAGGAGAGTGACTGGGAATACAGTAGCCACCAGTCTAAGGGATGATGTTGGCACAGGTTTTCTTTGTGCAGTTCTTTTTCATACATTTTTAGGGTTTGTCAAAATCTGATTTGGCCATACAGCTACCAGCAGGGTATTCACAATTCATTTTATCAAGAGTCTAACTATAAAAAGGAGTCCGGGACTAACTCCTCTGATGATGTGGAGCCAGAGGCCTCAAGATCTCCCAGCTTCCCACCCTTCACTTGTTTCCCTTTTTCTGTGAACCTCAGTAAAGCTTTCGAGTCATCCTCCTGTCTGGCAGCTGTGATAAGGTCGTCCCTTGACACCCTCTGTATCCTGATCCCCATGACTAATGTTTCACAAGCCCAAGAAGCAAAGTAAAATTATTCTGGATGCCCACATGAAGCAGTTCTTTTCTCCGCGGGACATATATAAAAAGTTCTCCATTGACTTTGGTGGTATGAATGTCGTATAGTCTATTGAGTGTGTTAGGTCATGAGTTATCAGCCAGCCTGCACTGACTGAAGGTCAAATCTGGGAACCAGGGAGTCCCAAGTGGCTTCTTTGTATGAGCCAGTTGGGTGCAATAACCAGTCTCAGGATTCTTGATTGTCCAAGTCAGGTCAAAAGGCTGGTGTGGGTTTCTAGTCTCTTAATGAAGGCATGAGCTGAGGGCAGCAGTACACACAGTTAGCAAAAACAGCAAGCTTAAGACAGGGTTAATTTTAACTTGAAGGGATTGGTGCCCTTTTAAAACCTCCATTCCAGTGGCGGTGGTGAAGTTTGTCGGTCCTCCTCTGAGGAGAAGGAATTTGCTGGTCTCACAAGAGTGCAGTGTATCTAGGCATCGATCCCATCCACTTTACTCCAGTAGGTGTGATCAGCAAGACCATGTAGGGTTCTCTCTACCTGGGCTCTGCATGTCCCTGCGAAATCTCCTCACATAGATTCAGTCTCCAGGTCAAAACTTGTGTGGTTCTGTGTTGGGCCTCATTTTGGCCCTAGTTTGGCCTTGAGGACAAACCATAGTCTAGCTCCAGTTTCTGCAGCCTTGTGGGAGAGCCTAAGCCTGGCTCAAATTTTGAGATCTATCTCCGTCACTTCTGCATCAGGGTGACTCAGCAAGACTGTTTGGCTCTGCCTCTGCCCCATCACTGCTGATGTAAAGCTTTGCCATTAGCCATGTCAGTCACCCCATACCCTCCATCACCCTTTCCCAGCCTCCTAAATCATCTTACACCACCAAAAATCCCCCTCCCTCTGCTCCAAATTTATTAAGTGAGAGGCAGATGCAATAGAGTTAAGGTCATGCTCAGACAAAACTCCTGGCTAGGTATGTTTCTTTTGGGCCATCCCACTCAGCCCTGGAGAGCCCCTCAGGACTGGGACCTCCCTCCTCTCACCTGGACCTGCCTGCAAGGAGCTGACAGACTGGTGCCCCAAGTGAGGATCTTCTCCCTCCTCCTCCTGAGAGAACGCTGATGGGCCAATCTGCCTGCTGGTGAGTGCACTCCCATAAGTTATGGAACAGTCCATGTCTAAGCCTGACCCCACCCTAAAATCTTTGAGGATCCTGCTTAAGAGCAGGGGTTTGACCTTTTCCGATAACCAAGCCCTCCAAGCTTGCAGATGCCTACTTAAGTTCCCTTCTTGGCTCCCTTTAATTCCAGCACTTGGGATGCAGAGGCAGGTGGATCTCTGAGTTTGAGGCCAGACTGGTCTACAGAGTGAGTTCCAGGACAGCCAGGGCTATGCAGAGAAACCCTGTCTCGAAAAAAGCAACAAAAAAATAAATAAAATAAAATAAAATAAAAAAGAGAGAGAGAGAGAGAGAGAGAGAGAGAGAGAGAGAGAGAGAGAGAGAGAGAAAGGAAGAAAGAAAGAAAGAAAGAAAGAAAGAAAGAAAGAAAGAAAGAAAGAAAGAAAGGAAGGAAGAAAGAAAGAAAGAAAGAAACATCTTTGACTGGGACGTGTGGGACGTGTGAGTTCAGCCACTCATTACCTGAGCACAAAAGGAAAAGGGTGAGCTACCTCCCCTGAGGGCACTCCCTACCATTGCAGCTCTGAAGAGTTTGCTTTCCACCCTGTCCACCGGTAGAAAAGAAGTAAAAAGCCAAGGAGTCTCCTTCTGCTGCAAAGGCGGCCGAACCAATAGGGAAACCAAAACAGTCTTTGTGGGCTGTTGTCCACGGAACGTCTATATTCCTCTTTGGACCCCTTTGATAATGCCCCTTGGCCAGCCTCCAAGCAGGAGATAAAACCGGCTTCCGTAGACCCCCTCAAACAACCCTTTTCAGAGTCCCTGAGGCCCCACTGCCTTACAGTAGGCAGGGGCTTGGCATTCATTATGCCACCAGCTTTTACCCAGTGAACATCAACCCTGGCCGTAATTGGCCAGCAGCTTGATATCCTTGGGACCCCCAAGAGATTAAAGAACTCAAGAAGGCAGTGGTTGCAGATGGCCCCAATTCCCCCTGGGCTGAGACTATTCTTGAGGGCCTGGCATCACGCATGTTGCCCAAGTCTGGAAGGATTTGGCTAAGGCCATCCTTTCAGGGCCGGCCTACCTTAAATGGGCTGCCTATTTTCAAGAAGATTGTCAAGTTCAGGGGCAGCGGGACCAAAGTGCTTAGTCCCCAGTACCCATCACTGCTGACAAGCTTGCTGGCACAGCTATCAGTACTCTACTGGCATCCAACAAGCAGCCATTCCCCCTCCTTATCAAGATCAGGTTTGAGTCTTAAGCTTTTTAGCCTGGAAGAAGCTTGATGAAGGGCCTGCCAAATCCCAGATTTTGGGAATTAATCAAAAAGTCACCAAGGACCTTTTCCTTGTTTATTGATAGGGTTCATAAAAGCCTCAAGAGAAAATTCCCCACTGGCAATCTTCGAGATCTATTTCTCAGATCACTGGTCTGGGACTGCATGAACACTGATCACAAACTTGCTTCCGGCAGGGCTATGCAACCACCTTATCTACCAGTGGATAATTTCCACTTGATGTAGACTGCTCCTACCAGACTCCAGCCTTGGCTGCAGTACTTAAAGAGGCCCATAAAGAAGACATGGCAGTCCTTATAAATACCCTACAACAGATCTCTGTTGGCCGAGGGAAGACTTGTTTTGGGTGTGGCAAAGAAGGCCACTTTAAGAGAGAGTGTCCCAATCTGCCAAGGGGTGCCCCCAACCAATCTACTAATTAGATCTAAAACTTCCTCCCAGCCTTTAAACTCCCTCCAGGCCAGCCCCAGCCCCATTAAATAAGGGGAAACCTCCAGTTAGTGCTAACTGGACTGTGCACCTTGTCCCTGTGCTCCACACTAAGATGACCCTTGCCATAGGTGGGAAAACTTTCCAGTTCCTCATTGACACTGGCACAGATCAAACAGTGATTAGGAAGGAGGAAGACACTCTTGGCAGCTTGTGTGGACCTGTGCTTACTGGGCATGGGGAGACAATCTAGCTCATGGGAGACTGACTCCTGGATCTCCTGGGAGGACCATGATGGATATTGCTGTGAGGTCTGCCCCCTTGTGGATGTTGGCCTTACTGCTAACCTTTTGGGCCAGGACATCCTTAGTGAGGCAGAGGCCTTTATTACTACTGATCAAAAAATATTGTTATGATCTGTTAGATACTGAAGAATGTGAACAGTCTTTTGAACAGGAAAAGGTAGTGTTTCCAAATTGTAGAGACGATCCTCATTCTGAGAAGATGCGTTAACAATGCCCTTTGTCTCACCCCCAATTCTAAAGGCCACTGTTCAGCCCCTGATTCCTAAGATATACTGGAAGCTGGGAAACCCCATATGGGTTGAGCAGTGGCCTATTCCTGCTTCAAAATTACAATAGTTACATCTTTTAGTAGAACAGCAATTAGAATTAGGACATTTCCAAGGGCTCTACCAGCCCTTGGAATTCTCCCATTTTTGTGATTAAGAAAGCCAGTGGGTCCTGGAGGTTGTTACATGACTTGAGAAAAATTAATGAGAGAATGATTCTTTTTAGAACCCTCCAGAGGGGACTCACATGGATCCAGGTGATCCCTAACACCTATCATTTGATCATCATTGAGATTAAAGATTGTTTCTTCTCTGTTTCCCTACACCCTGAAGATAAAGAAGTTTGCCTTTTCTATTCGTTCTGTTAATTTTGGTGGGCCTGATTATAGATTCGAGTGGACAGTTCTACCCCAAGGCATGGCCAATAATTCCCTCCATATGTCAATATTATATGCTTTATATTTTTCATCCTTTTTAGATGATTCTAATATTTTATTCTACATTTATATGGATGGTAATATTTTGGGTGGCTCTAGCTTTTCAGACCTCCAGGAGCTTACTGATAAGTGCCTCTCCATCCTTAAATATAATAATTTTTGGGATGTTTCTGAAAGGGTTCAAAAGGTGCCTCCATGTAAGATCCTACATGGATCTCCATGTAAGATCTCCATGTTGTCCTTGGATGCTGTGTCTTCTGTTAAGCTTCAACTTCAAATTCAAGATTCCTATACCCTCCCATAGTTACAAAAGCTTTGGGGAGAAATTAATTGGATGAGGTCTTGGATCTCCATTGCCACAGAAGATTTAACACCATTATTTGACCTCCTTAAGGGAGATGACCTCTCCACCTCTATAGTGCTGAAATCTGAGCATATCCAGCTGTTGAGTAAGATTCAACAGGCCATTGATTCAGCCACCCTTAAACAATATAATCCCAACCTACCACTTATTTTATATATTTTCCCTGGAGAAAGGTTGTACACTGCTCTACTTGGTCAAGAGGGTGAACTCGTCCATTGGATCCACCTTTCAGTGGGAGGAGCCCCTCAAGTTTATTCTATGGCTATCCAGCTGGATGATTGCATTATTAAGGGGAGAGATCTTTCTATTAGGCTTTTTGTAACGGAGCCTTCTGCCCTCATTACCCCATTTAAAAACACAGATTTCCTTTGGTTACAGAGAAACAATAGCTGGGTCGCTCTGACCCTCAAGGGCTTTCCTGGTGAAATTGATTGCTACTTTGGATCATATAAGTGGATGAGTTTCCTTTCTAGACTTGAATGGAAGCCCCCCCAGACTCTTTCTATCTAGCCCCAACCCAAATTATCCCTCCATCTTTACAGATGGTGGGTGCCTGGGGTTCTCCATTGTCGTTTTCCCCCCTTCCTCATCAGACAAAAGTCTACTGCCTATAAAGTCAGACCTCCAAGAAATTGAGGGTTCTGCCCAATTTAAAGAATTGTTTGCTGTGGTTATGGCATTAGATATGATTTCTGAACCCTCTAATTTGTTTCCTGACAGCCTCTATGTAGTAAACTTACTGCCTTATTTGGTAGAGACGCGTATTAGACTTGATTCTAACCCCATCACCCTCGATGATCCAGGCATGTACCCTACTAAAACAAAGACAACATCCCATTTTTCTCCAACACCTTCGAGGTTATCAAGACCTCCCAGGGTTCCTATCAGCTAGAAATTGCTTGGCAGATCAACTTGCCTCAGGCTTATAATGCCGTACTGTTGCTGAGATGACACAGTTTCACTCATTAACTCACATAAACTGGAGGGGTCTAAGACAAAATACCCCCAGGTCCCAACAAAAGACCTTAAAAAGAGCATCCGTACCTGTAGATCTTGTTAGACATTCTTACGGGCACCTCCCCTCCAGCCCGTGGGGAACAATTCCCAGGGGCTCTGCCCTAATAATCTTTGGCAACTTGATGTTACTTACTGTTCTCCATTTTGAAAGCTAAAATATATATTTATGACTGTTGAAACCTTTTTCCATGTGTGCTGGGCATCGGCCCATGCAGGAGAAAACTCTAAACATGCTATTAGCTATATGCATCAGTGGAGAGGATAGTCTAAATAAGGGTCAGGGAGAAGGGTTGTAGGATTTAAGGAAACAGGTGGCTGGAATCCAGGGTTAATTAGTAAGATTTGATACTGAGTCATGCAGGCACTACTGAGCCATCTTACAGGTGGTTGTTTGAGTACCCCTTTGATTGCATGGGGGGTAGTCATGGCTAAATTTTGTCCCAAAGTCAATTTATCTTTATTCTTAACCAGTAATGCTGTAGTTTCAAGGATACACAGGCAAGGTGGCCATCCTGTTGCCACTGGGTCTAATTTTTTTGACAAATAAGCCACAGGCCATTTCTACAGCCCCAAAGATTGAGTCAGGACCCCTTTGGCTATTCCTTTACATTCATTGACATACAAGTGAAATGGCTTAGTGATGTCTCGCATCCCTGAAGCAGGAGCTGACAGCAGGGCCTGCTTTATTTTCCCAAAAGCCTTTTGATGATCTTGAGTCTAAACAAAATCTTTGGCTTCTTTGGTGGTCTTATATAAAGGTTTGGGTATTTCAGTGAAGTTTGAGATCTATAATCTGCAAAAGCCTGCATACGCCAAGAACTCTTTTACCTGTCGTGGGGTCTGGGAGCTGGAGATGTTGAGAACAGTCTCTTTTCTTGCTGTGGAAAGCTACCACTGGCCCTTCTTCAGAATATATCCAAGATAGGTGACCTCAGCCTCACAGAGCTGCTCTTTCTTGGCAGATGCCCAATATCCTATATTCCTCAGAGCCTGTAGAAGATTCTGGGCCCCTTTCTTACACTCCTTTTTTGGTCTCCGCTGCAATTAGAAGGTCATCTACATACTTCACAAGAGTTATGTCTGGGTGACCTAGTACTCACCCAGATCCCCAAGTAAAGCTTTATCAAAATTTGTGGGTGAATTCTTGTAGCCTTGAGGCAGATGGGTTCAGGTGAGTTGCCCATTAATGCCTCTTTCAGGATCATGCCATTCAAAGGCAAAGAATTTCTGGCTTTTGGGGGCCAAGGTTAGGCTGAAGAAAGCATCCTTTAGGTCCAGAATTAAATACCGTTTTTGATCTGGAGGTAGAGAGCTTAATAGGGTATAAGGATTAGGCACCATGGGAAGTATGTCTATCACTCTGCAGTTAACTTCCCACAGGTCCTGTACGGGGTGGTGGTCAATGGACTTGGCTTCTTCATGGGCATTAATGGAGTATTCCAGGCTGATTGACATGGCCTAAGGACTCCTAAGGCCAGCAGTTTTGGGATATGGGGAGTGATCCACTTTCATGCCTCTCAGGACATGGGATATTGGCAGATCCACACTGAATCTTCTCCCAGTTTAAGTTCTACAAATACAGGGGGTCAATGTTTTGCCAATCCCATGCATCCAGTTTCTGCCCACACCTGGGAAACTTTTCCAGCCAGACCTATAGATCTTGTTCGGGGGCAGCAGGTGACTTGTATAGTCTATACTCAGTCTCAGAGGCCAGGTCAAGTGGTAGCACCTAGATTGGTTCACTGTTCTCATTCATTAGCTGTATTTCCCCAGGGTTAAAATGAATCTGGGCTCTCATTTTGGTTAGTAGGTCTCTCCCCAGTAAGGAGTAGGAGCACCCAGAGATAACTATGAATGAATGGGTTATCCATCCCATTCCCACGTCTCCTGTTCTTCGGGTAGTCCATGAATATTGTTTGGCACCTGTGGCACCTTGGTCCTAGGATTTCTTATTAGATAATGGTCCTTCAGCCTTCACGAGCACTGAATGTTGGGCTCCAGTATCCACCAGGAAATCTAGACCGTCTCCCCATTTTAAGGGTTACCCTAGGCTTGGGGAAGGGATCTGAGGCCTGACTCCTTCAGTGACCATAGTCTTGTTTTTGGGCTTTCTCTATTGGCATTCTCCAGTCCAAAGTCCTTCCTCCTTACAATAGGCATATTGGTTCTTACCTATTGCTGGCCAGTGACCTTCTCCAAACTCTGGACAGCCACATTCTCTAGGCTCTTTCCCTTCAGTGATCTTCTGGAGCTGGCACTTCCTCTCTCTCTGTTCTGGATTACCATTGGCTAGCAGGACTTTGGCTAGATCTCTGTTTAATATCTATCCTGTCTTCTTTTTATCTTTAGTTTCCCTGTTATGGTACACTTTCTCTGCAAATTCCCCTAAATCTCTCAATGACTTCTCCCTTAGTCTTTCTAACTTCTGTAACTTCCTCCTAAAGTCTACTGCTGACTGATTTATCAATGCCAAAATATGGTCAGAAAGAACAGACACAAACAATACAGAAATGCTGACAAACACTCACCACCACACTTGCTCGCTGGCACTAGACTCTCCAGATTGGCGATTCCAGAAATCTGCTCGGGGATCCTGGAGGACGAGACTCCAGAATGTTATGCCCAGGTCTCAGGATTTCCAGAAGAACTCTAAGAACTGCTGACCCAATGTAATGAAACAAAAGAATCTTTATTCCACCCAGGCTTGGGTCACAAGTCCTTTTCACATCACAGGTTAGGAATGTGACCATGCATCTAGGGATGGCAAGGAAAATCATCCTTCAAACATGATATTGTTTGTTCAGGCAGCGGGGCAGAATCTCGCAAATGGGAGGGGAACTTTTTGACCTTTATGATGTTATCAGAAACTAGTATGTTTTTACAAACTGACCACAGCTGTCAGGGAACGCTTATTTGCTCTCCTTTCATGACTCAAAGTATGGTACTTATATCTCCAAGGATGGTTGGTCTTCACTCCTCCCAAGGACAGGAACCACCTGCACTGGGATATGCTTAGTCATCTATCAGAGAGGGTGCCAGCCTCCGCACCAGTCTTGGCAACATGGGCCGAGAGATGTTGCTGTTTATCTAATCTCAAGCTGGCATTTGTCGCTCCAGCGAGGGGGATTTCATTAGGGAGTGCTATTATTAAAATGGGGACAGCAATATTTCAGTGCTAGGCCATGCCTTCTCTGAAAGGCCAAGCAGTGAGAAAGTGTAGGAGGAGGGGAAGCTCTGCAAGTGGTGAGAAAGCACAGAGGCTGGCTTCCTGTACTGCTTCAAGAGAGAGATAGAGCTGGGAAGTGAGGCTGCCCATATAGCTACCTTGCTGTCATGAGAGCTTAATGGGCCATTCTGGTGAAAGTATGAAAGACCAGAATGCTGATTTAAATGTGAGTAGTGAAGACCCAGTTTAGGAGCTTTCACAGAGGAATTGAGACTTTATCAGGAACTGGGCTCAAAGTTGTTCATGTTCTCATTATGGCAAAGAATTTGGGTACAATTTTTAAGTGTTCTGAGAACTTCAAAGTGGTTGAAGTCAATGGTAAAGGACTAAGTAATTTGGTAGAGAAAATTTCAATATCTGTATGGTTGATTGGTTATTGTAATTGCTTTTAGTCATGTTTAGAATGTGAGAGAAGGGGACCACAAAAATTTTTAAAATGTATAGTCTGATGAGAAAAGTAACTTAAATGGACTTCAGTTTTCATGCAAGTGGATGCAGGGAAAGCCTTAGCCATTCATGAGAAATATGTTGTTTCACACTGAAACAGTAGGAAGGATACCTTGGTAGCCTCAGTCTTGACAGCAGAAACAATGTGATGTGCTATTTCATACTCCTAAAATCATGCCATCCCCAACCACTGTGGACTTTATCCCCTAAAATTGTAAGCCAAAATAAATCCTTACTTCTTTAAGTTGGTTTTATATATTTTTGACACAATGAGAAAAGTAATAACTACAATTGTGGTGGTTTGAATATGCTTGGCCCATTTGAAGTGGCATTATTAAGAGGTGTGGCCTTGTTGGAATAGGTATGGCTTTATTGGAAGAATCAAGTCATTCTGTAGGCAGATTTTGGTCTCCTCCTATGCTCAGACCCTGCCCGGTATGGATGAGACTCTCTTCTTGGGTACCTGTAGAGGAGAGTCTCCTTCTGACTACCTAAAGATCAAGATGTAGAACTTTCAGCTCCTTCTTCAGCACCGTGTCTACTGCAGGCTGCCATGCTTCTTGCCATAATAATGGACTAAAACTCTGAAATTGTAAGCCAGCCCAATCAAATGTTTTCCTTTATAAGAGTTGCCTTTGTCATGGTGTCCTTTTACAGCAATAAAACACTAAATAAGACAGAAGTTGATACCAGAAGTGGGGTGTTGGTATAATAGGCCTGATTATTTTTTTGTTTGGAGGAATATAGATTTTGGGATTTTCAATTTATAAAGCAGTGGAATACTTAAGTGGGGCTTAATGGACCATTCTAATGGGAATATGGAAAACATTGGTGCTGAAGATGATTTGAATTCTGTAGACTTGTCTCTTAAAGTTACAGAGGAGAAAAAAATTTGATATAGTTCATGTGATATTGTGGTGAAGAATGTGGCTGCTTTTTGCTCTTTTCCAAAGACTCTGCCTGAAGCTAAGGTGAAGAGATTTCCATTAATTGCTTTGGCAAAGAAAGTCTCAGAAAAACCTAGTTTAGAGTTTGTCCTGTGGATAACTCTCATTAGGAGTATTCTGATCAAGCATAGCAAGCTTAGAAAGGGCAAATATATAATGTGTGGTTCTAAGAGTAAAGGGGCTCTAGGAAATGGAATGGAGTTAAATCCTGTGTTCAGTGATGGTAAGTGGAATTAAAGGACTGGTGGCTTCTGTGCAAGCTGTCACCCAGCTAAGCTTATTATTTATGAATTTGCAGTTGAACAAGGGTAGTTATATCATGTTATGCATTATTATGAACTGGTTACTGTTTTCATTTAGATATAAAGAGAGTATTGTTCTGTGTGAAGTTGATGAGGGACAGATTGTGTTGGCTGTTTTTGGTTGTCAACTTGGCTATATCTGGAATGAACCATAATCCAAAACTTATAAAGATCTTGTGAAAGGGTAAAGAAATGCTTAGGTATAGATGTGGTGGTACATACCTCTAATTACAGCACTGAGAAAACAGAAGCATTCAGACTTTGTGTTCAAGGTAAGAGCAAAATTCCAGGACAGCCAAGTTAGTCAGTAAAGAAGTTGGAAAACAGAAAGTTGGTGATAATGTAATAGAACAAGGAGGCCATGTACCGGCTCGAGTAAACAGCAGAACTCTGCAGATTGGGACATGTGGCTCTGATTTAGTGTCAAGAGTAAAAGGGGTTACTGGGACAGTTAATGCTGGTTAGATGGAGCTAAGAAACTAATGGTGATGAAGAAGAAAGCAGCATCACTGAAGTGAACTCTTCTGGGAAGTGATTTTTTTGTTGTTGTTTGTTTTGATTTTGTTTTTTGTTTGTTTTTGTTTTTTATTGTTGTTTTGTTTTGTTTTTGAGAATACAAATAAACCATGTTCCAGAGTGAGACACCATGCCTGCAGCCGGACTTGGTAAGAATCATCCAAGATGTCACTGGTTTTAAAGGCATGAAAGGGGTCATGAAAAGCAACTTCAGCTTGGCACTGTGAGAACCAGGAAAGGTCACTGGGGAAAGTGATGTATTAGTTGTAGTTGATAGCCCAGGAATGATGAGGTTATCAAGGAAGTTGAGATTTGGCACTGTGAAGAGAGCTTATTGGTAAAGTATAGTTGCAGTAGAACATCCCAGTGTATTGGAGATGCCAGCACTGTGGGATGGCCACCAAGAACAGCAGCAGCAGTGGAGTAGAGTCAACCAGAGCCTAGAGTGCTACAGAGGGAGGAGCTGGAGAGGTGACCATCCTTTAGAGGAGCCCAGAAGATCATGTATGAACTCCAGACATTGGAACAAGACGCTGTGAAGTTGAAATTTCCTTGGAGATCCCAAGGTATTAGAGATGGCAAAGCTGTGGGATACCTGCTGAGGAAAGCTGCTAGCAGGTAATGGAACCAGCTCAAGAGAAAGAATTGTGTTCCAGTCAACAAAGCTGAAAGGATTTGGACATCAGACATGGAGATACAACTTTGGACTTTGCCCAGCTAGTTTTTGGTCTTGCTTTCGTCTAGCATTTTCTCACTATGACATTTGGAGTGGTAATATATATCCTGTGATGTTGGAAGTATGTGATTTGCTTTTTTATTTTATAGGAGACTACAGTTAAGAGATTGCATTAATCTCAGAAAAGACTGGACTTTTAAACATTGTTGAGATTGTGATAGACTATGGGAATTTTGAAGTTAGACAAAATGTATTTTGATTTATGCTATTACTAGTGCATATGTATACTAGTGCATACTAGTGCATACTAGTGCATACTAGTGCATTACTAGTCTATGGCCCCATAGACTCATGAGTTTGAACAAATCCATGAGGGCCAGGAAATAGAATGTGGTGGTTTAAATATACTAGGCCCATGAAAAGTGGCACTATTAGGAAGCGTGACTTTATTGGAATAGGTGTGACTTTGTGGAGGAAGTTTGTCACTTTGTAGATAGGTTTTGAGATCTCCTCCTATGCTCAGGTTTTGCCTAGTGAGATTGACACCTTCCTACTGGCTGCATGCAAAGGAGAGTTTCCTTTTGGCTGCTTTTAGATCAAAATGTAAAACTTTCAGCTCTTTTTCAGTAGTGTCTACTGCAGTCTATCATGCTTCTCATCATGATGATTATGGACTGAACCTCTGAATCTATAAACCAGCCCCAATTAAATGGTTTCCTTTATAAGAGTTGCCTTGATCATGGTGTCTCTTCATAGTAATAAAACCCTAACAACAACAACAATTTATATATTAGATAGTAAATAACAGAATCATTATCACATTAAACTGTTATCATTGGTTTACCTTTAAAATATTCAAATTAGTTTCTATTTTAAATATATTTCTTGGTATCTCATGAATTTCAAAATTATTATATTAGTCAAAATAATTAAATTTAATCTAAGATTTAATTATTTAAAATTTTTCATGTGATTGGTGTTTTGCCTGCATGGTTATATATGCACCATTTGTGTAGCAGGCATTGTGGAGGTCAGAAGAGGGCACTGGATCCCCTGGGACTAAAGTTAATAATGGTTATCAGATGTCATGTGGATGCTAAGAATCTTTGCAAGTGCACCAAGTGCACTTAACTGCTGAGCCCTCCCTACAGCCCCTAATTAAAAGTTTTAAGGTGCTGAATACCTTGACAGACTCTTCTCCAAAGAGATAGATAGTCAGAAAGTAAAATTTAAAAAGGAACTTTATGTTACATGACAAAGAAAATATAAATTAAAACAACAAAGAAGTGTATAAGGTGTATATTACTATATACTTATTGAATTACATACATTCAGGAGACTAAAAATTACAAATGTTAGTGAGCATAAAGAGCACCAGGAAGTCCCATTTATCACTGCTGGAAATGCAAATATGGTCAAATCACTACAGAAGAAAGTTTGGCTGTTTCTTTCAAACTGAGCTTTTCCTGCTATGTCACATGCAGAAGTCATCTTTTGTGTATTTGCTCCAAAGTTTTGAAAAATTACATCTATACAACAATGTTTACACCAGCTTTATTCATAATTGCCCAAGTCTGAAAGCCAAGAAGATGCTCTTCAGAAAGTGATGAAGTGAGGTACATTTAGACAATGGGCAATTATTCAGAGTCAAGAAGAAATGCGTTCTTATGCCATGAAACGCCAGGAAAGAAATTTAAATACGTATCTCTAAGCTGAAGAAACAAATCAGAAAAACTTGCAATTTACATGGTTTCTACTATGTGACATTCCAGAAAACCACCACAGTGAAATCAGTAAACCACTCAGTGGTTGACAGGGTAGTAGAGAGGAAAGGATAAATAGTAGAGAGGAAAGGATAAATAGGCAGAGCACAGAGGTTTCCAGGCTGGTAAAAACTATGTCTCTGTTTCTGTCTCTGTCTCTGTCTCTGTCTCTGTCTCTCTCTCTCTCTCTCTCTCTCTCTCTGTGTGTGTGTGTGTGTGTGTGTGTGTGTGTGCGTGTATGTGTGTGTGTGTTAAAAGCACAGAGTGTAACTGACAAAAAGAAGATAGGTTTCATAGAAATGAGATGAAATTATTGAAAGAAATTTAATATATGGTTCGTAAGAGAAAATTTGTACATTTTTAAAATGGAAATAGTCATTTCCAAATGACACCTTGGAAATTGCTCAGGACACAGTCTAGAGTGTAAAAAAGATAAAATACACCAGACACAGAGACCAGAATGAGAAATTGGCAAAAGACATTTGATCAGATCTCTAGGGATGAAATTAAGAGAATGTTTGTAAGGTTTTTTTTGTTGTTGTTGTTGTTGCTGTTGTTTTACCAAATTCCTGTGTTTTTCAAATCTCTTTCTCTGAGAAAGAAATTATGGAACTAAAACCCTTTGTAATAGCCATAAATTATATAAAATATCTTGGGGTAGCTCTAACCAAACAAATGAAAGACCTGTAAAATAAAAACTTCTAGAACTTGATAAAGAACTTGGAGAAGGTATCAGAAGATGGAAAGACCTTTCATACTCATGATGTGGTAGGACCAACATAGTAAACATGGCCATCCTAGCAAAGCAATCTACAGATTCAATTTAATCACCATCAAAATTCCAACACATTTCTTACAGACATTAAAGGAACAATATTCAACTTCATATAGAAGAACGGAAAAGAAACAGGATAACTAAAACAATGCTATACAATAAAAGAACTTCTGGAGATATCACCATCCCTGATCTCAAGCTGTAATACAGAGTTATAGTCTATAGTAATAAAAACCACATGGAATTGGCAAAAGCAAAGGCAAAGGCAAAACAAAAGCAAAAGCAAACAAAACAAACATGTTGATCCATGGAATTGAATCTAAGATTCAAATATAAATTCACACACCTATGGACACTTGATTTTTGATAAAGAAGCAAGAAATACACAATGGTAAAAAGCAAAAGACAAAACAAAACACATCATCAACAAATGGTGCAGGTCTAACTGGATACATGAATTTAGAAGAATTCAAATAGATCCATATCTACCACCATGCACAAAACTCAAGTCCTAGTGGACCAAAGATCAACATAAAACCAGACACACTGAACCTTGAATGTAATGACACAGGAGACAACTTACTGCAGGAATCACCAATAGTGCAGGAACTAACATCAACAATTAATAAATGAGACCTTATGGAACAGAAAAGAGTCTGTAAGGCAAAGAACACCATCAATAGTACAAAAATGGCAAGCCACAGAATGGAAAAAGGTTTCATCAATTCCACATCTGACATATAGCTAATATCCAAAAGAAAGAAAGAAAGAAAGAAAGAAAGAAAGAAAGAAAGAAAGAAAGAAAGACTGATTCAAGAAACTAGATAACAAAAAACCAAATAATTCAATTTAAAAAATGGGGTACCCATCTAAACAGAGAATCCCAAATGGCTGAGAACATCCTTAGCCAACAGGGAGATACAAATCAAAACTATTTTGAGATTTCATCTTACACACATCAGAATGGCTAACATCAAAAACACAAGTGACAACTCATGCTGGCAAGGATGTGCGACA
Source organism: Grammomys surdaster (assembly GCF_004785775.1). Lineage (NCBI taxonomy): Eukaryota > Metazoa > Chordata > Mammalia > Rodentia > Muridae > Grammomys > Grammomys surdaster. The sequence continues at coordinate 2,062,370 of NW_021620584.1, forward strand.
AGGGGAACACTCCTCTACTGCTAGTGGGAGTGCAAACATGTACAGATACTATGTAAATCAATATGGCAGTTTCTCAGAAAATTGGAAATAGATTTACCTAAAAAAACCCAGCTAATATTATTCCTGGATATACCTAAAGGACTTGTTAGCCTACCACACTGATACTTGTTCAACTATGCTAATAGCAGTTTTTATTCATAATAACCACAAATGGAAACAACCTAAATGTCCCTTGCCTAAAGAATGGATAAAGAAAATGTGGTACATTTACACAATGGAGTATAACTTTACTGTTAAAAAGTAATGACATCATGAAATTTGCAGGCAAATAAATGAAACGAGAAAAACATCATTCAGAGAAATACAACCCAGGCAGAAAGACAAATATGGTATTTACTCACTTATAAGTGAATATCGGCTGTAAAGTAAAGAGGAATCATGCTACAATCCACAGACCTGGAGAGGCTAAGTAACAAGGAAAGCTCTAGGGGAAATGCATGGTCTCCCCTGGAAGGAAAAAGAAAATAGAATTTGTAGGTAGACTGGGGTTGGGTAGGTTTGGGAACAGAAGAGATCAGATGCAATGGAAACTTCACAGAATCTATGAGAATAACTGTACAAAACTCCTAATAATGGGGGGACATGGATCTTGAATTGGCCATACTCTGTTACCATGCAAGGCCTCAAGTGGTTTGAAGCAACAACCGAGACACAAAACCTTTGACCTAGTTTGCTCTGCCTGCACAATGGTCTGGAGCAGAGTGTAGCATAATCATCACCAGAAAGACCAGAGAGGCTTCATCTAGCACCTGATGAGAACAGATGCAGAATTCCATAGCCAACTATTAGGCAGAGCTTGGGGAGTATTGCAGAGGAAGGAAAAGAGCCAGAGATATCCCTAGATACCATAAGAACAGGGCCTAAAGAATCAACTGATTGGTATTTACTCTTAGGGGCTCACAGAATATTTGAATAGCTGTTCTTGTGGGATTTCTATCAGTGGGAGAGGGAGGTGTCTCTGTGTCTTTTGCCTGCTTGTGAGACCCTTCTCCTTTTACTGTGTGGCTTATCCAGTCTTGCTGTGATGCTAAAGCTATAGAATGGATTGCTGAGTTGATACAGTAGTCTCTACCAGACCTAAAGCCAGATAAGACCACTTCTGTGTCCTGAGGAGTCCCACCTCCTGCAGTCTAATTACTATAGAACCCCACCTGCAGATTTTGGAAGGATTGGCTAATGGATTTCAAGATGATTTGAATCTATGTTGCAAGGCTATGGCCAATTTATAGAAGACTAAGAATAAATTGTTTTCTTGTTTTAAGAAAAGAAATTGTGTGAATGATGATGCAGCAATTATTGGATTTACAATGAATGAGGATTTTCCTCAATTGTTGAAGGAATCATGAATCATATTTTCAGATTTAGGAAACACAAAGAATTTTTTAAAAGGAGACATGAAATAAATCTACTTGAACATTCTATAGTAGCCAAGAGTTTTAATTAACTGTGGAAGAGTGGAAGATGGAGAGAGAGAGAGAGAGAGAGAGAGAGAGAGAGAGAGAGAGAGAGAGAACAACATTCACCTATACTCGATTTATTATTTATGAAGAAAAGAAGAATATAGCAATAAAGTGTTTGACTAAATTAATATCAAAATGCACTCTAGAAAGAAGAAATTTGGGGCAGAAGAAAGATTTAAAAATCAAGGGACAGAGCACAAGGGAACAGATTTTAGTGTTGTTTGTGTGGAACTATGATAAATAATAGCTACCTCAGAAGATGTTATAAACAAGCAGAAAAAATACTGGGCAATAAAAATAATAGAGTTTATGATCATGACTTTTGCTATTTTCTATGTAGTTCTGGAGGTCTAGAAACTCAATTTGTGTGCATATATAAAATAAAATTATAAATAAACTTATAAATAACTTAATTTGTGTGCATATATAAAATAAAAAGAAAAAACTATTTGAGAAATTACAAATTTCAGGAAAGAGATTAGAAGATACAAACAAAGTAAAGTAGAATGTAAGCAAGGTAGATGTAAATACAATGTTTATATATATGTATTTAAAAATTTACTGTTATGGATTGATTTTTATTTTCCCAAATCCATACATGGAAATTCTAACTCTCAATAACTCAGAAATAAATTTTATTTAGAAACAGTGCCAATGTACATATAATTAGGATTAAGCCATGATGGAATGTACAGATCTCTAATACAGTGTAACTGATGTAAATGTAGGCATGATTCATACAGGAGAACTCCATGAGACGATGAAGCCATGGATAGATTCCTCCAAGCAGAACCAACTCTGCCAGGGCCCTGACCTCAAACCTTCAGCTCATAGAACTGTGAGTATGTTGATTTCTGTGTTTCCATTCTGTGATACTTTGTTATGGGTGTGCTAGCAAGCTAACAACATTCAATCAATTTTATTTTATGAGACATACCTAAAAGAAAATGACAGGTAAATATTAAGTGATATTGGGGAGTTACTTAGAAAGAAGACATATCAGATAAATTATGGAGAAAAGAAATGTGATGCCCCATAGCAATATCAGAATAAAAACAAAACTTCAGTTATTTATACATTCGTCATTCCTATTTTAATTTCATGAAATACAGTTTCTCTAGCTCATGTTGTCCTAGAATTAAGGATTGCCAAAGTTAGGCTTGAATATAGAAGATCATTTTGTCTTTATCTCTAGTGCCTGGGTTACAGGGGTGAACTACCATGTCTGGCATCAAAATTAATGTTAAACCCAAAGCTTTGTAGTGATAAAAAGGGATAATGATATGATGTTAATAATCAGTTTCACAGGGAATTATAGAATATTTGAACTCATGTTCATGTTGCATAAATATATGTACTTTATATACAGATATACATATGCATACACATGCATTGAATTTAAAATGAGAAATAGTGTGCTGGGTAGTTTTATGTCTAATTGATAAAAGCTAGAGTCATCGGAGGAGAAGGAACCTCAATTGAAAAAAATGCTTTCATAAGTTTGGGCTCTAGGCAGACCTGTAGGGCATTTTTAAAATTAATGATTGATGCGGGAAGGCCCAGCCTGTTGTGAGTGGAGACACTCCTAGAGTGGTGACTCTGAGTTCTAGAAGAAAGCAGACTAAGCAAGCATGAAGAGCAAGCCAAAAAACAGCACTCATGAGTTCCTGCCTCCTGCCATGACTTCCTTCAACAATAGACTATAATGTGACATATAAGCCAAACAAACTGCTTTATCTACAGCTTGCATTTAGTCATGGTATTTCATCACAGAAATCCAAACTCAGACAAATACAGTTCCAAAAATAAGGTTATTGTGAATAATAGCAAAATATTTTAACACATAATTTTCAGAAAAAGGTATATAAACAAGGCAAGACAGCTGACAAACGCTTGAAAAATATAATAACAAAATTGGTATAAGTCACAATAGGATATTGTTCCCACTAAACCTTAGATTTTTCTAAAATATAGAATAAATATTTACAAAAATTAATTAGTGCCAGGTTATAAAAATAGTTCAATTTCAAAAAAGTTAGTTGTATTATATTTCTTAACACAGATTAATTCAATTTGTGTTATATGTTTTACTTGATTTGTGATAGCAACCAATACTTCAAAACTGAACAGAGAATATAAATCTCATCAACATTCTTCCCTGAGTTTTAACTCTAAGATACCACAAATGGAAGAAGAGAATCAAATCTTGTAAGTGTTCACTCATGTTCTCTGTAATACACATGCCCACATACACACAAACACACAATAAAAACTAAAGTGTATTAAAAATGTCTAAAAAGTAGAATAAAGTACAGTAAAAATAATAATTGAGTACAGGAAACAATGAAGCTAAAATCAACGAACAATAAGATATAAAGCAAATTTAAAATTATAAAAAAATCTAATTAGATTTTTTTCTTTTTAAAAAACATTTTTATTGGTTATTTTGTTTATTTACATTTCAAATGTTATTGCCTCTCCAGGTTTACTCTCTGAAAAATCCAATTCCACCACTCCTCCCCCAGCTTCCAAGAGGGGGATCCCCCACCTATCCACCCACTCCCACCCCACTGCCCTATCATTCCCCTATGCTGGGGCATCAATCCTTCTCAGGACCAAGGATCTTCCCTCCCTTTGATGTTAGACAAAGCTATCCTCTGCTACATATGCAGCTGGAGCCATGGGTCCCTCTATGTGTATTCTTTGGTTGTTGGTTTAGTCCCTGGGAGCTCTGGGGAGGGGGGTTTGGTTGGTTGATATTGTTGTTCTTCCTATGGAGTTTCAAATCCCTTCAGCTCCTTTAGTCCTTCTCCTAACTCCTCATTGGGGTCACCGTGCTCAGTCCAGTGGTTGGCTGCAGGCACCCCCATCTGTATCTGTAAGGCACTGTCCAAGCCTCTCAGGAGACATTCATATCAGATTCCTCTCAGCAAGCACTTCTTGGCATCAGCAATAGTGTCTGGGTTTGGTGGCTCTATAGGGTATGGATCCTTAGGTGAGGCAATCTCCTGATGGCCTTTCCTTCAGTCTCTGCTTCACTCTTTGCTTTTTTTTTTTTTTTCAGAATCTTGCTTTTCAGATGTGATGGGAGTATTCAGGGCTTGTTGTGTTGGAAGAACTTGGTTTTGATGATGCCAGGTAGCCTTGGCTTCTGTTGCTTATGTTCTTGTGCTTGCCTCTTGCCATCTGGTTATTTCTGGTGGTAGCTGGTTTTGCTGTTTCTGACTGGAGTTTGTCCCTCTATGAGCCTGTGAGTCTGTGGTCTTAGGTGTGATTTTGCTGTGTAAGCACTCCTGGGAGACCTAGGTGGGACTGGGGTCCAGATGGGAACCAGTACATTCCTGTCCCTGGCTGCTCCAAGATTCCTGGGTCCTGTGGGCTCTGGGCAGGTCCCATTTGGGCCCAGTATTTGAGCAGCAGTGGTGATCTCACCTGTGATTTTTTTTTGAATTATTGCTTTTGTTTAATAAGCTGATAAGTGTATTATTTTTGTTTAATATGCTAACAAGTATCTATTGACTTATAAATCTAGCCATTGCATGTCTTGTTCAAATTTAGTTGGCATTTTCATTTTCTGTACTGCGACAGTGAGTCTAAACTGTGGAGTAGAGCCATGCCAGGACAAGCATGTGAAATATTTTTTCTGCTGATTGATAGAGTACTGGTTCAAAGGAACAGTGTCCCCAAACTCTTGCCGAAAACTCCACGCAAGAGCTTGCAGATCTTCTATAAAGCAGCGCTGCAGAGCTGGCCTGCTCTTCTCTATAAAACATAACTTGTCCTTCTTGGCTTCACCTGTGATTTTTGTTTTGTTAGCACTCCTGGGAGACCTACTCTCTCTGGGCTGGACTGGAGTGCAGGGTGAGACTGAGGTCCAGAGAGTTGTGGCATAAGGTCAGGCCTGGGTGCAGATGGACTCAGAATGATCCTTTCCCTGGCTACTTTGCAGTTCATGGGTTCTGTGGGCTCTGGCTAGAATTTTTTCTTCACAAACTAATAATGAGTTGAACTAATAAAATAAATAGAGTAGCATGATTTATTCAGAAAGCAAAAGATAAGGTTCAAGTCAATAGCCTGGGTATTAAGCAGAAAAGGGGGACATATACATAAGATAAATAAGACTCACAAGGAAAATAAACGAATTCTATTTTTAAAATGTGAAGTATATAGATTTGGAAGTTTGAAGTGAATTAACAATTTTAGAATATTTTCTTAAATGCAAATAAAACATAACTTATTGAAACTAGCTCTTTTTCATTCATAAAGAATGGGGACTGGAGATAGTGCAGTGATTAAGAGACCTTACTGCTCTTTCAGAGGAGTTGTTCCCAACACCCATATGGTGGCCACACATTTTCATAACTTCAGTTTCAGGGAATATGATGACCTCTTTTGGCCTCCAAGAGCACCTATACTCTCCCTCAATCTCTATCTATTCTTTCCCATGTCCATCCTCTCTGTCTTTGCCCTCCACCCCGCACCTCCATGACATACACCATTACCATTAAAAGATATCATTAAAAGAACTGAGTTAAACATTTATCACCAAAAAAAGTTATAGTTGAGTTCTACCAGAGATGCTATAGGAAAACTTACAGAAGGTTAGGCAGCTTGAATGAACATTCCTGTGATCACTGTTTCTAAGGGCTTATCAGGGTGACCAAAATATCTGAGACAACTTCCCTGTCCTAGCCCAAAGTCATTTTATGTTTGATTTCTACTTCTTGTTCTAGCCTATAATTTAGATTCCTTCCTGAAATTACTTATTTGTTCTAGCCTAAGATTTAGATTCCTGCCTGAAATTATTTCTTTCTTCTGGCCCAAGATTTAGATTCCTGCCTGAAATTACTTCTTTGTTTTAGACTAACGTCAGATTCCTGCCTGAAGCCTACTTCTTGTCTTTGGCCCATTTCCTTGTCTTTGGCCCATGTCAGATTCTCGCCAAGAAGCCCCAAAGGCTCTCTGCCTCTACCCCTTTTTTATTTTATTAACACGATTGAGTCTGTCTCAGGTCGTTCTGACAAGAATGCCCTCCTTACCCATCATGGAATATGCATTAAACAAAGCAATGCTTTGGTTATAAGTAATGCTTATCTTAGGTTGATAAGGTTCTGTGCAAAATTTTACCCATCCTTGGCTTTCCAGCCTGTTAATTTAATAACTCTGTCTGGGGGTCCATTTTCAGGTTCAAGTCATGTACTTTGGCTGCCAACATGTTGATGTTGTTAAAGACAAGCTTTAACATGATGGGCAGAAATAAAAGTATTCCCAGGACAAAAAGAGCTAGCATGGCCAAGCTATATATGCCATTCTTGAAGTCTGACCAAAATAGAATTACTGAACTCAGGCCATGGGTAATTTTATCTGCAGTATCGACCACATCAATGCTCAGCAGAGCAGCATTCTTGAAACTTATAAGCTCACTATGTAATGTTAAAACATCCAGAGAGGTGTTAGAATTATGCCAAATACACTGCAAGTGTCTTTAAAGTTCTTCCTAATTATAATGACTACCACTGTAAATTTTAGAACTGATATGAATCCAGTGATATTTGGCATGACAGTTGAGATGGCTCCTTACCCTTAAATTCTGAACCTCCTTCCAATAATTTGAATAGGATAAAGAGCATCAATCCATTCTTCCAAATGCCTATCTAAATCTTCTTGTATATTCAACACATTAGTAACATTTTTTGCTAAATGATTAACAAAAGTAGCTTTCTTAACTTCTTGTGTCACAGCAATTGCAGAAGCAGTGGTGCTAGCAATTAACGTAATTAAAGGTGTTATATCAGCAATAATCAAGGCCACTGCCCTCTTGCTTCTGCTTAAAGCCTGACTCATTTCTTCCAGTACTTGCAAACTATTTTTAGAATACCAAGGTTCTGTGATATTCAGAGCAGTAAAACAAAAGCTGGTTGATAGACCTCCATAACTGACATGCCAGATTTCAAAACACAAACACAATTAGAAGGTGTATAATCAATGTAACTTACATTAAATACTGTAAAAGAAACAAAAGTATTTTTAACTTGACAATTAAAAGAGCCTTAACACATGTGCTAATACCTGTTTGAAATCGGATCCTGCCCCAACTTAATCTCTTGCTAACATAGCGTCATAGAGAACTGCAGCTAATTTCCATATATGTCTCTGAAAGTGTCCAGAACCAGACTTCCAAATGAAGACTGTTATTTCCAAAATTGGATTGATTTTTAGACCAGTCCTTGATTGAATCTGAATATCTGGTCACACTTAAGAACAATACAAGAGTCATAATAACTTCTCTTTTTGATCCTCTGTTCCACAAGGTCTAAGAACTTGAGGCAATGGTATAGGTAGGTAAGCAATGGTGGTTTGGGAACATATGTCCAATACAGCTTCCCAGTCACCATTGTCAGGGCTCTCAGCAAGCTCACAGGTTAGCATCACTTTTTGTCTTGGCATCAACATGTCTCACCCATTGCTCTGGTGGCCACTATGCTTCTTCAGCATCCTACAGAAAAAATACAAACATACCCTCTTCCCCGTATTTAATACCTGATCAAGATCATGCCTTATGCCAGTAAGTGGATCCTTCCCTTTCACCTATGTATAAGTATGCTTAGTGCTAGAGTGCCATAGACACTCAGCAGAAAGTTCCTCGGCATCCAAATATTTTTTTAAAAAATTTAAAATAAAAAAATGAAAAGAACTTGATAATAAATTTGTGGTGTACAGGGGCATATCTCTCCCTTTTATATTTTATGAAAATATTGTTTTAAAGTTTCATGGACCTGTTCCACAGTCCCTTGTCCTTGACAGTTATCAGGAATCCCCATAATATGGGTAATGTTAAATTGCTTCTAAAAAGTCTCAAATGTTCGACTTCCATAGCCATAACTTTCATTATCTGTTTTTTGTTTGTTTTTCTTTATTTTATTATTATTGGGTATTTCATTTATCTACATTTCAGACGTTATCCTCTTTCCCCATACCCCTCAAGAAAGCCCTTAATACATCCTCCTTCTTCCTATTTCTATGAGGGTGTGCCCCCACCCATCCACCCACTCCCATCTCCCCTCCCCTTGAATTCCCCCTCTCTGGGGCATCCAGCCTTCAAGGGACCAAGGCCTTCCACTCCCACTGATGTCTGACAAGTCCATCCTCCTGTACATAAACAGTGAAAGACATATGTCCCTCCATGTATGTTCCCAAGGCTGGCTGTTTAGACCCTGGGAGCTCTGGTTGGTTGGTATTGTTGCTCTCCCAATGGGGCTGTAAGACCCTTTAACTCCTTCAGTCTTCTCTCTAACCCCTCCACTGGGGACCCTGTGATCAGTTTGATGGTTAGCTGTGAGCATCTGACTCTGTATATGTCAGGCTCTGGCAGTGCCTCTAAGGAGACAGCTATATCAGGATCCTGTAGCATGCACTTCCAGACATCCACAAGAAGTGTTTGGTGATTGCATCTGGGAAGGATTTCCAGGTGGGGTGGTCTCTGGATGGTCTCTGCTCCAGTTTCTGGCCCACACATTGTCTCATATTTGCTCCTGTGAGTATTTTGTTACTCTTTCTAAGAAGGACCAAAGCACCCACACTCTGGTCTTTCTTTTTCTTGAGCTTCATGTGGTCTGCGAGTTATGTCTTGGGTTTTGTGAGATTTTGGGCTAATATCCGCTTATCAATGAGTGTGTACCATGTGTGTTCTTTTGTGATTGGGTTATCTCACTCAGGATGATATTTTCTAGTTCCATCCATTTGTCAAAGAATTTTGTGAATTCATTGTTTTAAATAGCTGAGTAGAACTCGATTATGTAAATGTATCACATTTTCTGTGCCTATTCCTCTGTTGAAGAACATATGAGTTCTTTCCAGCTTCTGGCTATTATAAGGCTGCTTTGAACATAGTAGAACATAGGTCATTGTTATATGTTGGAGCATCTTTTGGGTATATGCCCAGAAGTAGTATTGCTGGATCCACAGTTAATACTATGTTCAATTTTCTGAGGAACTGCCAGACTGATTTCCAGAGTGGTTGTAACAGCTCACAATCCCACCAACAATGGAATAGTGTTCCTCTTTCCCGACATCCTCACCAGCATCTGCTGTCATCTGAGCTTTTAATCTTAGCCATTCTAACTGGCGTGAGGTGGAATCTCAGGGTTGTTTTGACTTGCATTTCCCTGATGACTAAAGATGTTGAACATTTCTTTAGGCACTTCATGGCCATTCAATATTCCTCAGTTGAAAATTCTTTGTTGAGCTCTGTACCCCATTTTTAATAGGGTTATTTGATTGTCTGGAATCTAATTTCTTGAGTTCTTTGTAAATTTTGGATATTAGCCCTCTATCAGATGTAGGATTGGGAAAGATGTTTTCCCAATATGTTGGTTGCCATTTTGTCCTATTAACAGTGTACCTTTCCTTACAGAAGCTTTGCAATTTTATGAGGTCCCATTTGTCAATTCTTGATGTTAGAGCATAAGCCATTGGTGTCCTGTTCAGGAACTTTCCCCCTGTGCCCATGTCTTTGAGGCTCTTCCCCACTTTCTCTTCTGTTAGTTTCAGTGTGTCCAGTTTTATATGGAGGTCCTTGATCAACTTGGACTTGAGTTTTGTACAAGGAGAAAACAATGGATCTATTTGCATTCTTCTACATTCTGACCTTCAGTTAAACCAGCACCACCTTTTGAAAATGCCGTCTTTACTCCTCTGAATGATTTTAGCTCCTTTGCCAAAGATCAAGTGACTATAGGTATGTGGGTTCATTTCCAGGTCTTTTGATTTTATCATTACTGAAGACCAGCCTTAGCCTGTGGTGATCTGATAGGATGCATGGGATGATTTCAATTTTCTTGTATCTGTTGAGGCCTGTTTTGTGACCAGTTATATTGTCAGTTTTGGAGAAGGTACCATGAGATGCTGAGAAAAAGTTATACTCTTTTGTTTTTGGATGAAATGTTTTATAAATATCTGCTAAATCCATTTGGTTTATATCTTCTCTTATTTTACTATGTCTCTGTTTAGTTTTTGTTTCCATGATCTGTCCATTGATGAGGGTGGGGTATTGAAGTCCCCCACTATTATTGTGTGAGGTACAATGTGTGCTTTGCGCTTTAGTAAAATTTCTTTTATCAATATGGGTGCCCTTGCGTTTGGAGCATAGATGTTCAGAATTGAGATTTCATCTTGGTTGTTTTTTTCCTTTGATGGGTGTAAAGTGTCCATTCTTATCTTTCTTGATAACTTCTGGTTGAAAGTCAATTTTATTTGATATTAGAATCACTTCTCTAGCTTGTTTCTTGGGACCATTTGCTTGGAAAATTGTTTTCCAGCCTTTTTTTTTTTTTAATAATTTATTTTTTCTCAAATCGTAAAAGTCTGCCCAGGTTACCTATTTACAAGGTCTATGACTACTCAGGCTTGTAAATTTCCACAAAAGCTGCCTGTTTACATTAGCTTATAGCCATCTGTTTCAATGTTTTTCCACTGAGACCCAAGACTTGGTGTTAGTATACATGTATGACAGGCCTATGGCTGATTTTAGGCCTATGGCTGATTTTAGGCCTTCAGTGGGTAAACAGGGCTGCCCCTGTCATCTCCTCTCTTCTCTAAGTATAGAAGGGCTGTGGCAATTCTAAACTTGCAAAGGCGGGGATAGAGGCCTGACCTCCAGTATTTGAAGGGGACCTTGTAATGGCTCCAGTCCCCCTGTCGTTGTCCAGTGAGGCATGAGGGCCATACCCGTCCTGATGTCTTTTTCCTGGAGAGGGGATACTTTTGACATCAACCCCTATGCAGTCAGGCTAGTCCCTCAGGGAACCCAGATAGATATTTTTATCTTTTATTTATATTCCTTTGCAGTGCTTAGCCTCACAGCCTAAGCAAGAATTCAGATCGCCATTTTCCAGCCTTTTATTCTGAGGTAGTGTCTGTCTTTGTCACTGAGGTACATTTCCTGTATGCAGTAAAATGCTGGGACCTGTTTACATATCCAGTCTCTTAGTCTACGTCTTTTTAGTAGAGAATTGAGTCCATGCATGTTAAGGGAAATTAAGGAGAAGTTATTGTTGTTTCCTGTTATTTTTGTTATTAGAGGTGGAGTTATGTTGGTGTGGCTATCTTCTTTTGGGTTTGTTCGAAGAAGATTACTTTCTTGCTTTTTCTAGGATATAATTTTCCACCTTATGTTGATGATTTCCCTCTGTTATCCTTTGTAGGGCTGAATTTGTGGAAAGATACTGTGTAAATTTGGTTTTGTCATAGAATAACTTAGTTTCTCCATGTATGGTTATTTAGAGTTTTACTGCGTATCATAGCCTGGGCTGGCATTTGTGTTCTCTTAGGGTCTGTATGATATCAGTCCAGAATCTTCTGGCTTTTATAATCTCTTTTAAGAAGTCTGTTGTAATTCTGATAGGTCTGCCTTTATAAGTTACTTGAGCGTTTTCCCTTATTGCTTTTAATATTCTTTCTTTGTTTTGTGCATTTGGTGTTTTGATTATTATGTGACAGGGGAAATTTCTTTTCTGATTTAGTCTATTTGGAGTTCTGTAGGCTTTTTGTATTTCATAGGCATCTCTTTCTTTAGATTAGGGAAGTTGTCTTCTATAATATTGCTGAAGATACTTACTGGCCCTTTAAGTTGGGAATCTTCAGTTTCTTCTATATCCATCATCCTTAGGCTTGGTCTTCTAATTGTGTCCTGGATTTCCTGGATGTTTTGGGTTAGGAGCTTTTTGAATTTTGTATTTTCTTTGACAGTTTTGTCAATTTTTTTATGATATCTTCTGCACCTGAGAGTCTCTCTTCTATCTCTTGTATTCTGATGGTGATGCTTGCATCCATGTCTCCTGATCTCTTTCCTAGATTTTCTATCTCCCAGGTAGTCTCCCTTTGTGATTTCTTTATTGTTTCTACTTTCATTTTTATGTCCTGAATCATTTGGTTCAATTCCCTCACCTGTTTGGTTGTGTTTTCCTGTAATGCTTTCAGGGATTTTTGTGTTTCCTCTTTAAGGGTTTCTACCTGTTTACATGTGTTCTCCTGTATTTCTTTGAGGGAGTTATCTATGTCCTTCTTAAAGTCTTCTATCATCATCATGAGAAGTGATTTTAAATCTGAATCTTGCTTTTCTAGTGTCATGGGTTATGTAGGACTTGCTATGGTGGGAGAACTAGGTTCTGATCATGCCAAGTTACCTTGGATTCTGTTGCTTATGTTCTTTCACTTGTCCTTTGCCATCTGGTTATTTTTAGTGCTACCTTCTTTCACTGTCTCTGACTGGAGCCTGTCTATCCTGTTATCTTGGTTGTTTCAGAACTCCTTAGAGTCCAGCTGTCTCTGTGATCCTGTGATCCTGTGATCCTGAGACCCAGGTTATGATAGCTCCTCAGAGTCATGCTGCTTCTGAGATCCTGAAATCCTGGTGTGCCTAAGCTCTGAGATCTGGTGATCCATTATCTTATGTACCTATGTGTTAGAGCTCCTGAGAGTCCAGCCTCCTTTGGGTTTTGGGTGACTGGGTGCAGAGCTGAAGCCTTAGGGCTGATCCAGGTGCAGACACAGACCTGAAGGGTCCAATGCCACTGATCTTTAGGGAGTTCCTGGGTACCTGAGGATCCCAAATTACTCCCTGTTTTTTTTGGGGGGGTAGAGGGGTTGTGGCCTACTCACCTACACTCCTGGGCATGTTCAAGCTCCTGGAAGTACAGCTTCCTCTGGGTTTTTGGGGGTTGGGTTCAGAGCTGAAGCCTTAGGGCTACTTAGGTCCAGGGATAGATGGGAAGGGTCCTACACCACTGGCCTTGAGGGAGTTACTGTGTACCTGAGCGTCCCAAATTACTCCCTGTTTGGGGGGGGGTATTGCCTACTCACCTACACTCCTGGGTGTGTTAAAACTCCTGGGAGTCCAGCCTTCTCTGGTTTTTATATCCTGTATTTTATGTAAAGTTGGCTTCAAAACAAAATTAGAAGTATTCTTTCTTTTTCTAGTTTATGAAATAATTTGAGAAACATTGGTCTTAGGCTGCAAGTGACCTTCCATGTATGCAGAGACTCATAGCTGTTTAGGGTATAGCAAATGAATGATGACTGAGTGCTAACTGGATATTAATTATACCACAACCAAAGCTCACACCACCACAGAAGAGAGAATGGAAGGAATGTAACAGCTGGAAGACTTGTCTTTACATTCACATGGCCACTGTAAGTATAATCTCCTAGAAGTAATAGCATTGGCCCTGCAGGAGACTGGGCATGTTGTCAGCTAATTGTGGATATCGAGCAGCTCACTGATTCTTCCCTCTTTCTTCTGAACTATTGGATACAGGTGGATTATTCCAGAGGAACAGTAATTTTCTGGTGTTACATAGTACCAGGCTCTACTGACTTTTCCAAATCCATAGTCAAACAGACAGACTTAATTCAAATCAGTGACCCTCAACACAAAACAAAAAGACATGGATATGTAAAAGAGAATTGTCGGAAAGGAGGCAGTGATACGGGTCAGAGGAAAATAAGAGACAATAGGGAAAAGAGGACATAAACAGAATGCATTATGTATCTGTATGAAATTGCCAAAGAAGAGATTTAGTCAATAAAAATAAATTAAAAAATGAGGGAGTCCTTATCACCAAAAAGAGATATGTTAGCCAATAATGTGTTAATTTATGGACAAGATCAAAACTACAACAAAATTTGTTTTTGTATCTAGTTGACATGTTGACAAAGTTTAAAAGCAAGTAAACAAAATTTAGATAATGTATTGACACCAAACATTGTGAGAATGTGGAAAAGTGTTAGCTCTTCTGTGATAGTTAGGGAGAGAAAGTGTTTGGTCCCCATAGAGAGGTATGATGTGTGTTATTGTTGAAAATTAATACAACCAATTAGTGTACTTACGGTTATAAATCATGAGACAACACAGCAATGTTACAAAAACTAGGTAGGAAGAAAGTGAGAAAGAAAGTAAGAAGTAGAAACAGAAGGAGAAAAGAAAAAAGGAAGGATAGATTAAGAAATTAGAAAGGAGAGAAAGGATATACATGTAGCAGATGAGCACCTTGGTCTTCATGCAGGTTCCTCAACAATTAGAGCAGGGGCTGTCCCTGAATTTGTTGCCTGCATGTGGATCCTGTTCCCCTAACTGGGCTGCTTTGTCTGGCCTCAGTGAAAGAAGATACACCTAGTCATGTCCTCTCTGAAATCGTCTCACTATGTAGCCTACGCTAGACTTGCACATGGGTGATTCTCCTGCCTCTTCCTTCCTAGTGCTGGGATTACAACCATGCATCAATTTGCCTGGCTTAAGAAAGTCTCCATTTTAAAAGTTACAGCTAAAGCCTCCAACAAACCCATAAGTACAAGTTTAACATGAGAGACTTAACAAATCATTTCATATCTAGAGAAACAGAAACAACAGACCTAAATTGTAAGTATGCACCCTTCCTCTTAGTTGTGACTACTTACAACAATCTGGAGATATACAGGATTTACAACAAGAAGGCAAAGACCTGTATTTGGTCTAAAATGGTGTGTTTCATCTTTCACTACTTTTCAGTCTAGCATTTAGGTACAAATTTTAAAAAAACAACAAAATCCAATATCTGAAAAATAAAACTTGCACCTTTAAAGAAGCATCAAGCTGGATAATAACAGAAAGTAGACTTCAAAAAAATTTACCTGATGATACAGGAAAAATATATATTTTAGGAAAGATTCTCCAGGGTATTAAGATACTGGCTGTTTTAAACTAGAACTATATTTCTGAAACTCAGAAGAAGGATAATTAGGATAAAAATATCCTATATATTTTAATAGATAAATAGTAGAATAAAAATAGCTGAAGAGTCAACTTACGAGCTCAAAGGCTGAACCAAGTAATTAGCCTAGAAATGTCGAGTAGTAAGACAGTAAGTATGAGAAAAGAGTTAAGAAGTAAGAAGAATACATGCAGAAATTCCAATATGTATCTGTGACTACTTCTAGAACAATCATATGCAAAGGAAATGTGGTAAACCTAATTTAGGAGAGGCTAGAGAGCCAGCTCAGCACTTAAGAGAATTTGCTGATTTTCCAGAAGTTGGATCCCAAGTTCAATTCTCAGCATCCACATTTAGTGGCTCACAGTTGCCTATAACTCCAACTCTAGAGGATCTGACACCTTCTTCTGGCCTCTGTGGGCACTTGCATGCACACAGGCACACACACGCACGCACACACACACACACACACACACACACACACACTTTTAATGAAAAAGTAATTATGAATCCCTAAGTTTGCTTGTGTTCTAATCCTCAAAGTGTTATTCTATATTATCCAGCATAGTAGGCTGAATTGGCTTTCAAAAGGTTCCCCTGTAGTAAACTTTAGAAACTGTGTAACCTTATATGGAAAAGGGAAAGAAGCAGAAGTGAATAAGTTAAAGGTCTTGAGATGAGGAGATCACCTAGACAGGCTTGATGAATCTTGAGTGATCTTAATATTACTAGAGGTGTGGTTGCAGGGGAAAAAGATGATTTGACTAAGAAACTGAAATTGGAGTAACGTAACCATGAGTAAATGAGTGCTGACAGCCTGAGAAGCCGGACTTTGACACAAAAAAGAGATTATCCTTGGGAGCTAGCTCTGCTGGCATTTGATGATGGCCCATAAAAATTCATTTTGAACTTCTGACCTCCAAGACTGTGAGTGAATAACTGTATTGCCTTTAGTCACTATATTTGCAATAATGTTACTGCAGCAATAGTAAGCCAGCACATGGAAGAGAGGAATTAAATTTGCAGACTGAATTAAAGATGTCAACTTGATTACTGTAAATGTTTGAAAGTTAATGTGATTCCTATGATTTGGATGTAAAATATCTTCCAAAAGTGCTCATGTCCAAAGACTTGATACTGTAAACATTTGAAAGTTAATGTGATTCTTATGGTTTGGGTGTAAAATGTCTTCCAAAATGGCTCATGTCTGAAGACTTGATACTCAGCTGATAATGCTGCTGAGGGTTCACTGGATCTTGAGAACACTAATTCCATTTGTGGGTGAATTCATGGTGGGACTGATTAGGAGGTAGAGGTCTCATAGGAGCAAATGTGTCTGAAGAGTATGTCTTTTCAATAGACTTTTCCTCTCTTGATTTCTATCTACTTCCTGTTTACTATGAGCAATTTTCTTCTGCCAAATTTCCTTTCCAAAGCTGAAGGCTGTAAAGACACTCAGATAAAATAAAAACAACAGCTTGAAAGAAGCAGAGACCAGATCAGTTCTCTAGAATAAGCAAAGACTGACTAGCGTTGTCTGGAAAGGACTCTCTCCAGCATGTAGAGTTGCTAGCTTACACAGAGTAGGATTTGATGTTTTAGCTGTCTTTAAATTATTTCTGCTCCTGTAAGTAACATATCATTGATATTATTGTTAAGTAACATCAGTAAAAGTTGTTGATTCATAGAATTGGACTTTGATGCTCTCTGTACTTTGGATTGTCATGAGCTAGCTTTCTGGGGTGAGTAAATGTGTTGTGTCCTCCCAGGAAATGTTTGTCATCCTACAATGTGTACATAAAACACTAACAACAGAGTTCAGAAAAATCTAAATATTAACTCAATATGTAATGATTACAGATTGAAAAACTGCACAATCATAGTATGCCAACTTTCCCTTGAGTTTATCTACAACATTTCCAGATAAGAACCAGCATTGTTTTCTTTTGGAAATCAATGAGACAATTTTAATCCACACACAACAAAAGGAGTAACCCCAAATTGCCAAAACAAACTTTAAAAAGAAATACAAATGATCTGAACTACCTAATTTCAAGACAATTTATAAGTTTACAGAAGTCAATACAGTATAATTGTGGTGTAAAGACAGATCAAGAGCCAGCATAGAATTGACATCAAATTTATGTCCTCAAATTTCAAAACAGGTGCAAAATCAACTTACTATATAAAATATAGTTCTTAAACAATGTAGAAGCAATTGAATATATGTATCTATCGTGCATCTGTGTATCGATCTATATATCTATCATTCTATCATCTATCTGTTTATGTGTCTATATACAAATGTCTACTCATACTTTGTTTCTTATAAAAATTAAACTTCTGAACAGAACATGATTTATACATTCACTAAAATAAACAACAAATAAATGGGACCTCATGAAACTGAAAAATCTTCTGTAAGGCAAAAGACATCATTCAGACAAAGTGACAGCCTACAGAGTAGGAAAGATTTTTTTCCAACTTCATATCTGATAGAGGACTAATATCCAAAATATATAAAGACTTCAAGAAATGAGACGTCAAAAGACCAAATAATTCAATTACAAATGAGGAACAGATTTAAATGAAGAATTCCCAAACACTTAAGAAAAATTCAACATCCAGGGAAGCATAAATCAAAATTACTTTGAGATTTTATATTATAATTATTAGAAGGCTAAAATCAGTAAAACAACTGACAGACCATATTAGCAAGGATGAGGAATAACAAAAATATATACTGTGTTAGTGGCAGTGCATTCATTATGTATGCCACTATAAAAATCTTTAGAAGGATGGGGATTGATATATCTCAAAACCCAGCTATGCTACTCTTCAGCATATACCCAAAGAATACTTCACCCTACAACAATGGCACTTGCTCAATCATATTCATTGCTGCTCTACTCACAATAGCTGTAAGTTAGCGATTAACCAGATGCCCCTCAACAGAAAAGAATGAATGAATAAAATGTAGTACATTTATACAATCAAGTGTTACTCAGCTTTAAAAATGACAGCATGAAATTAATAGATCAGTGAATGGAACTAGAATAAATTATCCTGAGTGAGGTAACCTGAACCCAGAAAGATAAATATGGTATGCATTAACTTATATGCAAATATTAGCTGTTCAGTAAATGATAACCAAACTACAATCTATAGACCCAGAGAGGTTAGGTATAGAAAAAGGGGATAAGGGGTGATCCATGGATCTCTCTGGGAGGGGGAAGTAGAATAGATTTTATGGGTAGATGGGAGGGTGGGGAGGAAGAGAAGAATGGATTAGGAAGATTATGTGAGGAGGGGAAGAAAATGTGAGGAGAGACAGCTAGAATGAAGGGGCATGTGTCAGGTGGCACAAACAGTTCCTAAAATATATGAAGGTGACATTAGTGAAGACTCTAAATAATGTGAGAGGCAGAGTCCCAAGAAAGATTCTAGTACTGAGACCAGGTTATATGTAATTGTGTTATTGACCAAAAGGATCCTATGGAAATCCCCAAACCCAGTCTGTCCTCCACAAACTGAAAAAATGGCACCATTGTTGAAGACAACTCCCACACAACTCATTGATCATAGAGAAGTGGTATGAAGCCTGTGTAGAACCTCCATCCCTATGTTTTAGTGTCTTTGGTAGGGAAGGTACTCGGCAGACCACCAAAGAGAAACATACAATAACACAGCCATAAAACCTTTGTTCCACAATCTGTTCTCCCTACAAGATATGCTAGGTCAGTGGTGACAGCAAAGTGTATACAAGTAACCAACCAATGTACTATTTGATTTAGGCTCCATTCCACAAGATGGAACTCACATATGACACTGCTTAGGACCAACTACTAGAGACTAGACATCCCAGATTCCTAAGGTAAAACCAAATCCTACTAGTCTTTTTAAAAAGTAGTGATAAAATGACTCCTGATGCTATTTCACTGTAGTCATAGATCAACTCCTTATTCAGCCATCATCAGAGAAGCTTCCTCCTATAGCAGATAGGAATAAATACAGAGATCCACAGAAAAAGAAAGAGGAAGAGAAAGAGGAAGAGGAAGAGGAAGAGAGAGAGAGGGAGAGGGAGAGGGAGAGGGAGAGAGAGAGAGAGAGTTTAGAACATTTGAAACACTCAAGTCTAAATGAGATGTCTACATTAAATCCCTCCCTTCAGAGCTTATGAGACACCACAGAAAAGACAGAAAAAAGCATATAAGATCCAGAGGGATGGAGGACACCAGGAGAAAAGACTATATAAATAAATGGAACAAAGCTCACATGAATTCAGAGACCAGAGCAGTAAGCACAGGGTCCAAATGGCTCTGCAGCAGATCTTCTGTGTATATAGTTTAGTGTTTTTATGGGACTCCTAAGTGTGTGAACAAATGAGTCTCTGGTTCCTATCTCTGTACCT
This sequence comes from Grammomys surdaster, assembly GCF_004785775.1. Taxonomy (NCBI): domain Eukaryota; kingdom Metazoa; phylum Chordata; class Mammalia; order Rodentia; family Muridae; genus Grammomys; species Grammomys surdaster. The sequence continues at coordinate 2,082,046 of NW_021620584.1, forward strand.
TTTCCCCTTCTGTTGGTTTGCCTTGTCCAAGTTCAGTATGATGGTTTTTGTTCTATTTTTATACATTTTGTTGTTATCTCTTAGAAGCCTATTCTTTTCAAATAAGAGAGAGAATGGGAGTAGATCTGCATGGGAGAGGAGGAAGTACTGGGAGGAGTGGGGAAACTGTAATCAGGATATAATGTGTGAGAAAATAATCTATTTTTAATAAAAGAGAAAGAAATAAAAGTATTTAAAATCTGTAAGTTCAAAACCTGTAAATACAAAATTACAGAAGAAAATAAAGAAAAAAACCCACTTTATTTAGAGTGGAACAAAAATATCTCAGTCAAGAATCCAAATCATAATAAAATAAAATATTGATCTACTGAACTACATTAAAATTAGGTTCTTCACTTTAAAGCTTACTTTTTAAGGCAGGAGAGAGAGAGAGCAGTGACTGAGGATACATAAATATTGGGAAACCATATATTCGACAAAAGCACTAGTATTTGTAGCACATAAAGGACTCTTAACATTAGTTAGTAATAATTTAAACAAACTACAAGAGATGCCCATGCGACACATTACTGAATCTCCTCTGCACTTCCTGTTGGAGAGGGAGACGGAAGTAGCTTATATTACAATCATCTACTTAATGTTACCTCATCCCACATCAAGCTAGAGTTTGGGTTGGCAGAAATGATGTTATTTATCTTTTCAATCTTGGTTTCCAAGATAGTATTTATTAAATTAGTGTTTGTTGATATATGCAAGAACAGAAATAAGAAGAAGCATGCCAGCCCTTTAGTCTTAAGAACCCTTGCAGTCCTTGGAGAAGGTATGCCTCTCCAGTCAAATAGAACAACATCTGGAAGGCATCTGCACACCCCACTTTGTTCAGAAGCTTCTGGGAAATCAGAAATGCTTATAATAAAAGGTTTGGGCTTTTCCCTCCATAGGGTGTTCACTGAGCCCCATGGAGAAGTATGAGGAGGGACTCAGGATTCCAGCCAAGCAGAACCTGATTATAGATCAGCTGTCAGATTGTCAGATTGCAAATGAAATCCTTCTCATGCTGGACAGATTGCTTGCTTAGGATCATTAACCATTTAGGACACACTGCAGGTTTTCTTTTCTTTTTATCCTTCTTCTTGGAATTGCTTTCTAACCTAGCAATGTGAAAATGAAGCCTCATTAAGACAACATCATCTTTCATTTGTTTCTAGAATCTCATCCTTTAAGACTGATTAGGGAGAATTTGAGGTTGTCTCCACTCCTCAGTTTAAGACAAATGAACTGGTAAAGGTTAGGTTTAAAGGGCCATCCTTACCTGATGACATCAGCAGTTATTAAATTATTGTCTGTTGATACATGCAAGAACAGATATAAGGAGGAGTATGCCAGCCCTATAGCCTTAGGAAGCAGAAACCTTGCCATCCTTGGAGGAGGCATGTCTTTCCAGTCAAATAGAACATCTAGCAGGCATCTGCACACCTACTAAGAGCAGGAAATATGATACATCTAAAACTACGCTTTCCCTTGACATGGCAAGAAGGCTAAGTCTTAAGTTCATAGATAGTATTAGAGGAAAGGTCTGATGTTAATGAATGAATTTGTTCATGCAACAAATTAATTTTTGGGAGTCTAAGCATGCTCTGACTCAGGGAGATTAGCACTGAAAGAAACGCAGATCCAAACTACTGTGTCACAAACCTCCAGCCTGCCAGGTGTTGAAGCCATGTAGATAGAAAGAAGTCAGAGTGTATACTAAAGCCTGGGTTCTTGGAAATTTTTGACATTAGTGCTAATTCCTATAGGACATGGAATGTAGGCAGGTAACAGCAGGGAAGGATATTTTTCAGGTAGAAAAAAAAACAAGTTGAAGATCTTGATATTTTAAAAGAATGAATCTGACTTGTTGGAGCATGGGGAGTCAAGAGTGGAGAGCAAGCAAGTTCCAAGGTGCTTATCTGCCACAAGACAGCTGTTGTACCACCCAGTGGGAAACCTATGAGGTATTTGCATCAGGGTGGTACCTGGATAGTGATGTGCCATGTTCCTGATACTCCTAGGTACTGCACAGAGAGTAGTACTCTAGCTCAAGTTGTCTTATGACTTATCTTCAAAGTAAGGACATTTTCTGAGCGTATCATTAATAGCAATGTAACAACACAACACAGACTTTCCCACGCAAAGATTGGTCACATAACAAACCAATGAAGTCATTATTGTTATCAATCTCACATTGTAGATGGGAATATGGAGGCAGAGATAGATTGAGTATTTTACCCATGGCGACAAGGAGCATGTATATTCCTCTGACCAATGAAATTACAGATTTGCTTTTCTTTAACAAATTTTTTTCTCATTGAGTAACAAATACTAATTGATTTTCTACTTTGTATGAGGTCCCTGAGATACAGGGGAAGGCATGAAGGGCACAGCCTACCTTTATGGAATTTCATTCTAGTGGAACACAGCTAATGGAATCACCTGACACACCATGTATATGTTTAACTAGAAGACAAACCAAGGAAATAGTATGTAACATACAATGATTAAAGCTAGAGTTCTCAACCAGGAATTTTTCTTCCATGCAGGTCAGTCAGTAGCATCTAAAGATGTGTTCACAGTGAAATTAGTGGCTGTGGCATATAATGTGTGAACTTAGGGATACTGCTCAGCATGAATAAGACAAGTACCCCACCCATGAAAAGTGAATTATCTAGTGGTTGGGGTATTGTAAAATTTCCCCATCGATGTAAACTGCTGTTGTCATTGTGTAAGTCTTGTTGCTAAAGTGACCCATTAAGATTCAATGCATGCAGCTTCCTACTATATACAGAAGGCTATCCAATACAAATGGTCAGCTCTAAAGACATACAAATATGAGTAACACTAAACGTTCTTGGCAGATTAAACCCACACATATAGATATACATGCATATGGTGTGTATGTATGTGTATATATACTTATGTGTGTGTGTATAACAATAGTAATTAATAAAGAAGAGGTTGCAAATTTGAGAGGAACATTGTGAAGTTGTATGGGAAGAAGATAAAGTAGAAATTATGTAAATATCCTGTTCGCACATGAAATTCTCAAACCCAAAACAAATGTAAATAAAAATTCAATTGACAGTAGTAGTGAGGTTTGCATACTCCAACACACACAGACACACAGACACACACACACACACACACACACACAGAGAGAGAGAGAGAGAGAGAGAGAGAGAGAGAGAGAGAGAGTCATAGCATATTCTGTGATTCATTTATTAATCCCCCTCTCCTCTGTTTTTTCCACTGCTGGATTATTGTGGGAAAAAAAACCCTCATGAGTGTAGTAGAGCCTCTGAAAGCTTTAAAGTCTCATTTCTAAAAGAATTAAAACTTCCAAACACAACCTTGCCATTATTACATTTAAAATATTAATTCTCGATGTCATAACATTTATTGAATTATGTCAGATTTTTTATTTTTATGTATAAATACAGTTTGCTTGAAGCAAGATGAAAATAGATGCAGTACAAGTAAACTCTAGTAAGTATATTTTTTTCATCGACATAAGCCAGAACTTTGTGACTGAGGTTTGGAGCTGAGTCTGAGTACATATCTGCCTCCAAAGTCTAGGACATGGGTGTCATTTACAGATGTGATTTATATAGCAGCAGAGACAAGATTGGGAAGTAGGGAAAAGATAATGGATTTAGCTTTAATGACCCATGATACACACAAATTTTTCCAGTTGGGAAATGGAGGAAAGATTAAGAGCCTAACATCAGAAGACACTGGTAATAGAAATTGTGGCTCGTGGATATGCAACCAAAAACACCATGTCTGAAAGTGCCCTCTGAGAGATCACCAGGGATGAGTTCTCAGAATAGTAAGAGAAATCCTGGAGGAAAATATAATAGATAAAAAAGAACAGTTCAATTTAATTGCTTTTGTAGTAGGACACCCAACACAAGTGCACGTGCATACACACACATACATGCACATGCATATGTGCATGCACATACACTACTACAATCACTACCATCAGCAAACCTTGCTTTTTTTTTTAATTGGATATTTTACTTACATTTCAGATGTTATCCCCTTACCCCATTTTCCCCACCCACCCAGGAACCCCCTATCCCATCCCCTCTCCTCCTGCTTCTATGAGGATGTGCCCCCACCTACCCCCCCACTCCCACCTCCCCACCCTTGAATTCCCCCACATGACTTCCAGCCTTCATGGAACCAAGGATCTCCTCTCCCACCTGTGCCCGACAGGGCCATCCTCCCATACATATACAGCTGGAGCAATGGGTCCTTCCCTAAATGCTCCCAGGCTGGTGGTTTAGATCCTGGGAGCTCTGGTTGCAAATCTTGCTTTTTAAACACTTCAGAATTGACATAACCTGTCTCTATTGTGAAAGAATCAAATCCCTCTTCCCCACATACACAGTTATCACTGATCACCGCAAACAGTACAAGCTTGAAATCATGAGATTAAGTTAGCTTTATAAATTTAAGCCCAATTAAAGGTACTTGGGTAACTTTTATGTTATTAGTAATTATTTTCCAAAATTAAAGACTATAATTACTGTGAGAAATGTGTGTAATACAACTCCAGATCCTTAACATTCTCCAGAGCTATTTTTTAGTTGATAGTTGGAAGAAAGCCTTTCTTTAAAACTCCAAAAAGTGCCAGTATGCTTTTATACATGGGATATTGGGGTCTGAATAAGAACCTCCTCCAATAGGTTCAGGTGTTTTAACACTTGGTCCCCAGTTGGTATCACTTTGGGGAGGTGGTGCAGTTTTGGAGGAAGAAGTATATCACCTGGGACAGGCTTTGAAAGTTCATAGCTTTGTCCTACATTATGTTTGCTATCTTGTGTTCCTGTTGAAGATGTGATCCTTTGCTTTCCAGCCCCTCACTATGCATGCTGCCATACATTTCTGTCATGATGGACTCTTACCTTTCTGGAATTATAAGCCCAAGTTAAACATTTTTCTTATTTTATAACTAGAAAGTCTAATCTTGCTCCCACATCCTAAGAGAGGAGGCTGCCTCTTAAAAGAAATAGGGCAAAACAGTGAAAAGAGTACAGAATAAGAATTTGTAAACATCCATTGACTTGAAAACAAAATAGTTACTAAATGTAAAGACATTCCTAATGACATTTATATATCATGACTGTATGCAAGAGGAGCTCTTCAATCATCACCTCAAATCCTCAGCAGTTTGGTCTGGCCCTAATTCACTTACTGGAGCTGGGGACAGCATGAAGTTGAAAAGTGTGTCTAAAAGGAAGAACTATCCAGTAGCAAGCAAACCATTCTCAAGTTTACAGTTTAGATCCTTGGAGAATAGTTTAGAGTAGTGCCAAGTAAAAACTTGGCTCTGTCACCTAATGGTGACTTTAGTTAGATAAGTCCCAGCACCATCTGTCCTCCTTGATCATCTGATTAAGTAGGGGTATAACTAAAACTGCCTCAAACTGCAAAGGATTAATGTAATAGAATGTTTATAACAAGGCCTTTTTTTAAACCAGGTGTCATAAACAGATCATATACTATAACATTATTGTTGTGACTGTAGGTATCAGTTTTACAAATAGGTAATGATTTCATTACAGCAGAGATGAGAGCAAAGCAAGGGACATGGCTTTTGGAGTACAAGGGTGCAGTAGAATTTGCCTCATCCCACTGGATCCTGTACGTTCACCATCAGCCTTCCTGTTCCTTTGTTTTCTTGGTGAGCTCTTTCCACTCCTGGGGTGCATTACTATCCTGATCTAACAGCATCTCTTCTGCTTCTTAGTGAAGCTTGGCTTTAGACACGGCCAGTTTCTGCACAGAATCACAGGACTCAGCTCCGAGGAGACTATGCAGGCTCAGGAGCCTGTCCTTACTCCTTGCTTCTTTGCAGCAACAGCTAGTGACTTCCCAAGGATCCTCTAGGCCTGTGTACCTTAGTTGGTGTTACACCTGTCACCCTTTTATGTCATCACCCTTTCCTTCACTCTTTCCCTTCCAGTTTCCTGATGCTCTCAAATCCACTAGGTTTCACACTAGGGCCCCTGTTCCAGCTGCTTCTTTTGTTCAGAGCACCTTTTTTTCAAGTTCAGCAGCTTAGTTAACTCTTTACCTACTTCATCTCTTAGCTCAAGTATCCACTTTTGTTGTGAGTAACCAACTATGTAACAAAGCTACCTGATTCTCTTGTTCCAAGGCTCTGGATTCATCCAACCCTTTACTCTTGAGTCACTCTGCCACTATTACCTATGCTTCTCACTCCAGGAAGAGATCTGCTTGTACCTTTGCCACCCAATCTATTACTGAGAATAGCTAAGTTAGAGGAATTTATTGTCTTGGCCTAGAAGGAAACATATCATTATTTTGTTCACAGTTCCTGGCACAGAGAACTTGCATAAACTATAAACCATGAAATGAAGACTCCAGTTTTTTTCAGGACACATGACAGGCAGACACTATAGTCAATGAAAGCCTCAGGGGTTGCTATATGTACCTTCCAAAGCTCAAACCTCAAGATATATTGAAATATGGGGGCTTTGAGAGGGTAATGAGGCTATGTGAATGAATTTAATGCTATTTTTGAAAAAAGCTAAAAGGGAGCCATGTGGACTCGTTTGCCCTTCTGCTTTTTCCACTAACTGAAAATGCTGCATGGAAACAAGATCCATGTACCAAGCCCTCACCTGACACTAAATCTCTTAGATTTCATCAGTCCACAGAACTGCTGGCAATACATTTCTATGGCTTTATATCACTCAATCTGTGGTGCTGTGCTGTAGCAATGCAAGCACATTAAAACGAGAGTGTGTGTTCATTCATTCACTCTACCATACTGGTAATGAGAGTGGGTGCCTACCACACTTTGACCCTTCTGTTAGATATTACAAAACAATGAGTTTTGACCTCTGCCTCTTCCCACTTCTCATTCATTTCATATGGCACCTTATTTTCTCTAAACATACAATATTCTTTCAAAGACTGAACACCTTACCCTATGATTTCTTCTGCCTTGTGAATAGTGAGTAATAGCTAGTTTTGGTGAGTATACTGTGCTAATGCTTTCTACGCAGTTACTTTTTCAAACATTATAGCCACACAATGAATTGTGTAAAATTAGTATACACTTGTTTACAATGAAAGAAACCAAGACCCATATTATGGATTTAAACTATTTAATTTTATATAGCTAGGAAATGAGACATTCTACCTTAAAACATAGACTGTTCAGCTCTGAAATATCTCCTCCTATAACTGCTCTACTGTGAAGAAGTACCCGCTCTCATTTTTTCTATGCCCAATCTTGAGTTAATTTGAATTAAGGGGGGGAGGGCTCATGAAATCAATTGTATTCAAGAACCAGGTAGGTGCTAAACACATGTGAAGGTGTGAGGTGCAATGAAAACCAGTCAGTCAATCTACAGCAAATTTGAGAAATCCTGTATGCACCAAAAAATTTTGTTTTCTGGGTTCAGTCCATAGGCTGGGAAAAAGCAATGCACCTTTGGATGCACTGTAGAAGACACACTATCAATGAGCAGCAGTGTCTGTAAGTCTGATGTTTCCATGGGCTTCACAAAGTTATCATTTCACCTATCACAACACCTAGGAGGTGAGCAGTGCACAGATCTTTGCAGGTACTAGGCAAGTATAAGATGGTGGTGTCTGAGGGCATGCACAGTGGCCTTGTGAATGATCTAATATGGAAACTTGATTTAAGGGCTCTCAGGTGATATAGTGTTAAATGTCCATTCAGGGTTGCTGAATAGGGAAACAAAGAAGTGCAGTGAGGATAGTCATTAAAAGCCTTAAGGATGCAGTGGCTCTTGAATCATTGTGGTGGATTAGATGAGAAATGCCTTCCCAGACATAGGCTAATGTATTTGGGCATTTGTTTTCCAGTTGGTCATACCCAAGTTGATTGAGGGAAGTACAGTCTTACTAGAGAAAGTATGTCATTGAGGGAAGGTCATGAGGGCTTATAAAGTCACCCCACTTTGTATCCTTCTTAGTATGTATGTATAAAACATAAAATGCAGATGATTGTTTTGGGGATTGTGGCTTGAAGATGAGATAGGGAAATAATTAGAGGGCAATGCTTCATTGAGCATGAGTCTTTCACTGTTGAAGATATTTCAAACAGGTTCCTAAAGCAGTTTATTTAGAAAGAGTGTGTAAATGTAGACTGAGCAATGCTGGAGTTTAGATTGAAGACATGGTATCTAAAGCACAGAGAATGGTCACACAGATGAAAAAACACTGGGACTTGTACTGGAAATAATCAGGTAAATGTAAAGAGAAAGGGGTTTTAGGGAGCACACTAGGATGTGTGGCAGCTTCTACCAGACACCAGTAAAAAAGGTCCTGCATACAGAGCTACAACACTGCTTTTGTCTCTGTATGTCCTTGCCTTTCCTAGGCAGTTGGATGGCTTGTTGCCATAACAACAGGATACAGCACTTTAGTTTTTTTTAAAGTGTGTGTGTGCATGTGCATGTGTGTGTGTGCATGTGTGTATGTGTGTGCATGTGTGTGTGTGCATGTGTGTGTGTGTGTGTGTGTGCTTTATCAGATGTACTGTGCTAAAACAATGGGCTGGGGCATGTAGGAATAGCTTTAATAGATACTTATATGAAAAGTATATACTTTATACTTTATACTTTCTGAAAGTGGGATTAATTGGTGATTTTATATGAGCACTTCTATGTTTGTGTGTGAGCACTGCTTTGAAATGTGACTGTTTTGCCACTATTAACATGAGGAGTGTTCATAAAGAAAGCTTTGATATTAGTCCATAGTGTGAATGTGTTTCTGTGGAGAACAGTGTACAGCTACATGGGTTGTTGGCATAGTTTAGCAAGTGCAGGGTATCGGTGTGTTTTTGTGAAATGTGCATATCTGTGTACATAGAGGGTGTGTTTCCAAGTCTCTTAGTGCACATATGCAAGACTGTACCAGAGCACACATAACTAGCTATGATAACTAGTTAAAATATCTGTTTTTTCATTTTACTTCTCCACTAGATTTCAAATTTTATTTTGGTTACCTTCTTCTGTGTCAATTGTCCCTAAGAATCAATCTTAGATTTTACCTGGTAGTAGAGGTATGCTTAGAGACTCTGGGAAACCAAGCACTGGTATTAATATGAAAGTAAGAAGGAATAAGAATACATTAGATGAAATGGTGGGTGGTGTGTGTGTTTAGGTCTGCATATAAGCTAGATGCAACAACCAGAACTGCTGTGAGGGAAATGGGGCAAAAACTTAGCTTTTCTGAGAAAGAATTTATACAGAAAATTCCATGTCAAGTATTTTGTTCAGACACTGGAAGACAGTAATAACAGGATGTTGTGGATTTAGTTTAACACTCGTATTATATTAATTGGATTCCCCAAATTGCACAAAAATCTGTATGTAAGACACTAAGGGTCCCTGCCCCCAGTTGCTTCTGATTGGTAAATAAAGTTGTTGGCAGCTAATGGTTGGGTAGAGAGACAGAGGCAGAAGTTTAGGATTCGCAGGCAAGGGGACCAAGAGAAGAAGAAAAGGAGAAGAGGAGGAGGAGGAGGAGGAGGAGGAGGAGGAAGGAGAATTGCCATGCTGGGAAAGGAATAAGGTCCAAGCTTGAGAGCTGCAGAACAGATAGCATACCAATCATGTACGAGCCAGGAAATATTGGTCCTAGTCCTAACCTCAAATTGGGTCTAGGGCAGCAAAGATGAAATATAGATTTTAAGTAATAACTCAAGGAGTATTGAAGAGGAGGTGTTATCCATGTGTATGTTTGTGAATGCCACTGAGCTGATTAAGGCATATTAAATATAAGACTGATTCTCTCTCTCTCTCTCTCTCTCCTCTCTCTCTCTCTCTCCCTGACCCCCTTTCTTTCTCTCTCTTGGTGTGTGTGTGTGTTAGTTTCTGGAATCCAGAACATCAAGGTAGGTATCAAAGAAAGTGCACCATCACAGCTGAGGCAATTAGAGTAGCATTAACCTCCACTGAAACAAGACAGCTCAAGTCCTACTTTTCCTGAAGCTGCTATTGAAATGAAGAGTGACAGACTAAGAATTGGTGAGCTGATAGGTAACCGGGTAGTGTAGAGGACTACTCTAGAGAATTAGGAAGCAGATATTAGATGTGGAGAGGGATGAGAGGCATTATTTTATATGAAATGATGTAGGAAAACCTCTCTGGGGAGGTCACATCCAAAAGGCTATTTTGGGAAGTGGCAGAACACAAGATGACAAAGCTGGGGACAGAGCCCTTTGTGTGACTGGAAAGTGTAAGAAGGATGTTTTGGCAGGGGGGATGAGGAAGTGGATGAGATGAACTGGAGAGGAATCAGAAAACACAGTACATGTATAGTGCAATAGTGCAACACTTTATGTGTGTGCATCTGGGTATCAATGTGCATGTGTCTGCACACATGCTTATAGAGACCAGAGGTTGATGCTTAGTGTCTTTCTCAATCACTTTCCACCTTATTTTTTGTGATGGAGTCTCTCTCTTAACCTGGCACTTGCCATTTCAGCTAGACTGGCTGTCCAGAGCGCATGAGATCCTCCTATCTCTGCTGCCCTAATACACATAGCCTTTTTACATGGGTACTGGAAACCAAACTCTGCTCTGAATGCTTGCATGACAAACATGTTACTTATTAAGGTATCTCCTCAGACTGTTGAACAACTGCCCAGACTGTTGATCTGAATCTGAGATCATGGTAAAGTAGAGGGGACAACTTTAGTTGATGAGTGCCAGGAACTAACAAGTATTTTCTAAGTATTTCCTGCTTACTTGGGTAAAGCATGTACCCTGTAAGAATAGAATGGAAGCTGAGAATCTGCTCTGGAGTGTAGAGGGAAAAGTTATGGATACTGGGTATATAGAATCCTTTTTAGGCATAAAATATTCTTTAGGCTTTCTTTACAAAGACATGGAGGCATGAAGCAGGTTGGAAATGTGGATGGACTAGTTGCAGGAACTGGCTGGAATGCAATTTGGCCAGGTGGAACCAAGCTGAGAATCATGGTGATGGGGCAGGGCCGAAGTAACAGGGCAGGACCACATTCTTGGGAAAGATAAGCGTACAGAGAGTTTTCACCTGATCCTGACTCACGTAGGTTGGGTTCCTTTGGAATGTTCCACTATTTTTATGTTATACCACCCTAGCAACCCCCTCACCCCCTCCTCATTCTTTGGTTTGTGGTTTTTTTCCCTTAAAAATACCTCTCAAACTGGCTGTTGGGGTCAATTCAGCTCCTGCGTGGGCATACGAATTGACCGGCAGCTAGTTGTCACTCCCTAATAAACAACCTCGCAATTGCTCCAATACATGGTGTCTCGAGCAGATTACTGGGTGGTCGTGACTTTCTGAGACTTGAGAGAGGGTCTCCCCTCTGCGGAGGTCTTCAGGAGTCACTAGCAAATGCTAATAGACATGGAGATGATAAGAAGTTGTCAGGTCAGACAGGACTAGATGTTGTTTGATTTGATACAGTATGGGCAGTCATTGTTAACGCTAAGGTTTCTGTTTTAAAGAATTGGTAAAATGAAGGAATTGTACACAAAAATATAGAATACAGAAGTGGGACCAGGAATAAATTATTGGATGTGCTAAATTAAATATCCCTGCTGGATTTCTGACGTCACATGACAACAGCATTAAGTCTGAGGTCTGAAAAGAGCTCTGGGTTGGAACTAGAAGTTTGAGGAGTCTCAGCCTATAGATGATATTCAAAGCTATATGTACATTTTCTAGAACTGAACCTAGAGAGCTGAAGAGTTCAGGAAGTATAGGTAAAAACAACCAATTTTGTTCTTGACCCAAGTGAAAAGTGAAATGTGTACCATGCTGCTGTTGAATGTGTTACATGAAGTGAACAGTGATCATGGTTTTAGCAATGTGCAATCATTAGTAACATTGATTTGAGCACCTTCTAGAAAGAGCTAATGATGGTAATCTGGTGGGAGCCCAAACTGTGATGGAAAGAGTTGTAAGAATGTAAGGCCAGTGTTATGGCTACTTGGCCCATTGGCTAGGTAGACAAAGTATGGAGGGTTAGCTTTTCTTTGGTTGAAGAGTAGGTGGATCTGCAGTTGAAGTTCCTTCTGGGAAATGTGCACATGTGCTAACACTCACCACACTCTGGTTTTGGTGAATGAGAGACATTGCAGAATCCATATTATTGACTGGAATATGGTGTAGGGAGAATAGATCAGAACTACCAGGATTCAGGAAACAAAGTCCATTTTCTAACAAGGCAATTCCCTACAGCTAAGAAAACAACAAACTGATACAGAGAAAAACAACAAAACAACAACAACAATGACAAAACAAAAACAAACAACAAAATATACCCACTACAATGACCAACTTGTATAGCCTGCTGTGCCCTTCCCCCAGCCTTGAGCAGGCCTGAGAGAACTTGTTTACCACAATAGACCAAATAAAAGGATCTAGGTGGAATACCCACCTTGGCTTCATGACAATAGACACCTAGGTGGAGTTACCCACCTTGGCTGCACTTACAGCCTGCTACAGGAACTGCCTGCTGAGCTTGCCTTGAGACACCTCCTGGCCTGCAATTAAGGATGGATTCCCCTTACCCACGCTGGGCTGAAGCAAGAAGGGATTTGGTGGTGGAGGTGGGGCTTCCCCTTTAAATTGAAAGCTGGACATTAAAGCATTGAGCCTTGATCAGAGACCTTTGTCTTGGCTTCATCTCTTCTCGCCCTCCATCCCTCTTTCATTCCCAGCCCTCTTTTCAGGTGAACCTGGTTGACTCATGGCTGCTGGTGGCCACAGCCTGCCATGGGGAGGAGTGCCTTCTGTTTTGAAGCTGTTTTGTTTGGGGCCATGAGTTTATCAAAAAGAACTCTTGGAATATGTTTCCACTGACACTGACAACCATATTTTGGAGAATTTAATTTTAGAGGGCATACATATGAATGTCTACCAAACCTTAGATAGTAAGTTCTGAATCTTTAAATATTTAACTTTCCATTACACAAATTTTCCCTAGTGTCAATGAAAGATATGAAGTCAGACTTTGCCTGAGAGCAGGCAAAAGAAATAGGAAGACCTTGACCACAGTAAAGGGACGTCAAAGTCATAGCTGAAACACACTGGTATCTTAGAAGAAAGCATTGATGTGCCCACCATTTAAATAAGCCAGGATGACAGGCCAATAAAACACAAAAAGCAGAGCTATAATATGTGGTTTGTAAGCCAGCATACACACCACTTTTCATTATGCATTTTTTTTTTTGTGTATCCTTTTCACATATCTAAGATGTATCACAAATCCTGGATCAGTGTTATTCTCAGGACAGAATATCAAGTAATATATTTGTTTTAAAAACAAATCTGTGGAACTACTTTAGACTTTGAGAACAAACAGAACTGTGTTTTAGGGCCCAAGTATTTTATCCCTTGATTGCCCTCCAGACATCAAGTACTTTCTAGGGACAAGTTAACTGAGTACTTACAAGAGGTGATTTTATAACTCATACTCTAGAATTTAATTTCAGTTCAAGTATTTGCCAGTATTGAGATATTTCTTTTACATTCAGAAAAAGAAAGGAAAAAGGAGCCTGGGATTTCTGAAGCATTAAAATGGGTCTTAGGAAGCAGAGCCTACCTAGCTATTCTGTTTCTTTTGATAGTGGCTATGGATGAGTCACTGTGATCTTTAACCTATACAGCCAGCCTAGGTCTTGACACTTTTTTTTTTTTTTTGCTTTTTTTTTTTTTTTTTTTTACAAAATCATGATTTTTTTTTCTTTTTTTTTTTAATTTCTTTTTTTTTTGAACATGAAATGCTTTTTTTTATAGCATGTTTTACAAGGGGAGGGGGTAAGAGGGTCCAGGTGGTGGAAAAGTACAAAATCTTCTTGGCCTGTGCCTTGAAACATGTCATGGTCTATATGGTACACTGCCTTGAATTATGATCTACCTGCAGTTCTTCAAAAGATATGGTACACTGCTTGAGTTATGGTCTCCCTGCTATTCTTAAGAAGACATGGTACTCTGCTTTGAGTCTATCTGCAGTTGCTAAGCAGGATCTTGCAGTTGCCAAGCTTCAGAGGACATTGTGCAGGTGGGGAAAGGTAGGGGGTAAGGGTAAGGGCGAGGGTCCTGGCTTCTGGCATCTCCCCCTTCTCTGTTTAGTTAGAGAAGGCGTCTTATGTTCAATCCCAACTATGTGAGTTTTGAATTTGGATGTCTAATTATGGGGGGTCTTAGACAAGTTCACAACCCCAAAACACTGATGTGAGACGAGTCACATCGATGGTCGAAGGCTTTAGGCTGTCTACGATGGGCAACGTCAAGGGACTCTGATGTGGGTGAAAGGAGGGTGAGAGCCCTGTCTTAGGCCATGTAGGCTGCACCCACTCCCAGCACCACGCACTCCTTTTCGACTGCATTGGGTGGGCCCCTGGGAAGTGGACCTACAATAATCCCGTCATTGGACTAACTCACAGCCATCCTAGTCTCTTGTAAATGTTCAAGTTACCAACCATTTGTCAGTTTGGGGTGTAATATTGTCATAAAGGAAGGCTCCCCAATGTTAGCGGCCATATCAAGGGTGGCCTTGGTTTAGGAAAAAGCCAATTTTTGTTGTGGTGATCAAGAGGCCAAGCTCTCTAGCGAGAGAAATGAGGGCAAAGCCAGGCATACCAGGAACCCTTCTGGAGGGCGTGGAAGTCTAGGGGTTGACCGTAGGGGGAGGCAGGGGAGCTGACAGCTGTGTCAGTCTCCTGCGGAGTCACTTCTGGATCCTCTGCAATTTTCAGCTGATGGTAATGAACTTCAACTGCCTTCTTGATGGCAGCATCAACCTGGTTCCGTGGACGACAGGTCACGGGCAATGATCTCTGTCTTGCTCAATCTTGATGTCGTGCGCACATCCTCTCAATGAGGGTCCGTCCGAATGGGTCCGTGCCTTGAGCCCTATGTCTGGGTGCCACTTGACCCGACCGGCGGGTCCTGGTTATTCGTGGGGGCGAGGAGGACTGCAACCTGCTATTCTTCAGAAGATATGGTGCACTGCTTGAGTTATGGTCTCCCTGCTATTCTTCAGATGATATGGTACACTGCTTTGAGTCTATCTGCAGTTGCCAAGCAGGATCTTGCAGTTGCCCAGCTTCAGGGGACCTTGTGCAGGTGGGAAAAGGTAGGGGGTGAGGGTAAGGGCGAGGCTCCTGGCTTCTGGTCCATCTGGGTTAGAACTTCTAATAGCAGGCATCACGGGTGATTCAATTTTACCTGGGATGCTGCGTGAGTTCAAGCTCCTGGGAGTCCCTGTTTTTCTTGGTTTTCTGCGGTTGGGTACGGAGCTGCTGCCTGCGACCTGCTCTAGGCTCGGTCCCCGGTCTTGACACTTTTATCTAGGCCTAAGATATACCAATGAGGTCAATCGTTCCCAAACACATCTTTGATCCACTTTTCCTGATTCTGTTATAAAAATCTGAGCTATTTTTGATTTTTGCTGAGACTGGTTGCAAATCACAGAATTTAAACATGTGCTTCCAATTCTTCTTAAACAAAAATATGCTTGAAAATCTATTTGTGTTTACTTCTTTTTTATACTGTGTAAATTATTGCTAAAAATTTCGGGCAAATAAATGCCTATGATAGGGAGACCACTGTGATCACCATTGCTATAAAGAAGGAGAGCACCATGTAGTTTGGAATATGGAACCATGCTTGGAAGAACCTAGTCCTGAAGAGAAGCTGTGCATCTAGAATAGGCATTATTCTGATCACTTATCCAGATTAGCTTATTTCATCTTTGTAATGACATCTGAGACAGAACAACTTTATCCTATTATTAGTGAGGAGTCTGAATCACAGAGGTTAAACCAGAACTGCCAATAGAGACCACAGGAAGCTGGTTTTCTGTTTACCAGTCCTTGTGTTCAATCTTTCTCTTACTCCTGGGATGATATAAATTGATCTTCAAAAAGGACTTGAGGTAAGACTACCATGCACTTTTTAAAAAGTGAAATTCTGATTTTCATACTTGCCTTAAGATCTCCTAGTGGTCTAGGGTATAGCTCACCAATGGAGTACTTGCCTAATAAAGCTTACTGTCATTGAGATCAAATCCCAAGTTTGACTTGGCATAGAGTGGCCTCCAATTTGACCTCTGTCCACCTCTACAGTTTCATTTCTTGTTTGGTGCCTCACCTCTGCTCCAAATGTTGGGTCTGAGAAGAAGGTGGGATTGTTTTTTTTTTTTTTAAAAAAAAAAAAAACACTTTATCCACTCAGGTTTTCCTTCTTCCTCTGCACCTTGTATGTATATTGAATGAGTCATTGGATTATAAAATGCATTATTAGAGCAAAAAAACAAAATAAAAAAGAGGTCAAAATTTCCTTCAGATCATCAGTGCCTTTTATCTTCCTGGAATCCGACTTCTCTGTAGAGCATTCCCACTATACATTTTTGTTATGGTCTAAGTGTGATATTTCTTGTCCACGGATTCACAGAATTTAACACTTTGTCTCAAGCTAGTGGTACTATTTGGGGAGGTCACACAACTTTTGGACACGGGGCAGATAAAGAGCCCCCAAAGAAGAGCTTGATAGTTATAGGCTGGTTGGGCTTCCTGTTGGAGCATTCTGAATCCTGCCTGGTGGTGTGATGTAACCAGCCACTATAAAATACTCTCACCATGAAACATCACATATGCCTCCCCCCAGCATGATGGACTGTGTACACTTAAAATTGTGAGCCAGCATCAATTTCTTAAGTTGTTTCTTTGGGGATATTAGACCATAGCAATGAGGAAAGTCACTAATACAATTTGTTTTTTAGATGCCAAGCTTCCTCAAGTGCCATTCGACTTAGACTTAATGATTTAATGTTCAGTCCCTGTTCCTCAGAGCTGCCTCCTGATTCCACAGCTCTCATGGGGCCATCAGTTGTGTGAGTGATTATAGCAGATAAGGGAGGTATTTTAACAGGATTTGTATATCTTTATTCATATCTGCACCTGTCTCTTTCCTGAATTTTCAAGACTGCAGTACTGGGACTATGGGGAAGCTACCTGGAATCACACAGTCAAGTGTTGACCCTAAGGGATATAACACAATCAAGCTAAGGTCATGAAAAGACTTCTTTATCTACTGTGTACTCTGGAAACTGCTCTTTTCATTCTGGTTTTCCTAGTAGCTTGTCTGTGTGGTCCAGGGGGTTTACCATCCCATCACATTCCAGCTAGAAATCAGCAAGAATAAAGAAGGCTATGCTCTAAACTTAGTGTGTTCAGCCTGTACGTTCTGTATTAGCCAGGACCTAGTCTATGGTGCTAACTTTCTATTCGCCTGAGATCAAATTCTATAAGAAGGATTCAATAGATATTGTTCTCAATGTTTCTTCCTACACCCCTGAGATTGACACTACAATATCCACTTTCAAACCCCACAAATAATGGTGGCTAATCTAGTGGCTAACACAGCCATTTAGAACACAGACTCTTCAGCTATATTATCTCAGTTCAAATTCCTAACTTGCTGTTTACAATCTGTGTGGCCTTGGACCAACTATATAAGTTTTTGTGCCTCAGAGATGCATAAAATGATAACACGTGACTCACTAGAACTAATTGTAAACATTTATTTATGCCTATGATTTGCTTAAACTATACCTACCTCTAATGAACAAGTTAAAATATTGCTTATTATATTGATTAGTAAGTATTATCATGAGCTCAGTATTTTAATAAGTAAGATATATAGCTAGTTTCCTCTGAGTCAGGGGTTTTATTGTTTTGTTAAGTTTGGACACTAGTTAGTAAAAGATTTTCACCAGGCATTCATTATATAAAATTTATTCTAACAAGCTCATTAAGTCCTAAAATACGTGTGCCATACCTACATTGTATGTTGTGTAGATATGTGTATATGTGTACATACATTTGTGTGTGTGTATGAGAGAGGGGGGGGGGAATCATATTTGGCCTAGATACACAGACTTCAGATTCAAATGACCCTGGTGTGTCATTCACCATTCTAAGTTTTAGTTCCCCCACAGTTATAGAAGAAAATCCTGTGGTCCATCCCAGGATATGGCTGAGAACATTATTAGATGAGGGAGTGAATAAGGTTCCAAAGCAGTCTTCCTGACACTACATAGTTATGGACATCTGGCTGGATGTAGATGCTTAAACCTAAACTCAAGTATGCCCTTGTTGGTCTCTGAGCAGATTAACTCTGGACAGCTTCTTCCCATGAGTAGTTTTTGGAAAAGAACTAGCAATTTAGAAATGAATGGCTGTGAGCATTTTATTTGCTGGAAACAAGAGAAATGCATTCCTTAAAGAGTTAAGGACTGTGCTAGGGAAATAGCTCAGTGGGTAGAATACTTAACATGCCAGGCAAGGACCTGAATTCAGATCCGCAGAGTCTATATAAAGCCAGATGCTGAAGTGGGCATTTCCAAGCCCACTGCTCCTTCAGGAGCACAGAAGTTACAGACAGGAGAATCCCCAGAAACTTACAGGTCAGCTAGCTTGGCATCAGCATCAGTGAACAATAGAGCATGGATTAAACAAGGTATAAGTGCAGGACTGACATCCAAGTTGTCCTATGATTAGCATGTGTATGTCATGGAACTTGTGAGAGCATTCACAAACACAAAGATTAAAAAGAAGTAGTTAAGAACTGAATATTGTATTTAGTCATTCACTTCAAGAAAATGGGGGTGGGGTCACATTCATGGTGCCTCACAGATGAGAATGACCTTGAAATGACATAGTCTCCCTGCAGCCGCCTGCTGCACCTCTATTTCTCTTTGCTTTCCAAACTGTCTTTCAGAGGTGGATTATGTCTCCTGTGACAGGTTCCTGAGATAGAATTTTCTTAGAAGTGGGAGCTGGGGAAGACTCTTTATTAGAGGGAAGCAGCTGTTTATCTCTCCTGTCTCCACTGCTTCCTCCTTATCTCTCCCTCCATGGCCATTCATATTCTCCAACTCAATCACATTTCTCTTAATACTTTTTTTTTTTTTTTGTCCCTCTGCTTGCTCATGTCTCTTGGGTTTTCTTTACAAGATTAAAAGGAAATAAGTTTACTGTCTTCTGTCTTTTCAAGACAATTTAGCACTTTCTCTCCAAATTCATATTCTCATTTGCAAATTCAGATAGCAGCCACAGAATGTTCTGGAATCTAACCGCTGGTGAAGCAGCACAAGCTTTCTACTATATCTTTCAGCGATCCAGTTTTTGCCTCTATTAAAAGCAGGGGAAACCTCTCAGAGGCAGCCCTTGAGATGTTACTCTGGTTCTGGCAGATGATCCTACACCGGTGCCCATCCAGGCAACACTAAGTGGGTTCAGTGGGCTTAAATAAAACAAACAAGCAAACAAACAAACAAAAACACATGACAATAGGAGAAAGAGTGGCAGGAATAGCTAAGAGAAGAGAGAATCTGGGTTTCTCTTTGTCAAAACACATTACATACATATGTGAAATTCTCAAACAATAAAGATTAACTTAATTGTTATATTTTGAAATAGGTAAATAAGTCAAGAAAATTACTTAAGGGACTTTGTACATCTCCTAAATGGAGGTGCATTTATTTGTTTGTTTTACACAATAATTCAACATGCAGCCTCAGTTAGTTTAGAATTTTCTATGTAGACTGACTGGCCTCATGCCCTAAAGATCTATCTGGCTTTGCCTTCCAACCGTGGGATTCCAGGTATGTGCCAAACATGGCCTGGCTTAACTTTGCCTTCTTTTACTTTCTTTCTCTCCACTTTCAAATCTTCTTTATTATAAAGGATATAGGTTGTATCCCTGAAATAGCTGAGGACCTAATAACATGGAATTGAGTAACCAGCAAAATAGACAAATCTATTTCTTGTTGGTATCAAGGAATTCAATTCTAGGTTTTTGAGATCTACTCTGACCCAGGTCATTTATATCATTTTATATATGTGAAGTCAGTTAAAACCTTTCCAGTAAGCCCAAGAAACAAGTATTGTTATCAATGGCCAGGGGTCACAGACCTTGCTAGAAGCCATTAGGATGAAAAAAAGCAGAATGCTAATCTTTTGTGACTCTGGTGAATGAAGGCTCTTTCCATGGCCCCAGGCTCTCTTTCCCTTTAGTTACTGAGATGTTATCTGGCTACTGAGGAAAACAGCAAGTATATCAAGCAGGAATTTAATATAGCAAATTGTTAACTGAGGGTAGGTGGATTAAAATGCAAATAGTGTTTCAATAGTTAAAACAACCTGCAGGCAAGTCCAAGTTCTAGTACAAAAAGCTGCTACTCCCTCGGAGTGTCATAGTGAAGGGGAGTGTTGGAGGCTTCTCCAGTGGAAGCTAGAACAGCATTAGAGATGGATTCCAGTCCAGATTCTTCAAGAGGTGACTGCTCCTGTTGATGTTTCTGAAAGCTGGGAGAAAGAGATTCCCAGGTGTTTTCCTCTCCAGTCTTCTGTTCAGTGTCTTACAGTAGTTGAAGACACCAAGAGTCCAAGGAACTGAGAAAGGCAGTTCCCTGTGCTGACCAGCAGAACAAGGGATGGGTTTAGAGGGGTTTTCAGAATAAACAAAAAAAGCAAAGGAAGGACTGGAGAAGAGCTTAAAAGGCTTCAATTAAAAAGAACCCCACAGAAAGAGACACTGAGGAAAAGGTGAGAGCAGAAGAAGGAGCTGTAAGGCCCCCAGAGTGGGGAGACCCCCCCACTCAAGCCACAGGAGATTATGACCATCTAGAATCACGCGAGAGACAGAACTTGCTGCAAACCGAAAAAGGCTTTATTTCTGGATTTCGGGATATCAGTCCACTGAGGCCGAGACTCCCAAGAGGAGGGTCGACCTCAAGGCTCAGGAGCAAGGGGTATTTAAAGGAGAAAACCACAAACTAGGGGGGTACAATCTAGGGGACAAGGGAGAATCATAAGAACATCAGCAGACAGTATCATTAAAAACAGTGGAAGGTCCCCAGGCCATTCGATCATGTGGGAAACACCCTGTGTACTTATTTTTTTAAGAATTTAATCTTATTTAATCATCTATCATGTGGCCAGCCAGTCCTTAGAACAGCCCAGATGACTGGCATTTTCTTTATGGTCAATCAGTTCCTAGAATCCAGAGCCCAAAGCCTATGAACCAGATGACCTGCATTCTTGGCTCTGCCCTTTTGTAGTCTGCTAAGTTCCTGGAGCACGGATGGCCTGGCTTCAGCCTCTATACACTAGGGGTCTCAAAAGGTTTATTCTTTTCAGAGCCTGTTGCTTAAGAGGGGATTCTCAGCCTACCTTCAAATTCTAGTGTTAGTATTGGAATATGATGTTGAAGACCTCCGCAGAGGGGAGACCCTCTCTCAAGTCTCAGAAAGTCGTGACCACCCAGTAATCTGCTCGAGACACCATGTACCAGAGCAATAGCGAGGTTTATTAGGGCGTGACAGCTAGCTGTCTGTCAATTCGTATGTCCACGCAGGAGCTGAATTGACCCCGACAGCCAGTTTGAGAGGGGTTTTTAAGGGGAAAAACCACAAACCAAGGAATGGGGAGAGGGTGAGGGGTTGTTGAGGTGGCATAACATAAAAATAGTGGAACATTCCAAAGGAACCCAACCTACATGAGTCAGGATCAGGTGAAAACTCTCTGTACGCTTATCTTTCTCAAGAATGTGGTCCTGTCACTGTGGCTTTGCCCTGTCACTGTGGTTCTCAGCTTGGTTCCCAGCTTGGTTCCACCTAGTTCACTTGCATTCTTTCCTTTCTCTTTGCAGATAGGCCAGTTCCAGTAATGGTGACTGGTCTTTCCACATTCTTAACTTGCTTCATGGCTCAGTTTCTCAGAAAATTTTCCATGTCCTTATAAAGAAAGCCTAAAGAATATTTTATATGTCTAAAAAGGATTCTATATACCCAGTATCTATAATTTTTCACTCTACAATGTGTTCTCCAAAACCTCCATTATTACAGGTTTGGTTTCTAACAGAAGCAACATGCAGC
The DNA here is from genome assembly GCF_004785775.1 of Grammomys surdaster. NCBI lineage: Eukaryota > Metazoa > Chordata > Mammalia > Rodentia > Muridae > Grammomys > Grammomys surdaster. Next base: position 2,104,037 of record NW_021620584.1, read on the forward strand.
AATAAGGCCTTGAGGAAATGATTGGATCACAAAGGTCTCTGCATTCATGAATAACATGGCCAGCTCCATTGATGATTTAGTTTAAACTGAGAGATGGGGGTCTTGTGAAATGTAAGTTTTTATTAGAGGAAGTAAGAAAGTGGGTATGCAGATTCTTTCTTCCTGCCTCCTCAACCCTCATCCCTTCCCACTGCCTCATCAACTACTATAAGATGAGTAGCCTTTACTTCATTCTCCTGCCACAGCCATGATATTTCTGCCTCTGATCAGACCTGAAATTGACCATGGAAGGATGGAAATCTCTGACAATAAAAGAAAGCTTTCTTCTTTTAACTGCTGCTTCCAGTATTTGCTAGAGTGACCAAAAACCTGACAGACATGTCTAGCATCTATCCTTCTTAAACTAAGGAATGAGTGTGTCCAAGTGTCCAATACCTCTTAGATATCTATATACCCACAAATGATCCAAAAACATGACATAAATAAAACCTAGACAGTGTCAGTAGTAAGGTGGACCTTGAATGTGCATCATGAGGTCTAACTTCCTCATTTTCCCATTGACAAAGCTGAGGAAGGAGCTGGTACCCCAGCTGACCTCTTGTAAATCACATGGAAAGTGTTTTCACCTCTTCAGAGCTGCCTTACATAATGTAGGGATTCAGTAAGCTGGAATTAAACATAACCTGCATTTAAGATAATAGTAATTTACATGAGTCTATATCCCATTATTTATACTAAACTCTGAAGAGTTTATAGAATGGAAACTCAATTTCCATTTACTATGGTTTTCAACCTTTCCTGTTGGTGAACTTTAAAAGGGCATCTAGCATTAAAAATTATAGCTGCCTACTGGGGATGCAAACTAGCAAAATCCTGTTGCTACCAGATACCTGCTGATATTAGGCACCATAAAAGTACAAGGGACTGGGGACAGATATGTTTCAACTCTTCTCAAAAAGTGTTCTTTCCTTTGGTTATTAAAAGTTTAAATATTGTCACCAGTACATGGGGACATTGCTCAGATTGCTGGAATGTGAAAGGGAAGGGGTCCTGGAAGAAGTTGTTAGTCTCTGGAATGTCTGTGTTCTTGAAGCCAAGCTGGATCATTCCCTGCTTTCTCTTTCCTATTATTTCAGTAGCAGGGTACTGATGATGCAAGCCAGAAACAACCAGAAAGTTTCTGTTGTGTACCTGTGACACTTGCTGGGTGCATCCCATAGAATCATCTACCCAACAGCTTTACAATGTCACCATAACATGTATGGGTGTGCCTTTCTGCTACATTTTTTTTTCTTGAATTATGAATCTAATGGCACTGTCAGTAGTATGTACCTTAAATTAAACATATACAGAAATATATCTTCTCCAAAGCACCTCTCCATATGAATATGCATAGGTCTCCTTAACTTATTCCTCACTTATTCTTTGTTTGAGGAAAGCATGTCACCCTAGGAAACTCTGCCCTTTTGATTGCAGGTAAGAAAAATTATTTTTCACTATTCCGTGGGATAGCTGACCTGTGATTTTTTGTCTTTGCACAATTAAAAAAAAAAGTGCTTTCTTCCATGGAAGCCAATGACCCTAGTCTTGATAAGGAATCGGGAGATATTTTTTCCATCCTCCACAAAATGAGCATTTCTCCCTATAAGCTTCAATCACCACTCCTTCTTGCTCCTGGTTTATCAGGCATCTCATATCTTTGGCTAAGGGAAATAAGCCTTTGAGATGAGAAATGACCTGTCACTGAACTGTGTCCCTTGCCATGGGAATTTGGACTAGAAAAAGAAGAGAGTTTGATTGAGGTATGGAATACATTCTTGCTCTGGGAACAGAGTACACATGCTATCTCTAAAGACTTTGTTCTATCTGTCTGTATGTCTGTCTATCTAATCTCTTAAAACATGAGCCACTTTGTGAAGAACGTAGAACAAAAAGGCATAGTAATGAGCAAGTGTGCCTTTGTAAAAGAACTCATCATCTTGCCTCAGTCATGTCCCCAAAGCCCCTGTAGTTAAAGTATATAAAAATTCATAGAGAAGCTTGAGACCCCTCCCACCCCCAATCTGAATTAAGGTTGGCAGTCTCACAGGCCTAGGTTCCAGGAACTGGCTGGCCACCCAAAAAAGAACTAGCCAGGGGGCAAGTCAGTCAGGTTGTTCCAACAAAGAATAGCAGAACTAATAATACAGATTGGCCAAGTCACCCGGGAAGTGACTGACCACGAAGTAAATGACTAGGTTAAGGTCACATTCCTGAAAAGAATGTATACAGGATGTTACTCACTCCCCACCCTGGTCTGTGACTAGCTGAATAATAAGTTGAAACTTTCTGTGTACAGGATGTTTCCCACTCCCCACCCTGGTTTATGATGTGGGTTGGGATTTCCTGCTGTTCCCTCTTGGTTTCTCCCTCCACCCCCCTGGTTTGCGGGTTTTCTCCTTTAAATACCCCTTGCTCCCGAGCCTTGAGGTCGACATTCCTCCTGGGAGTCTCGGTCTCAGTTGACTGATATCCCGAAATCCAGAAATAAAGCCTTTTGCGGTTTGCTGCAAGTTTGATCTCTTGTGTGATTCTGGGTGGTAGAAATATCCTGTGGCTTGAGTGGGAGTCTCCCCACTTCGGTGACCTTACAGTAGTTAATGTCTTTATCTTTCCCTTGCCAAGAATGATAATGTTTTTATAATCCATCTTGTGGTTGGGAAAAGGAAAGTACAAGCTTTCGTAGCTCAGGAGCCAGGTTAAAGCAACAAACACAATAGATGTTCAACTCAGGTAAGAACTTTGTATGCCTGGAGTCATCGCCACTATCAAGCCTCCAGTTTGAGGGCTTGAGGATCTTCCTTGTAGTTTTTTATCCTCATGCACTTCCTTTGAGTTGATGTCAGCCTGAGAGTCACACATGTTAGAATTTTTGCTGGGTGTGGATATGTATCTTCTATCTTGAGGTTCTTACAAAAATCAGCAGGAGTGGTTGAAAGATCCTCCAGAACCTAAAACAGACTCAGGTATGATGCGAACCCCAAAGAAACTCCAGAGACCTCTTGCTGTAATAATGTAAGTCAAGTTCTTTACTATACGAAGCTTCGGATCGAAACGTGTCTCACATAGGAGACAGTGGATTCAATGCTGAGATCTAACAGCTTAGGATATTTAAAGGTAGAGGCTGGGGGGAGGAAGGGGTTGTGGTACAGTCATACACAATTGTCTGTTCCAAACATCTGTAATGTATGTAAACAGATCTCACAAGAACTGTCCCTGGTTTCCGTGGCCTTGGGACCCAGTGCGAATTTTATGTGAGCCAGCTCACTACCTGGCAGGATTTAGTTAGCAAGTCCTTGGGCCCTTAGGTGGGAGTTTTTCCAGAGAAGGCTAAAACATCACAGGAACAGATGGGTGTTTCAGTAATGTTCTCCTTCTTAAGGAATTTTTTTTTTTTTTAATTTTTTAAATTTTTTTATTGGATGTTTTATTTACATTTCATATGTTGTCCCCTTACCCCATCCCCCACCCACCCCTTCTTAAGGAATTTACCCTTGGGCACTTTCCCTATCTTCTACAGCTGGCAGATCTTTGGAGCACTCAATTGACCTTTGTTTCCTTGCATCTTTTGTGACTGGGTTAGCAAGTTAGCTGACTTATTTTTAACTATTTGTATTAGTGAATTGAGGCTTTCTGTTATACTATTTAACTAACTTTAAAAATACCTTTTCATGGTGAGTGAAGCACAAATTAATGGGCTTCACTATCAGAGATTTATTTTAAAGTCTGGTGGAACTTTCAGTTAACTCTATCTTCATTTTCCTCATCAACATTTCATTAATATAGGTTGCTTTCCTTGATTAAATGTATTTCCAAGTATTTTATTTTATCTTTGTAGTGGTTATAAATGCTTTTACTGACTTTTCAGAACCTCATTGTTACTACAAACTGCTGTTTTGTGTATGTTGACTTTGTAGCCTATGACTTTACTGAAATTATTTATTAAACCTAACAGGTATTTGTGGGATCTTTCTACTTTTCATATATAGGATGAAATAGGAACAATGTAATTTCTTCATTTCCAGTTTGGAAACTCTTATTTATTTCTCAAATCCTCTAAGGTTTTGAGGGAAGAATGTACATCTGAAGATACATGTGATACTTTCTGGTTCACATTTTAATAGACCTCAATTACATTTCCCCAAATGAAAGTTAAGGCACATGTGCTGTTGGCTACATGCAGCCTTGAGAACACCAGCTTGCATGCTCTTATTTCTATCAGATCCTACCACTGTCAGATTCTCTTTGATACGAACCTGGGTTTCAAAAAGCAGAACAGAACAGAACTAAATAGAAAGGCAGAGGTAGGGTAAATGCAGAAAGGTGGGTTTTCTGTCTCTCAAGACAATATGTACTTTCTCTGTTCCATGATGATATTCCTCTACTTCTGAGCAGTAGGAAAAGCATTTTCTTCCCTGAGTCCATGACTGTATCGGTTACTTTCTCATTGCTATGACAAATATCCTGTAATAAGCAAGGAAAGAAGGATTTATGTGGTCACTTGTATAGTTCATCATAGTTGAAAAGTCCTTATGGTAGCAAGAAAATTAAGCACCTCGCCACATACATCTGTACTTATGAAGCAAAGAGAGATGAATGCAGGTGGTCATCATGCTTTCTACTTTTTAATTAGCCTGGAACTCCAGCCCTTGAGCTAGTATCACTCACACTGAAGGTGGATCTTTTCCTCTTTGAAAAAAACAGTTTTGGAGGCATGTTTCCATGGTGATTCTAAATCCAGCCGGGCTGACAATGATTATTAACTACCACAATGTCCCCATCTAAATTTAGGATAGCACATATTATCATCCATTCATCCATTAAACAATTTGAGCGTCCCCTCAATGTTGAGCTTTTGGTGCTGAATGTATATTAGGGAATGAAATATGTATGTGTTTGTAAACCGATGGTACTCACAGTTTAATAGATCACTGTGTCTTCAGCAGCAGCAAACAGAAGCAGCTTTCCCATGAGGCACACTCATCATGTCTCAAGCACTTTCCCAGATACTCTACATGCCTCAATTTAAACGCTATGCTCTTGTTTTATTGTGAGATAAAGGTCACTGAGATTGGAACTTAGAAGAAATGAGCAAAAGATGCAGTAAAAACACATACAACTTTCCTAGCCCCCCACCAATCATGTAGCCCACTTAGAGAAGTTAAAATCCTAAACTGTATGCCAGTGATATTTTCTAAGCATTTATATAATGGAAGATTTTAATAGTGTATCCTGTTTAACCCTTATAATCCTTCCCTGTGGAAAACATAATCATTTTCATTATTATAAATGGTAAAAACAAGTCTTAGGTTTAATGACTTGCTCAGACTACATTATTGATGAGCTGATAGTGAAGGCCACTTAGTTCAATGTCTATCCTTTTATAAGTCCTCAATTCTTCCTAAATTTAACATAAAATGTGTCAAAACTGTGATAGAATTGGGTACATTCTAGTAAGCTTCAAAAAGAGATTTTATAGATCAGGCTGGCCTGTGAGCATTTCTGTGGGGGAATGTATTGATTACATTAAATGAAATAGGAAGACTCACCAACAGTGAGTGATATCATTCTCTAGGCAGGGGATCCAGACAGCTTAAAAGTAAAAAAGGCAAGCTTAGCATAAACATATATAGTAACTCATTTTTCTCTCCTTCTTGACTATGATGCAACATTCTCAATAGCGATGGTCTGTAGCCCAAAACTGAGAGATGAAAACAAAAAGAAAAAACAAAACAAAACCCTTTCCTTTAAGATGATTTGCTAGTGTTTTATTTTGACAACAAGAAACAAAACTAAATTATCTTAGAAGCTACAATAATAGTACTCAGTTAGCAGCTATATGCAGCTTCGTGTACAAAAACACTCAAAAAGAAAAACATCAGAATCGTTCTTGTCTCACTCAGGCCCTGCATCCCTTAATTATTACCAGTCACTCTTCCTGCCCCTTAAATTGTCACCAACAAGAATGAAATTATAGAACATTATGTTAAGTTGAAGAAGTCCAGTACAGAAAAAGTTACATATTGTCACTTATATTTGTAACCTAAAATAATCTAACTTAACAGAAGCAGAGAGTAAATGGTATATATTCAAGATCATTTTACATTGTACATGAACATTTTTCAGTATATATTCTGTATTTAATCATAAAAGCTAACTTGGTTTCAAATTTTTATTTACAACTAGTTTCTATTACCTACACACTTAATTTACTTTACTGTCATTTTAAGTAATATACCCTGAAAACTATGTAGCCAATCCTTGCAGTTAATCTAAAGCTTTTAGACATATATAAGATTAAGACATTTATAGGATTAAGAAAAATGTAGACACTCCAGTGGGTATGTGGCTGTGAGGAGAGGTCCAACAAGAGCCTCCTCCGCGGGTATTATCAGTCTGCCTACGATGGCCGAGATTTCATCATCCTGAAAGAAGACCTGAAAATGTGGACAGCAGCAGACATGGTGGCGCAGATCACCTAACACAAGTGGGAGCAGGCTGGTGTGGCACAGAAATTCTGGGCCTACATGGAGGGTGAGTGCGTGGAGTGGCTCCGAAGATACCTGGAGCTCAGGAAGGAGACACTGCTGCGCACAGGTTTCTCCAGGCGGCATGTCAGATCCACAACGGATACATTGGGGGTAGGAACACGGAAGGCCATGACAGTGAGCTTCCCGTTCAGCTCTGGGATGACCTTGCCCACAGCCTTGGCAGCACCAGTGGATGCAGGGATGATGTTCTGGGCAGCCCCACAACCATCACACCACAGCTTTCCAGAGGGGCCATCCACAGTCTTCTGAGTGGCAGTGATGGCATGGACTGTGGTCATGAGCCCTTCCACGATGCCAAAGTTGTCATGGATGACCTTGGCCAGGGGCGCTAAGCAGTTGGTGGTGCAGGACGCATTGCTGACAATCTTGAGCGAGTTGTCATATTTCTCATGGTTCACACCCATCACAAACATGGGGGCATCAGCAGAAGGGGCAGAGATGATGACCCTTTTGGCCCCACCCTTCAAGTGGGCCCTGGCCTTCTCCATGGTGGTGAAGACGCCAGTGGACTCCATAACATACTCAGCACCAGCATCGGCCCATTTGATGTTAGCAGGATCTCGCTCCTGGAAGATGGTGATGGCCTTCCCGTTGATGACAAGCTTCCCATTCTCAGCCTTGACTGTGCCGTTGAACTTGCCATGGGTGAAGTCATACGGGAACATGTAGACCATGTAGTTGAGGTCAATGAACGGGTCGTTGATGGCAACAATCTCCACTTTGCCACCAGATGGAGAGCAGAAGGCAGCCCTGGTAACCAGGCGCCCAATACGGTCAAATCCGTTCACACCGACCTTCACCATTTTGTCTATGGGATGAGGCTGGCACTGCACAAGAAGATGCGGCGATCTCTGGAACAGGGAGATGCTGAGAGCTGCCTTCCTTTTTCTTTCTTCATTTTTTTTTGAAGGCATTTATTTTGATTCTGGTCAGTTTTTGTCTGCACGGAGTGATAGTGCTTCTCCAGACCCTTGTATTATCATTTGTATCAGTCACAGACTGGATGATTAGATACCTTTTCAGGGTTCCCACTAAAGGAGAGATTCTTTGAACTTAGACTGTTTCCTGTCAGAACTAAACATCCAGAAGCCTCCTGTTCTTCCTCTGCCCCAGCAAGTTACAGTGCTCCCTCTTCCTAGTGAATTAGGAATTGGACTCTCTGAGAGACAGGGTCTTTTGCAATCCAGGGCTGGAGTGAAAGGGAAGATCCTCATACCCTGTGAGCCTGCTGTGTTCCAGTGAGTGCTGCACTGGGGTCCACAGCACACTCCAGGGATCCTGTATAATAGACTTGTGCTTTGTCACACCAGAGCCAGGAGCTGGACGTCATTTTCTCTGCCTGAGTGTCAGAGGTTCACATTTCTGCTACATATTATTTGATGGCTGTTTATCAGGACTGACAGTTATGCTAGTCAGGAAGATGGCCACAGTGGTTAAATCTCAGTGGTAGCCCCCTCCTAGGATCATATGGCTGTAATTTGTAATTTAGATATGAACTCAGTCACATATTAAATTTCTTAATTTTCAAAAAAAAAATGTAAAGGGTTTCAAATGTCATCCAGTATAATTACTAACAGGATATTTATAATATTTCTAGCTTCTATTCTAATTGTGTGTGTAGCAGGGAATTTGTTTGCAAAGATTGCACACTCTCCATAGGCAGAGACAAAAGATTATCTGTGCAAATATAAGTGGACCCGTATATGACTTGGAACACAATTGATGTTGGATACAGAGGATGCCTTCACCAAGTGTCCATTTACTCTAATGTCACTTCAAAGATGACTGATATAGCTGCTCTAATTATTGGAATACTGAGTTAGTTGGAAGCATACTACCAGGTAATTTGGATGTAATGACATAAAATGCTTTCATAAAGTGAAACAAAAATTCTACTTAACAGTAATGACTGTCAGAGACCAGGACCCCTAACAGGGACCCCTGCCAGCCTTCCCCCTCGCCTGGAAACCGAAGCCTTGTCACCCACCTACATCCTGTTCAGTTGAATACCTTGACTATGCCTCATCCTGCTGAAAGCTGATGCACAAAGAGATAGCTACTTCTGAGAAAAGCCCCTAACCACAAAATGTTCTAGGGCACAGGCCAAGAAGAAGCTGTACCTTTCCATGACCCCACCTGCCTTCCCCCTCCCCTAACCCGAGCTTGTTATAAAAAGCTTGCCTTTTTTAAAATACACGGCTCTTGACAAGCAACCGTTTGCTTGGGTCCTTCCTTTCTCTCGCCCGTTTCTCTTCCAGGTTTTGGTTCCCCTCGCCCCCACGAATAACCGAGTCCCGCAGGTCGGGACAAATGACTATTTGGATATCTACAGGGGTGTGAGATAACATTCAGAGTTGTGCCCTGGACAAATTACAATTTTTAGACAGATAAGCCTTAAAAACCTCTGATAATTACTGTGGTTAATGTATCAAGCATATGATCTTTCCCACCTGTGCATAAGAAAAAGGTGGTAACACTTTCATCAGTGAGAATAAAGTTGAACCAGACAGACACAGGCCTTCCCTAGAGCCTGCAGAGGAAAGGAGACACTTGGAATGTAACATGTCTCCTCATCTTCTCCTTCAACAACAGAATGAAAATAGTCTTGCTACAAGAAAAATAGCTGAGAATAAAATGGAGTGCAAGGCCTTGGGGATTATCCAGTTCAACCTAAGCATTTTGTAGACAAGAAAAATGGAAACATTAATAATGAAAGTTGGTTATAATGGAGAACTTTTTAAATAGAAGGTTGTATTAGCTCTTCAATAGTTTATATTTTTCCTTCTTTCTGTAAAAGAATGTATATACACACACACCGGCATGCATTGCCTGCAGGCTGAAAATTAGATCAAGTAAATTCTAAGTGTCATTGGATAAACCATTCAAATAACCTTGTAAAATGGAAAATTGAAGCTAACTTACATTTTAGGGCATCTTTTGTGGCTCAAGTGCTATATTTGTGCTGTAGACTTGTTTTATCCCCCAAACAATTCCTGTGAGGAGATTATTATGTCTCTGGTTTGAAAGCATGAGAGAAAAATGAAATGTGTCTGCATAATTGGCACAATAGATAAGATGTGATAGAGGTAAGAGTTGAAACAGGTGTAGTTTTGCCCTAGAGCACTCCAATTCATCCATCTGGCACCTCAGCAAGTGTGTCATTTTCATGCGAATTCAGCAAATGTTGGGATCAAGTCCTATTTAGGGGCTGGAAAAGAGTCTATTTGCTTATGAGTGAAATGGAGATGTGTAGAGCCTGGAAGTTCATCTCTAGCAGTACTGAACCCCAGCTGCTGTGCTTCTTTGGCTGTGTGAACAAGGGGATGCCAGATCAGCAGGTGAACAGCAGCACGTCCAGCCTGAGCACGGACCAGAAAAGTCAATTACAGGAAAAGAATAGATACTTGGGAATACCTCTTTCTTGAGGGTTATCAGATCTTGACATGACTAGAGGGAATTGTAGCTGGGTTGAAATGTTGTTAAGCTAAAAGAACATAGAGTTGGAAATCTATTCCATTTCACAAGATGAAATGGAAATAAGGACATGAAATAGAAGCTGCAGAGGGTCTTGACATTAAAAAACAACTTTTATATTCCTCAAAAGTATACAATGATGAGAAGAGAGGCTTCTCATTGTCACAAGTTTCCCTACAACTATGAATATAAACACAGACTTCATGAATGTCTTTAGAAGAAACTAGTGGACATTTGAGCAACAGATAACTTAGTTTGCTAAGACTAGACATTTCTCTCTTAAAAGTGGGGTGTGGCTCTGATGGCAATATAGATAAGAAATCCAAGAACAGTTTCTCCTTAGGAAGTTCTTAAGGAAGCTAATTACAACGAAAATAGCATATACCTTGTGATGATTCCATGTCACTGTTTTACCTCACAAGAGAGTATTTCATGCAGTATAGTTAGAGTAGAGTAGAACCATTGAGGTGTCTACCTTCTAGCAAGTCCCAAAGGATCTTAACATCATGAACTTCCTTGAAGCACTGGCCATTAAAACAAAATGGTGGCATGCTTGTTAGATTTGAATGCAAGGAATAAACAAGAGAAGGTCACAGTAGTTATATACCAAGTTGCCTATAGCTTCTAAACCCTTGTGTGCAAAGACCATGGAAAGAACATTGTGCATTTGTTCTTGGACATAGTAACTCTGTCCTAGCAAATGTGGTAAAATTTATGGTCTGAATTACCACCCACCAAATTGTTAATTTCAACAAGGGAAAAGAAATGTCCCCTCCCATCTACAACTTCTTTTGACATTTAGTAGTGGATGCAATGTAGAATGGCCAAAGAGGAAAAGTTTCAGCAACTTGTAATTTTTGTGTTTTATTTACATTTGACTACCACACACTTTTTATTGGGTACAAACTGTGTCTACACATGTGCACACTATGCCATAATCAAATTACATAGATAACTATTACCTGTATTATCTTAAGGCATGCATTTTTTGTAGTGAGAACATTTTGATTCTTTTTTTAGAGAATACACTGACTATACATCCAGAAGTATGTCTAATGGGTCTGCTCAAAAATAGAACATGCTACCTAGACAATGCAGGTTCTTTTAAAACAAGGGCAGATTCTTGATCATTTTTTTTCTTGTTGTTGTCCAAGGTGTCTAACACAAAACTTGTGGTAGAGATAATACTGAGGAAACGTTTAGTGAACTTTGAACCACAGCCACATGGTATTTTGAGGCCAAAAAGCTGTTCAGAATGTTCAATGGTAGTAGTGGTGGTGGTGGTTGAGGTGATGATGGTGGTACATATTCTTGGTATATGGCAAATTATGTAAAATTAGTCATTGCCCTTTATAACTTTTAAATATCCACATGTTTGGGATTTATTTGTGTTTTTCAAAGTGGGTCTATTATAAGTCCTTGGAGTATTTAAAGCACATCCATGTGAGTGGGTGTAATCTTTTGTGCTAGGGCAAACTATGAGTCTATGGAACACTGGAGTTTGGATTTCAGAGTCAGAGAAAAATGGGTTGAGATATCCAGTACATTACCTCACAGACTGTAGACAGATTGTAGTGGGAGGTGACTCAGATTCACTAAACTGGCCTGTGTCTGAGCACCAACCCTACACTTCTGGAGGAGCAAAGGACAGTTGGAGGAAGGCAGAGATGAAGGGAGCTTAATGTTAACCTCCTAGCTCCATAAGGGAGTTTGTGCAGTTTGGAATTTCCAAATATCTGTTCTAGCTGAGTGACCATGGAGTTCTTCTAAAAGCCATAAGTAGTTTGGAATGACATTTGCCTATGATATACTTTCTGTTCTCTTTTCACTGAGTACTACTGCCAGATTCCTATCACCTTTCTGAAGTTCTTTGAAGTTTATACTTGTGTATCTGGCAGCATAATTACTGTTTGTAAAACTTAGACATCTACCCAGCTCGTCAAGTTGGAATACTCAACACCTGTTCCTCCTACGTAGTGTATGGAATACAAGCCAAGTTAGGCCCAGAGCGGCTTGTCTCCAGGGTATTTTATTGTAGCAACAAAAGAAACTAAGAACAGGCTAATCCCTGTTGAATCCAAAGCTACTCTGTTGTCCCTATCTTCAATGTAGGGCTTGAATTTGACCATGCAGGAAATTCTGTACCTGTTTTCTAATTACCCTGATTTTTCTGTGTGATGTCTCTCTTGTGAAAAGATTTTCTTTCTTCCTCTGCTATGCCTGAGATCAATTCTATGATTTGCTTTAGATAGTTATTTTTCATTTATTTGTTTTATTTGTATCTTTGCATATGATATGTGAGTATGAGTGCAAGCTAACACTTGTTCTGTGTTGCATATGTAGAGGTCAAAGAACAACTCTCAGGAGTCTATAATCATACTCTTCCATGGAAAGCTCCATGAATCAACTTCAAGCCATCAGGCGATTAGAGTAAGCATTTTTTACCTGCTGTGCCAATTCACTAAGCCCAGGGGTTCTTTTCTAACAGGGAATGTCTTAAAAAGGAACTACTTTGCCAGCCTAAGTTTATAGAAAAGATAACATGGGTCACCTTAGCAAAGAATAAACCTTGGTTATTGTAGGCCACTGAGATGGAGATCGTCTAACTTATAAGAAACACCTTTTGCCTTCACTGTTCCACATTTGTCTGAGCCTCTTTATGTTCAGCACAGACTACTACAATAGTGTCTAATTTTTGTTACCTTGTATAGTTTATTCTCAATGAAGTAGCTTACATGACACTTTAAAAACATGAACTGAATCATGTTGTGTTTTCACTCCAGACCTTCCAATGGAGGTCAAAAATGCTGAATAAAATACTGGTAAACTGAGTCCAAGAACACATCAATTCATCACAATCACGTTGTCTTTATCCCTGAGATGCGAGGATGGTTCAATATGGGAAAATCAACAAATTCACTACATAAACAAATGGAAACAAAAAAAGCACATGATCATCTCATTAGATTAAAATAAAGTCCTTGGATAGAATCCAGTATTTTCATGACAAAAATTTTGGAGAGATTACAAGTACAATGGGAAATACCTAAACATATTAAAGACAGTTTACAGAAAGCCCATAAACAACATCAACTTAAATGGAGAGAAACTCAAAAGCAATTCCACCAAAATTAGGAACAAGATAGGGTTGCCTACTTTCTTCATATTTATTAAATATAATACTTGAAGTCTTAGCTAGAACAATAAACCAACTGATGGAGAACAAGTGGACCTCCAACTAGAAAGGAAGAAGTCATAATTTCTTTATTTGAAGATGATATGAATATATATATATGTGTGTGTGTGTGTGTGTGTGTGTGAGAGAGAGAGAGAGAGAGAGAGAGAGAGAGAGAGAGAGACCTTAAAAATGCCATTGGGGAACTCCTAAAACTAAGAAACTCTTTCATCAAAGTAGCTGGATACAAATTAACTCACAAAAATCAGTAGCCCTCCTGTATACAAATGGCAAATGGACTAAGGAAAAATCCAGAAAAGAAGTGCCTTTAACAATAATACCTTGTGGTAACTCTAAGCAAGTAAAGGCCTTGTATGACAAAAACATCAAGTCCATGAACAAGGAAATTGAAGAATGTATCAGAGGATAAAAAGATCTTCTATACTCATATTTTGGGAGGAGTAACAAAATAAAAATGGCCATCCTAAGTAATCTAAAGATTAAATGTGTTGCCCTTCAATATTCCAACACAATTCATCAGGAACCTTGAAAGGAAAATTCTCAACTTCGTATGGAAAGACAAAAAACCCAGAATATCTAAAACAATCCCAAATTATAAAAAAAAAAAACCAGAAAACAAAAAACAAAAAACAAAAACAAAAACAAAAAAAACTGTGGGAGGTCTCACCATTCCTGATCTCATGTCATATAACAAAGCTATCATAACAAAAACAGCATGGTATTGGTGGAAACATAAAAATTTTATCATTGCCATTGAATTGAAGACACAGACATAAACACCTCTGGACACCTATTAAAAAAAAAAGCCAGTAATACACACTAGTAAAGAAGGCAACATCACATCTTCAACAAATGCCAGTAATACTGTATAGTTGAATGTAGAAGCATGCAAATCAATCTATACCTAGCATCACTTACAAAACTCAATTCCAAATAGATCAAAGACCTTATCATAAAATCAAGTACACAAAACCTGATAGAAAAGGAGAGAATAGCCTTGAACACATTGGCACAGAAGACTTTTTGAACAGAATATGATCAACACAGGTACTAAGTTCAACAATTAATAAATGAAATCTCATGAAACTGAGAAGCTTCTTAATGCAAAAGACACTGTCATTTATACAAGGCAGCAACCTACAGAATAGAAAATTATTATTATTATTATTTTTTTACTAATTCTACATCCAGTACAGGGTTAATGTTAAAAATACATAAAGGACTCAAGAAATTTGATATAAAAAACCAAAGAACCCAATTAAAAGTGGACTGCAGATCTAAACAGAGAATTTTCAATAGAGGAAAGTCAAATGGCTGAGAAACACAAATTTTAAACAACCTTAGCAATTAGGGAAATGAAAATGAATCAAAACTACTTTGGAATTTCATATTATACCTGTCAGAATGGCTAATATCAATAATACAATGACAGCTCATGCTTGGAGGTTGTGGACTCCTCCATTGCTTGTGAGAATGCAAAACTTGTATAGCCACTATGGTAATCAGTATGGAAGTTCCTCAGAAAGATGGGAATCAATGTACCTCTATATCCAGTTATATGACTCTTGAACATATACCCAAAGGACACTTCCACCACAGAGATACTTCTTCAAATATGTTCATTGTTGTTCTATTCACCAATAGTCAGAATTGGAAATAACCTAGATGTCCTTCAACAGAAGAATGGATAGAAAATGTAGTATATTTATACCATGGGATATTACTTAGCTTTAAACAACAACAACAACAACAAATTTTGCAAGCAAATGTATAGAATGAGTAAAGTCATCCTGTGTGAAGTAACCCAGGCCTAGAAAGATAAATATGGTATGTATTCACTTATATCTGAATATTATTAAATAAATAAATAAATAAATAAATAAAGACATAAGCAAGCTACAATCCATAGATCCAGAGAGGTTAGGCATAGAGGAAGGGACTGGGGAGGACACATAGATCCTCCTAGGAGGAGGAAATACAATAGATTTAATGGGTAGACTGGGGCAGAGCAAAGGAACAACAAAAATAGGAGAATCATCTGAGAATGGGGAGAGGAGATGGGACTAAGGGGAAAGTTGTTCTTTTAAGGTCTGTGATGAATTGTGTTGGAATATTGATAGGCACATTTAATCTATAAATTGTTTTTGGTGGGATGGTCATTTTTACTGTGTTAATCCTACTAACACCTGTGTATGAGAGATCTTTTAATCTTCTGATATATTCTTTATTTTTCTTGTCCAAGGACTTGAAGTTTTTGTCATACAAATGTTTCACTTGCTTAGTTAGAGTTATCACAAGATATTTTATTATAGATGTGGCTATTGTAAAAGGCACTACTTTCCTGGATTCTTCCTTAGCCCACTTGTCATTTGTATATAGGAGGGCTACTGATTTTTGTGAGTTGATTTATATCCAGTTATTTTGATGAAAGTGATTCTTAGCTGTAGGATCTAGAATTGAGAGCATTTGAGTGGTAGCATGGAAACCTAATAAGCTAGAAACTTCCATATATATATATATATATGTATATGTATATATGTATATATATATATACATATACATATATATATATATAAAGGCAATTCTAGTAAAGTCTCCAAATAAAGAGGGAGATGGAACTGGCCATTTCTTGTCACCAAATACACCTTTCAGTGTCAGGACTGAGTTTCATCCAATTGAGTTATTAGCCAAAAGGATCCGATGTAAATCCCCAAATCCAGGCTGTTGCCAAGACAATAGGTTGCTGTCCATAAACTGACATGAAGGCCTCATTGCTGAAGATAATACCTACACAATTCATTGAATATAGAAGCTGGTGCCTACATAGAACTTTCACCCTCACGTTATAGTTTCTATGACACAAAAAGGTATTCTGTGAGTTACCAAAACAGAAAAGTAAACTCCAACCTGTGGGACTGCATAAGGGTATTCTGGGTCATGACTGGGCAGTTGCCTAGAACCCTGAGACTCTGTGTGAGAACCGACAGGAGTTCGGCACGCCCCCAGAACCCAGGGTCCTGAAAAGCAGTCTAATCTCCATAGAATTACATTGTTCAGCCATGTAGGCCAGACAGTCCCTCCCAAAGTGCATAGGTAGAGGGTGTGACTAGAGGCCTTAGGCCCTAGGGATTTACATACTAATGAAGGCCAGAGGGTGGAGCAAATTAAGCATGCCTCCCCAGATCCTCCGCCTTTCTCCCTTCCTATTTAACTCGGGACTGGCCTGAGTTTTACTGGGGTACATCCAAATCCATCTACCATCAGCTATGACAATAAACCTTTCTGGAATCAAGGACTTCCTCATGTCATTGGGGCCTGCTGCTGCCAAAGTAGATCTCTTGCTGCATATGGGACCAACCGCAGGCAGAAACCCACCGGGGCCATCACCTCTGTGGCCCTTTGTTCCCACACCAACCCAAAACCAAAACCTTTGTTCTACAATCTGTCCTGGCTGAAAAGTGTACTAGGGCAATTATACCACACACCTTGTCCCCTGAGTATTGTTGGGGGTTGGGAGGAATCCAGTCTAAGTTTCTATTAGATAGTTTTGTCTCATCACAATACCTCTCCCTTCTATGTCTGTCTATACTCATACCGTCCCTTTTTCTATGGACCCCAGTGATGCTGGGTCATGCTCTATCATACTGATTTCATTTTAACTTATTTCTGCAAAAACTTTATTTCTGTATAAGTTCACACTCCAAAGTTTATTTTCAACATGTGAGTTAATGTCTGATTTGATATAATGCCCACTCCATGAGATGGAATTCATACGTCATATTGATTATATGAATAAGAATGAGAGTCAAGAAATTCCAGAGAGCTAGGGTAAAAGCAAATACTACTGCTCCCCAAAAAGTAACAATAAAATGATAATGATCCCTATTGATATTATGCTATATTCATAGATCAGAAGCTTCCACCTGCTGTAGGTGAAGACAAATACAGAGACCCACAGCCAGACATCACACACAGAGAGAAACCATACAAATGAGATGTCTCTTTGAAAGCATCCCTTCAGAGCTCAGGAACCCCATGGAAATAGAGGAAGAAGGTGTGAGGGAGACAGAAGGGACAGGGTATACCAGGTGTTTAAGGCCTCTAAAACAGTTGAACAAAGCTCATAGTAACTCATAGAGACTAAATATGCACAGGGTCTATAACGGTCTGTACCAGGCCCTCTGTATATGTATTATAGTTTTTAGTTTAGTCCTTGAATGGAACTCCTGAATGTGTGCATCAGTTGGTCTCTGATTCTTGTGCCACCTTTTGGGACTCTTATTTTCCTGATGTCTTGTTGTATCCAACTTTGACAGGATGTTTTTCTTCTTATCTTATTAAGTTTTATTCTGTTAGAGAGTAAAAAATAAACTACATATTTCTAAACCAAAAAAAAAGAAGAGAGAGAGAGAGAGAGAGAGAGAGAGAGAGAGAGAGAGAGAGAGAAGAAAGAGACACAGTGGAGAATGACCACATTTTATATTTCTATAGTACTTCATTTTTAGAGAGCCTTAACTTTCTTTGTTCCTGAGCAACTTTGATCATTCTTCTTTTTTTCCATTTTACAGATGGTGAAATAGATGGACTCATAAAATGACAATGAAACTTCCAAAACTACAAGAGGAAAAAAATGTTAGAAATCTAACCCAAAGCATCCAGATGCTGGGGCCAATACTCTACCTCTTCTAACTTTCCTCATTCTCTGTAAAATACTAGCCAACAAAATCATATTGCCGAATATATTTTTGCAAATGGAAAAACCTTTGAGAAACACTCTATTTTTAGTATATTTGCTAATAATATTCACAATTCTGAAAACTGTGATCTGGTCTGAGAGTGAAGAGTTTGGACAAAAGCATTTCTCAGGGATATATTTTTTTCCCAGGCAGGATGGGCAATGATTTATTTTCCTTTAAGACTCTTTTGCATTACTAAATGAGCCCAGGCAGTGCCTTGCAGAGAGGGTCAAGGAAAATGCTGTCAAGGAAGAATGACAAACATGAAAGATCAACACCTCAAAAAAAAAAAAAAAGTAATTATTTCAGAGTAGGGAAAGCCAGCCAACAAAAACACCATGCTTGAAGGTTTCAAATGAAAGTGTCCTATCAACCATAGCTTTAATGGAAACCACTAATGAATCAGGGCAGCTGGTGAGGAATAAATAACAACTTGAAAGGGGGGGGGTTAGAATAAAAGCAAATCCAGAGGCAGATCTAAGGGAGTCAAATGGAACTGGAAATTTTTATTGACCAAGAATGAAGTAGCCTCTAGCGTATTTGTTATTCATTCAACAAGCATTTACTAGATGCTATTTGTATCAGCCATTTTTCTCAGAAAGGATTCACTCTCTAGTTGTGATAAGTTGTATAGAGGCTCACAGGGAAAAAAATTAGTCAAGATTTTGTGACATCTCAGTTACTTAAAAATTTGTCATCTTCCTTAATTATTAAAGACACTGAAGTAGCTATACAGAAAACCTGCAAAAAAGGCATATGCTGGTAGAGGGAATACATCTGTGTTAGTTTGCTAGGGCTGCTATTCAAGCACACTGACAATTTAGTGTCTCAATAGAAATGTACTGCCTCAGGTTTGAATGCATAAGTTCAAAACCAAAGTGATATCAAATGACATCAGAATTGATTCTCCTGAGTATTGTTGGTGATGGGGGGAATCCAGTCTAAGTTTCTATTAGATGGTTTTGCCTCATCACAATACCTCTCCCTTCTATGTCTGTCTATACTCATACCGTCCCTTTTTCTATGGACCCCAGTGATGCTGGCTCATGCTCTATCATACTGACTTCATTTTAACTTATTTCTGCAAAAACTTTATTTCTGTATAAGCTCACACTCCAAGGTTTATTTTCCACATGTCAATTTTGCATGGTCACAATTCTATCTCTAAAACTCTTCTTCAATGATATATGGTGGACAATGAGGTAGTATAGTTTATTTCAACCAAAGTGCAATGAAAACCTTGCAAAAATAAAGTGCTAAGTAGACAAGTCCTACCATTCAAGGGAAATAAATTCATGTTTTAATCTTGATTCATGAGCTTCCCCCACCAAATGCCAAGATTTCTGCTGATTAGTAATAGAGAAATGTGAAAAGAGGTGACCCCAACTGTCCAGAGAAACAATCAATGCAGAATATTACAAACACAGGATGAGACTCTAAAAATGATCCACTTGGAGGTGGTATACAAACTTGATCCTAAAGGATAAATGGGCTCAGGTATCTTCTAAATTCCTTGCCAGCAATCAGGAGACCCACAAAAGGTCTGATGCTGCAGATGATTACAAAGGCTGCTCATAGACAGAGCTCTATCTTGCCTTTTTTTCTCCTTAGTCTATCCTATAAATTACACAAGGCTCATCTACACTGAAGAGCAATGGGCTTTTTTCAAAGACTATTTGAATGCTAATACAATCTTAATGTCATTACAGTGACATTCGAGCTAGGATTTTAATAAAATTTTAGGTTTTAGTATTTTGGTTTAGCCTCACTGCTGTAAGGCTTTGTCCCCAGTGTACTAAGGAACACAGCTTTATTGCCTTGCTGATTGTGCCTTCACACAAAATCATGGTTTTCCTTATCCCATTGCACTTTATGCTCAGTGGTCTTTTAAATTTGCTCACATATGACCTGTTTGTCATGTAAGGCAACATCACATTGAGAGAAAGAGATCATCAATAGTGAATAGCCCACAACCACATAGAAGATAGTGGTTCAGCTTACTATGAGACAGATGGTTGGCAGGCATGGTCTCAAAACCAAGACTGTGTCCTCAAACTGTATATCTCTCAGATGCTTGGTGTATAAGATCTGGGAACAATAATCTCAGTGTTCTAGATGATCTTCTCCCTGAGAAAAGGACTTGTTGAATGACAGTGCATGGCTTGTGTTCCCATCTAAGACATCTTCTAGATGCTTTGGTGCTGTCCTTTATGGGAGACTTGATTCTGTACTGGCCAAGATTGTCTTTACTCATCAATAATACTATCATTCTTGGGGAATAAAACATATATTCCATTTTCTTTATAGTAGCCATACAATCTGGCATAAAATTGTCTGTTTTTCTTTTGTGCCAGGCTGTAAGGACTCCGAAGCTGGACCTTTAACTCTTCAGTCACTGAAATGTCTGTACTATTTCAGAAAATGATGCAAGGAGATAGGGAAGGTTTAGCTACTTGTATTCTAATGCTAATTGGGTCTCCCCAAAACAATTTGCAAGAGACATCTGCATGTGGCTTTTGGGAACCTGCCCTCAGTTAATGCTGATTGGTAAAGATGTCATTAGTTAATAGCAGAAGAGGAAAGACAGAGGAGGATTTAAGGTTCCCAGGCTTGGGGTAGGGAAAGAGGAAGGAAGAGAGGAGATACCATGCTGGAGAAGAGTATAGGACAGAGAGGCAAAGCCACCATGTAAAGGGGCAGGAAACACATGGCACAAAGGGCTGCTCAATTGGGTCAGGAGCAGCCAAGATGTAACACAGAAGTTAATAAGTAGTAACCCAGAATTATTGGTGGGAGGTAGATTCTAGCAGCATGGAGGCTAGGCAATTGCTCAGCTATTGTGCTGCTTAAAGCATATTAAAATATTAAAACAGTGTATGTATTTCATTCAGGAATATAAATCATTGAGGTGAGAAGTAATCCCATCACGAAGACTTTATTAAAATATTAATACTACAGGGAAGGGTAAAGCAAGAAAAGAAGGAAGGAGGCCAGGGGGAGAAGGGGGAAAGGATATTGAATAAAAGAAAGGAATGAACAAAGGAAAGAGAGAAGGAAGAGAGAATATAAGGAGAAAAGAAAGTGAAGGATACAGGAAGGTAGAAAGAGAGGAACAGGGAAGGAAAAGAAGGAAAGGACAAATGGAAGATGTGAAATAAGGAAGGAAAAAAGAAAGAAAAGAAGGAAGAGCTGGTGCTCAGTCTCAATATATATCCCTTTTTGTAACGTATACAGGGTCTAGGGTTAAAATATTGTCTTGATTCTCAGAAAAGGCTTAAGAAGGTAATGCTTGGTTGGAGGAAGTAGGTTACTAAGGATACATTTTTGAAAAGTGTCTTGTTCCTTCACACTGTTCTCACTATGATCCAGCAGAAACAAGTTAAAATAAAATTATTAGTGCAGGGTATAGACAATTCACCTTTCATACTTATAATTCTCTGTATATAATAAAACATGCAATAGATAATCATCTTTAAAGGAAGCTTATTGATTGTTGTATCCATAATTCTAGAGCCACCACCTAGCACGAACAATATTCTCAGGGAATCTTTTAGGAATGGTTGTATTCCTCTGATATTGTTTCCTAAAGTCATGTTAGTGATGAATGAGCAATATTCCCAGGGAATCTTTTAGGAATGATTGTATTCCTCTGATATTGTTTCATAAAATTGTGTTAATGATGAATGTCACATAGAATATTCTAAGTACTCAATGGGTAGAGACCACATCAACTCATTGGATATGTATCCAGATAATTCCATGAACTAATGACTGATAACCTGTCACAAAACACCTTAGATCCCTGAAGTGAGTTTAATGGAAAAGGGAAAAAAAGTACAAGAAATGCTAAGAACTGTCCACAGTCTATCAACTCAGATTAGAAGATCTACAATACATTCTATTGTCTAATTTTAAAAATGCTTTTAAATATAAATTTTTAACAGTATCACTCAAGCACCTTTCTTGATAATAGAAATGTTTCCCATTGATTTTATAAAATTGAACAATACTATAATATTTAAAGGAACTAAAAACAAAATATATATTTATACATTCCTGAAAACAGTTTTTATGAACATGTAATCTATTCCAGTTTCCCCTATTAGTATTATTATACTAAGAATTAGAGACAAAATTCAATAAAATTGCTTATAGTTTCTATTCTTTCAACTTAATAATATATTTGGAATGATTTTCCAGGCCAATAAATACTACTTGAAAACATGATTTTGATGACAGAATTCTAACTGCTTAGATTTTAAGACTGTATTTATTAGCTCTTGATTTACATTGCACCCTAGCTATGATTTTGCACAATGCTATGATGCATACATATGAACAGAAAGACTTCCATATTAGGTGCATGAGGCAGCAGGGTAACATTTTCAAGATTATCACGGTTCTACTTGGAGATGGCATGGATATACATTTACAGAAAATCTATTACCCAGACTTGTTTTGGAGGAGCCTAGGATAGGGAGCAGAAATTATCCTGATACCTGGACATCTGCTGACCTGTCTGGCCAAAAAGAGGGCCTTTAAAAATGAGGGCGATGGATCCTACAAGTAGGGAGTCTGAGATAAAGGGCTCTGATACCAGAAATATATCACAATATTCACTTCATGATATAATGGCATATGGTCACACAGTAGTTTATGTATAGCCTTTCTTCCTGTCCCAGAGGGGTGGGGACCTAGCTATAGGGCCTACTGACTATACCCACTTAGGAAGAAATGGAATTCCAATGACAGTAAGAATTGAGATGAGGAACAAAGATGACTTCCAAGGCATCAATATAAGCTCAGAGCTCCAGATCTCAGGAGAAAACCAACTGGAGGTTTATCAAAGCCAGGACTCATGTGGAAAGGCCTGCTCCAAGGACAGTATGACAACTCTACTCCATAGTGTGCTAAATACTTGGTTTCTAAGATCAGCTTTTTTTTTTTTTTTTTTTGCTAGCTTTGCAACTTTGAGCAGATAATTATACACTCAGTATCTTAACTTCCTCATTTTATGACAATAAATAATATCTACCTTCACTCAGAACTGAAAGGGCTTAGGTATGCTGTGTAAAATATAGCAACGCTGTAACTTGTGGTGAGTCATCTGTAATTAATGGCCTCATAAAAATGGGAAGCAAGAAAAAGGATAAGTAAAGAACTATACTACATAGGTCTGGTGGCAAACAAACTCCAACTGGGTTGTGTTTAAATCAGTCTGACTGACCCTTTACACATTAGCATTCAGTAATGGTGAGGCTACAATTTAGCTATAGCTATGATATTTGACTCCTTCTCCCCTAATGTTTTCTTCTGATTGAATTTGCTTCTTTATGTCACTTTTCTTGTACTTTGGGCTTATTGAAGAATGAGACTCCCCTGGTTTTCATCTTTTGTTATTTCCATAACAAGACTTCTTTTTGTGATCTGTACATATAAGACACAATGACATACTCACTTCTGCTGTATCCTGTGCTTTTCAAGACCTAAACTGACTGGGTCTCATCCACCCCTCCAACTCAGCTCCTTGTTCACCATCAGGGTGGGAATGATGCTATTTAAAGCTTTGACAAAGCTTCCAGAATAATGACTGCCACAGAGAAATCCATCAATGTAAGTTGGTTGTTGAATTCTGAAAGGAAAGAGATGATAGATGGATTGCAGTAGGTGGGTAAATGGATGGATTCAATGAAAAAAAAAACTCAATTAGTTCTATTGTTGCCTTAGTCTAAGTGTTATGATTCATGAACTAGGCTAGCAGGTTGAAAATCAAATATATTGTATGTTATAGTTTATTTACTAAACAAATATTTATTGAGTGCCCACTATAAATTAGATTCTGTAATCGGCTCTTTGGGCAATGAATAAGACAAGCTTTCTGATCTTAGGGAAGTTTACTTTCCATCACAGAGCTTAACTCTGTACACAGCTGCTTCAGTTTCTTCCATGTCTTTTGACGTGTCGCTTCTTTGTCAATGCTATCTATACTTTTACCATTTCACCTCTCCTTCCTAAATCACTCCAGAGTATGCATCCAAACTGTGACAGTTATTTTTAAAGGAAAACAATTTTGTTCTACATTATATTTTCAATGAAATATTAGGGCTCGTTTGGGAGCTGGCTCAATGTAAAGTGTTAGGAAAAATGCAACTTCATCTTGCAAGTCCATGGTTTCTCTATTTATTATATAGACTCGCCTTTCCTTACAGGGTTTCTATGGGATGTACATAGGCTGTTAAGTATACATACTTCATTGTCCATAGTACTAAATTGTTTTTTTCTTTGACTGTCTTTCCAAAGCACAATGTCTGACCAGTCACTGTGAATGATGAGTCAATGATGATGATTTATATTTACCTTTAAAGCTCATGGGAATGACACAAAGAAGGAGATTGCTCCTTCCTTTTCTTTCTTTTAATTTGTGTGTGTGTCTGTGTGTGTGTGTGTGTTGTATATTGTGAGAGTTGGTACACATGTGCCACAGTGTATGGTGGTCATAGGCCAATTCATAATTTCAATCCTCACTTTTTACCTTCTTTGAGGCAGGATCTCTGGCTCACCACTACCTAATCTTATCTACCTGGCCTAGGAGCTTCAGGAGCACAGTTCTTTTGTCTCTGATCTCAAGTCTCCTCATATAAATACTTGGATTACAGTATATCCTACTACATTTGACTTAATGTGGGTTCTGGAAGTAGGAATTTAGGCCCTTAAATTTTTTCAATAAAAGCTTTACCCACTGAACCATCTTTCCAGCCTTGAACTAGGCACTAATTTAGCATACTTAGGATGCCCATGTTAAATTAGATCTTCACTTTCCTATGACTTCAAACACAAGTATATATGATGTGATGTCTGTATGCAATTATGGGGAAATTTTTTCTCTCCTCTCCTCTTCTCTCTTCTCTTTTCCCTGCCCCCTACTTCCCCCTTTCCTCATTACATTTGGCCTTTGCCCCTAACCAAATGTGAAAAGAGTGTTACTTAGTAAGAACTCTCAGAACCAGCCTTTACTTTACAGCTGATTAAATAGCAAAAGAATCATTCATTTGTCTTTCTTACTTGGGTTGATGAGTGAACTGGGGCTTGCTCAGTGGGCAAAGTCTATTAGCAAGCTACAGAGAAAGATGTCCTTTGCCCCTTCCCACCCCTTTTCCCAAAAGCCAAGAGATGTGGTGAGACAGGAGCATAAAATTCGACAGTAATGGGCTGTAATTGAGTTCTTGGTTTGTATTAACTGCTCGGGTGTGATTGCCTGTGAAAATGGTTTTATTTGATGCTCTTTGTGGAGCTTCGTCAAGCCCCATTTGA
Organism: Grammomys surdaster; assembly: GCF_004785775.1. Lineage (NCBI taxonomy): Eukaryota > Metazoa > Chordata > Mammalia > Rodentia > Muridae > Grammomys > Grammomys surdaster. The sequence goes on from NW_021620584.1 coordinate 2,129,344, forward strand.
AATAACAAGGTCTTTCTTCCTGTGTCTCCTGCTCATGCTGAAGAGAAATGAGGAGAGGGAGAAGCAGCTTCTAGAAGAATACATTGGAGAAGAACTGTTATTGTAATGGGTCAAAAGAAAGAGAAGCCATGCCATTAAATTACCCTTGGGCTGCCTGCAGCCTTGATCAATGTAAGGTCGAGTATATTTTTGGAATCTTCCAAACTTGATTGGCAGGCAATGGATGAAATTGTCTTTTTATGGAAAACAACAGGGGAAAAATAAACGATAACAGGTTTGAGACATGCTGTCTAGGGAACTGTAGATGCATTTGGGACTCACACAATACCTTATCCTGGTCATTTCCTACATAAACAGAGCTCAGGGAAATGCCACAAGAGGAAAACATACCCAATTTCAATATCACACAAATATGTAAAGTTTTTGGTGTTGTTCATGTTCAAATAAAAATATTTTGGATATAGTAAGTTAAATAATATATATCTTTAAAGTTAATTTCACCTGCTTGACTTTTATTAGTAGGGCTACCAGAAAGCTTAAATTTCCATAAATGTTCCACTGCTCTTAGTTTTGGAGATGGTTTAGGTAAAACTTGTGATCCTTTAGATCTTTGTGCCTTCAGGGTTTCAATTAACTTGCCAAGAAATAGTTGCCAACAGGGATTTCATTACAAAAATTCCACAAACCAAGTGTTTGTGGCTTTGAAAGACTTTAGTAAAGATTGGCACAGAGTGAGTTCCTGGAGAAAAGCCACATACAGATTTAAAGTGAATTTCTGCCAGTGACCTGACCCCAGTCAATACTGGAAAGCCTGTATCACCTGAGTAATGGAGGATGTAAGGAATGCTTATACTGTTAGGCCCCTCCAGATGTAAGGTCATAACACGGAATTTATTGGTGTGAAAAGAATTGTATATCTAAGCTGTGACAGGAGATATCTGGTATCCAGAATTTTCTCAGCAGTGTATTTGAAAATGTGATGAAATATTTGTCAAGGATATTATGATTAAAGAGTCTGGAAAACTACAGCGAAAAAGTCTGAAAAGTACAGCATATTATCTTAATCAAATGGCCACTAAATATATGTAGGCTATAGAAGAAAACTATTCTATGTAGGGAGAGGTCTTTCTGTGCACCCTATTCATAGTTGTAGCACTTATATCTGCCACTTTCAGTGTAATATTTGCACTACTCACATGGCAAACCTTTGGTAAGTCAATGCATCTCAGTATATTAAGTACTCGTGGGATGGAATTATGAGCCCTTAATTGTTGTACTGAAAAATCAATGATGTGTTCCATTCAAATCTCCAGAAAAGAGTGTGGGTAAAGTTAAACCAGCAAACAAAAAGCATTGAAGACAATACAGTGGACATGAGAAACCACTTGTTCTTTCACTGTCCACATTGATTCCCTTAGTTTTATTCCTTCCCTTTGTGCCATTTACCCTGTTTCTTTGCTTTTCCATGCATCCTCTACTTCTGGAAAACACAATATCAATATTCATTGAACAGCTACCTTGAAGTGAGTACCTACCTATAGTCACAATTATTTTCATACAAGGAAGGCACTAATGATGCAAAGTCCTTTGTGCTCAAAAAGAGGTGAGGAGCCTGAGGCTAGGAATGTTGAAGGTATTTTCTGAGGTCACACAGCCAGTAGGCAATAAAGATGGAGCTCAAAATATAGTTGTTCTAAATCCACTTCCTTTACTTACTCAGTCACTTAACAATTCTACTTACCAATTTGTTAAAGCCACCTTTAGTTGTTAATTATTTTTAATACTTACATATTCCTCATTCTTAGCCCAAAGAATCTGGACCCCATGCTTCACAAGAAAGGCCCAAGATCAGGAAGAAAGAAATTTTACCTTCCTCTTGGCTTATCCCTATAGCAATGAGTTTTGGCTACATCAATTTGGCTCCTGGTGGATCGCATGATTGCACCCACCCAGGAGCTATCTTTGGATCCATGAATGAAATGTTTCAGCCACCTCAAAAGGTGGGCACTCCTAAACCTTCCATGCTACCCAAGGCCTAATCAGGGAAGTGGCCAGTGGCCTCTTACTCAAAATCTCATAAGCTGGCTGACTATATCTCCTGCCACTCCTGTGTCCCATCTGTCTACCTCAAGTCATGATGATTCTTTCCATTCCTCTCAGCATCCTACCCAGGCAACTCTAAAAGTCCTGCCCTCTAAATGTCCCACTCCATGCCCAACCATTGGCCATTGGCATCTTTATTGATAAATCAAAACCTAACTGGGGACTGTGTCTAGAATACAGATTCCCTATTGAATCAAAGCATTAGAACTAATCTCCAACATCTCACCTTTTCTTTCCCAATAAAAAACAAACAAACAAACAACAAACAAACAAACCCTCTTCTCTCAGACATAAATTGAGTACAATCATAACAATTATATAAATCACAAAGTATGGTACATAATTAACATCCAATCCATATTTGTCAATTAGATATAGTACTCTACTATCATTCCTAACTTAAAGAGTTTATGATTCTATACCTGAATCATGTTTTGATTTTGAAAGGTATAGAAAGTTTTTATGACCCCAAGCAGACTGAGAAGAACCAAGAATGCAGGTCAGCTGGTTCAAGAGCTCTGGGTTCCAGGAACTTGGCTGATCACAAAGAAGCGGAACTAAGAATGAAGGTAAGCTGGTTCACAAGCTCTGGGTTCCAGGAACCTGGCTAACCACAAAGCTGATGATTAAGCAAGATTAAATTCTTGAGAAAAACATGTACAGGATGTTCCCCACATGACTGACTGAAAAATGGGCTGATACTTTCAAATGGTATTCCCCCTCACTCCCCCTGGTTTGTGGTTTTCTCCTTTAAAAACCCTACACTCCCAGAGCTCAGGGTTGAACTCCTCCACCCCTGCATGGGTTACAAGTCTTGGCCTCAGCGCTGATTCAAAAAATAAACCTCTTGCTGGTTGTATCAAGATCAGTCTCTTGTGAGTTTCTGGATGGCTGTGATCTCCCGTGACTTGAGTGAGGGTCTCCCTTCTCAGGGGTCTTTCATTTTTACCCTGTAACACCATCTGAAAACCATGTTTTTAAATCTATATCATATCTTTTAATGTTAAATAACTTAAATTTGGTTTTGGGACTACAATTAGTCTTTAAGCCATCAGAAATTTGAGAATGAATTAAATATTACCTGAGAATATAGGAAGCACCAAACATAGCTTCTAGAACTTAAACAATTGTATAGCTAGCAGCTTACCTGGACAGTCCCCTAATTTCTTATAATGTAGGAGGATCTGTCTTCAGCCTTTTGGCCCAGAGCCATCTGGAAGACCAAGCAAAAAGTAAGAATATAAAGAACTATCTTATCTTGTCTTGGGAGAGATTAATAGTTGACTATCCCATATCTGTTTGTCCTTTTGGATAATACTTTGTCTGCAGATGAAATAGGTAATTTCTGCCCTGTGGCTACCTGTCTTTTCATGAGTTCATTTTATCAATAACCAACTGTAATAAATCTTCACTCATACTATATGAAGGAGGTCACAATCTTAAGGATTCCATAAGCAACAAGATTTATTGTCTCATTTTAACTGAAGTTTTGGCTAGAGACTTTATTTTATGTCTAAGCCAGTTTCTAGACTGTTCCTATGTCAAGGAATCAGAAGATCAATTTACCTATCTTGTTTGATTTTCTAAATTATTTTGAGATCTCAGGAGATCATATCTGATTCATATCAGTCTGGAAGAAGTCCGGAGCCTTTTATCCTTTCCTGCCAACACAAATATAGAGCTCCTCTCAAAAATAGATGGTCTTTCATCCAGTAATCAGGCATCATTAAAGATATAGCTTGGCCTTTCTCCCAGAGGAATTTTATTATAGCCACCAAATTCATAATCACATACATTTTGATTAATTAATTGTTTAAATTAAACAATTCTGAGCCATTAAAGCAATCTAAACAAATATTCTGTTAAGATAGTACTTCTTTGCTGTCACCTGCACTGACCTACATGAGATCAATGCCTAAGTTATTTATTCATATATGTATACTTAAATCCTCCCTCATATGGAGATTAATATTTCTGTGGGTATATGTAGTAGTATGCCTCATTCTCTATATATAATTCTCAAAGCCTAAGCTTCTACCATGTGAGATAGGCGAGGCTTCCTGTCCTCTGCTTTCAAAAAAAAAAAAGAAAGAAATTTAAGACATAATGCCTCAAACTTTTAAACATCTATGTAATTAGCTTTAATTAAATTCCCTTCTACTTATTGTATAAGCCTATTTCGTGGCTCTAACTTTTGTCATACCATGCTGACTGTTAGTAATCTGTTAAACTCCACCTCCAGAGTCACCTGGCAACAGCCAGGTATGCTCTGCCCCAGAGTTACCTGGCAACAGGCAGGTAACCCTGCCCACTATAAAAGGGGCTGCTTGGCCCCTCCTCTCTCTCTTGGCTTCTCGACCCAGCACCTGCAGGTTGTTGTCTCCCCTCCCCTCCCCCCTTCCCTTCCCCCTCTCTCCATGTGATCATGGCTGGCCTCCACTCCTCTACTTCTCTCTCTCCTCCCGCTCTCCCTCTCTCTTAATAAACCTGCCCTCGTGGAACCATCTTGGCCTGCTGTGATCTGTACAAGCTGCACTGTGGAAATCCTTTTATTGGTGCCAAAACCTGGATACAAAGACTTCGGGGACCTCAGCTGCTGCAACCGTACAAGATGGACACAACGACCACTTGGACTTCATCTGTTGCTACCCGCCACCACCGAGCAGGTGAATTAACATTTGCTGCTACAACCCCCATCCCGTGCTGCTGCTGCTGCTGCTGCTGTGAGGCTCGCCAAACTTCCACCATGTGAGCTGAGCCGCTGTGGCTGCCCGTGTCGTTCTCTGCCACGTGGGCCGGGTACCAGGACAGGCATGTAGACCCCCGCTTCCACATTTCCTGATATCAGACTACACAAACTCAAAGACAGACATCGATTAATTGGTAAGGAGTTTCCATTCGGCTTGAGGGACCCTGAACACTGGGTTAGCACCTGGCCAGTGCTTCCTGGACTAAGGGTTTGGCTTTTCATGGCCCCAGTCCATAAGGCCTCTAGCTGATCTGCCACTTAGGACATTGGCCCATTGGGTGGTCTTTCCCCTCTCAGAAATAGCTCATAACCCCCTCCTCAGCCCTTACAGCTCCACAGAAAAACTGTTACCAGGTGAGCAATATCCTGACTGGCTAACTTCTGGTGGGCTAGCCCAGTTGAGGCCCTTATTTGATCGCGTGACAGCCCGATTATTATAAGCAGTGCCTGATTGCTTTGTTGCTGGCTTATCATTCAGGACGATGGCTGATAGCCTGTAACAACTGTCACCCAATGGGCAATACATTGTCTTCGTCCATACCCACAGATACATACTGCCAGCAGTCTGATAACTGGAAATTCCCTATACCCCTTTCCATGTGTTCTGCCTGCTCCCCACCCAAGGTTCTTTTAATTAAAGCGAAATGGGGGAATTACTGTGACTCTAGCGGATGTCTGCAGGTTCCACACACACTAGCCAGAACTGGTAAGCTTCCCCATCCCCCACTGGCCAGAGTAACCCTCCACATGGTCCCAGGGAAGATTCCTTGAGCTAGAGTGTCCTTCCCTGAACCTCTCTAGGACAGCTCCCCTTGGATGAGACACTTCCCCTCTTTCTCTAGAGACAGTTTCTCGCCGCTGAGTACCTCAGGCTAGGCCTGGACAGACTGTTTTCTTTGCCTCAGGAGTACCGGCTCTGACCATAGTCCCCAGGTGTCTCTCCCAAGGGCCAGTCTTTCGCGCCCTTTTCCCTTTCCTCCTCCTTCGTCATTTGCAGGTCGACTGGAACCTCAGTTCCAGCACCTTGCCTGGAAAGCTAGTGGCTCCAGGGCCCAGCTAGCTCCCCTCATCTCCTGCGATTGGTCAGCTGGTTCCCCTGGTCCCTTGCTTCTATGGTTCTTAGCTCTGCCCTGGGTTGTCCCCTTACATCCTGCCGCCTGGGACCTGTAAACGTTGGGGTGATAATGGGACATGCTTGCTTTTCTTTACTCACTGCTGCCAGAGACACTGAGCAGCAACTTCCGGCTGCCAGCAGGAAGACCTGCCCTGCAGCTGTGCTGCTGTCCCGCAGACCTGACCCGCCTGCAGCAACTGTAGCTCATAGTCCAACCTGTGACAGCTGCATGATCCAGCTTAGCCAAATTGTTTCTGTGCTAATACAAAAATGTGCTTTTCTCTTCCTATGCAACCTGCCAAAGTTACTTAAGACTCTTTCCTAACCCGTTTTGATGGATTTTTATTCAGTTACAACCAATCCTTATGGCTCTCAATCTTGTCAGAAGTCTGCTAATTATATATTTTAAGTTTATGGCCAACAGGATGCCCAAAGCCTCTTAACAGTTAGCCCAAGATGGTTTCAGAAGACCTGGACACCGGACTCCTAGAACATACAGCCTAGATTGTATGTGAACAAATGCAACGGGATGCCCTGAGTCAAATGACTTGGCTAAATAAAGGTAAATCATTTCTCATATCATGCGTACCCATTCCACAGAAAAAAGCCCTGCAGCTTCTGCGCTTAAAAGCCAAACTGACTTCACCCAAGAGACTATGGAAACCATGGGAATTGTTGGCTAGTAGACTCTGTCACTTTTTTCAAAAATAATATATAACTGGTAGATTATTGTTTACTCTTTACCAGACTTCTGACTACATTGACAGCTAAGTTTTCAAAGATATTATCTGTTACCTCATTACCTAAACTCAGTTGAAAGACTACTTGTGTTAACTCATGCTGTTATCTCTTTTGTAAACTTATAAGCTACAGGAAACCCACTCAGATCTACCTCTCATGGATGCCATCCAGATAAGTACATCTGCCTAAAATTCCTACTCACTACCTATAACAAAGGGTGGGATCCCTCTGGGTTTCAAATGTACATCTTAGAAAAAAATCTTTCTCCAAGTGTTCTTAATCTTATTTCCTGCACCTTGTCAAGTCCAGGTGCATCCAATACAGCTCCAGAGAAGCAACCTTCAGATGCTCCATCTCCTGCCACATACACAGCTGCTTCTACTGGACCTGACCCTGGACATCAGAAAACAACCAGCTCTTCTAAGACCAGACAAACATCTCCCATATCCATTCTTCTAGGTTCCCCCTAGAGACACGTCGCCCCCAATGCCAGCAGGAAGTAGCCAGATTTCACGACGACCCTCTTCCTGCTTCACTGTCACCTCTTTCTAATTTTTCTTTTTAATTAAACCAAAACGTGGGAATGTTAGTAATCTGTTAAACTCCACCTCCAGAGTCACCTGGCAACAGCCAGGTATGCTCCACCCCAGAGTTACCTGGCAACAGGCAGGTAACCCTGCCCACTGTAAAAGGGGCTGCTTGGCCCCTCCTCTCTCTCTTGGCTTCTCGACCCAGCACCTGCAGGTTGTTGTCTCCCCTCCCCCCTTCTCTTCCCCCTTTCTCCACGTGGTCATGGCCGGCCTCTACTCTTTTCTTCTACTCTTCTCTCTCTTTCTCTCCCCCCTACCCTCTTAATAAACCTCACCTCGTGGAACCGTCTAGTCTATTGTGATCTGTCCCAAGCTGCACGTGGAAATCCTTTTATTGACAATCCTAGAAATCCCATGTAGACCATGTTCAAAAACCTGAGAATTTGCCCTGGCAAGACTTTTAAATATCCTTAAAGCATTCGTTCATTCATTCTCCTTATCTTCTCCCTTCTGTGGACTTTAACATCTCTGTGTATTTCAGAACATTTAAATAATTACCATTGTACACTCTTCTATACTTAAAAACAATTAAATCAAATTTTAAATTCTCTATCCTTGATTATTTGCTTGTAGGAAGCAGGCTGTGTCTACCACCTGGCTCTCTGCTTCTCATTGATTTCTTCCTGGCAACAGGCCATTTCTTTGCATAGCAGGGACTCTCAGCTTCTCAGCTTAAACTCTCTGTATCAGTTTTAAACCATGGGAAGAAATCCCCATGTGGTTCAGGCAAAATCTGTATATTCCTTTCTATCTGTAAAAACAATTAAATCAGATTTATAAATCTCTATCCTTTATTTATTTATCTGGTTGCTGGAGGCAAACAGCTTTAATTGTCTACTTCTTACTGTCTTCCTCCTAGCACATGGCCAGGGGCAAATCCCTGCTGGTAGCTATGATCCTTTATTCTAGTTTCACAAGCTGGAACCATGTGATGAAGCTCCACTCACTCAGAAACAAGTTCTCCTCCTCCCCCAACTCCTAGAATTATATCATTTGCATATGTGTATTCCATCCCAACATCCCTTAATTAATTTTAATAGTGAAATTCTTGCCTACCACTTTGTGCACCATATATGGTAATGCGTTTTTGCTATACTGCTTTGGCTCCTGGTGGATTGCACATCTACCTTTGGATCCTTGAATGAAACACACACACACACACATACACACACACACACACAAGCTTTTTTTTAAAATGCCCTCTCTACGTTAAAGTCTACCTCAAAATTTTTACTCCTAAACCTTCCTCTGCTACCCCAGGCCTAATTGGGGAAGTGGCCAGTGGCCACTTACCCAAAATCTCACATGCCTGGTTGGCTTTATCTCCTGTTGCTCCTATGTCCCATCCTTCTACACCAAGTCAATTGGGATTCCCTCCATTCCTCTCTACTTCCTACCTGTGCTCCTCTAAGTCTCCACCTCTATGCCCAGCCATTGGCCATTGGCATCTTTATTGATCGATTGAAACCCAATTGGGGACAAGGACCTTCAGTATGTGGACATGCAGATTCCCAATTGAATCAAAGCATTAGAACCGATTTCCAATATATCCCTTATAAAAATACCTTCTTGTTATTTTTTTAGCTTCATATTTTCTCTTCTTCACATTCAAATTTTTGTCTGTTTTCCCTAGCATTCATGAATTTGTAAGGCTTTAGGGAATACAAGAGCAAAGTATATCCTAGATATCTTTTAGGTAGCCACACAGAATTTTGAGGGGAATTTCTGCTAATGGGCTGACCCAAGTGTATGAGCAGGCACAGGCAGAAGAGAAGGGTTTATTAAAATCTAGTTCATACGGTACCACTGTTAATGGTATTAAATGAAGTCATTTGGAAGGCTGGCAGTGGGAGGGGCAGTTAGGAAAGTAATGCCTCCGAGAAAGGAATTTGCTGTACTGATAGCAGTATCTTCCCAGAAGCCTGCATCCTTGGGACTCATCTGCAGTTCTACCTGGCTTGATGGCCCCTTATCATGATTGATGGATTCTTCTTAATATGGTCCTTTGTTTTTGATCCCCAATACTATTTTGTCCTCTATATTCTGTTCTGCTTTACCTTGCAAACCCAACTTTGATGGTGGAGGTGTTCCTGGTTAGCAAAAAATGACCTTTTTCAGTACCTGCCCATTGTCAGACAATTAGCTTCTTTGAGTTTTGTATAGCAATAATGACATATACTTCTCATTTTTCTGATCAGTGTTTGATAGTGAGGTATATTGTATATGTAGCATTGTGTTACATACATGGATCCTGAATATAAAGTCTTGGGTTCATAGGTTGCCAATTACAAGCTCCATGAACTTAGAAAAATTCTAGAAAATTTACCAACCCGCAGCTTCTTCTCTCTAATGTGGTGTAGTAATGCCTATATCACAGGTGTTATGGGTGCTAAAATAATGTGAAGATGAGCAGATTATAATATATTGTTAACTATTTACTAACATAGTGGTTAGAAAATATACCTTTGTTACTTAGTAAAAATTGGTTTGAATACCAGTTCAACTTCTTACTAATCTTTAATTTTATGTATCTCCTTGAGTCTGTTTCATTTTTTTATTTTTATAATGGAAGTAATATTTCTCTGATATGGTTGAGTAAAAAGATTGTCCTATGTCAAATGCACAGCAAAGTATCTGGCATAAGATGGCAGGCATACATTACACATTTATTGAATGACTCATTAAGTTAGTCCGTGAATGTAACAATAGAGGATTATGATAGAGGAATGTAGATAGAGGATTTCTATGTATCTAAATGCATATATTCGAAAATGAGATCTGGTGGGCATTGTGAGGCAATTAACTCAAACAGAGGTCTTTCTAAGATTCATCCTTTAAGATTCACATGTCTAAACTGTAGGTGACATCACTCAGCACATGGTACAGTCCATGTTTTATTAAGTCAGATGCTTTTAATATGCATGATAGAATGGCAGCTTAAATTAACTTCAGCCACTATGGAACTTTCAACAGTCAGGATCTGTTCTCTATAAACTTCTAATGCGGTATGACTTGTTTCTATTAACATTTGCCTATAGGGTGTCAAATAGAATGCTGCATGCCTTCATTCTCTTTCTTCCTTCAATTTGAAATTATACTTGCTCCATCTTAATGTTCTCCCTAACTTTAGTAGGGAGAGAAAAGTATGATTTTATAAGTGATTGATTGAGGACTGAGTGACTAAATTAGTGGACATGTAGGTATGTAAAGAATAGAAGACTCTACCTTTGCACTTGGAGTATACATTTTAAGTGTATATAAATTTTAGTTCTCGTTTGTAGAAATAGGCAGCTAGAGCAACCTTCATTGATTTATTTTTCTGTGAAAGTTAAAAGGATTTTTACGCGCAGATCACAGTGGACCAAGACAGTTCCACGAGGGGAGGTTTATTCAGGAGATAGGGAACAGGAGGGAGAGAGAGCAGAGAAGTAGAGAAGTGGAGGCCTGCCATGACCATGTGGAGAGAGGGGGAAGGGAAGGGGGAAGGGAGAGGGGACAGCAAACCTGCAGGTGGGGTCAAGGGACCAAGAGAGAGCAAGAGAGAGAGAGAGAGAGGAGGGGGCAAGCAGCCCCTTTTGTAGTGGGCAGGCCTACCTGGCTGTTGTCAGGTAACTGTGGGGCGGAGCATACCTGGTTATTGCCAGGTGACTGTGGAGGTGGAGTTTAACAGATTACTAACAAAAGTACTCTTGGAAGACATCAAGGAAGAGTTGCTATCTTTCCTAGATATACTTAAGAAATACAAGTAAAAGGTTTACCTGCTATAGATTTCCCATTAAACACTGTAATTCATTTAAGTATCTTACTGGAGGAAAATGAGATTTCATAGACATGTGTGATAGTCCATTAATCTTAACTTGCCTCCTTCATGGATTAGGAGTCTGATGATGATCACATTGACTGGGGAGGGAACATAGTAAGAGGTTGGAGGTGAATGGAGTTGGAAGATGGACTAGTTAATTACTTTCATTTTGGGGACCAAACAACACTCTTAAAGCAGATCTGTTCACTTTCTCTAACCTGCTCTCTGCCACACAACTGCTGTGGGATTCAGTTGCTCTCAACACTTTGGAATGAGCAGGAATAAAGTTCAATGCTACAGCAAAAACACAGAGAAAATGTCATACAGGTGCTTAGTTTAAAATGTAGCACACATCTCCTTACCTGACTAAGTGGGGAAAGTATAATTGTTCCTACCTTAGCATCAGATGAATATAATTCAGAAACTATATAAATGGAAGAGCAAGGTGTTATGGAAAGCAGGAAAATTCAGGTTGATATTCAAATGATTATATTTACTAAGCAAGGAACCTTTGATTCTGGGGGATACTGTGAACCAAGGGCCTTGCTCTCCAGGCCTCCTGCTGAGAACAGCTGCCACTTTTATGTTCATGGGCTGAGCTATGCTAGGGACCATATTTGTGACCATAGCTCACTGTTGCCCTGGAGGTCATGTTGATATCCCTGGTCTGTGCTGCTAGTGGAGGGCTATAGTGATTCCTGTGGCATGTGCTGCAGCAGAAGGCCGTGTTGACGTTTGTGGTCTGTACTGCCACCAGAAACCATGCTGATGTCTGTGGCAAGTGCTGACTCCAAAGACCATGTCGATGTATGTGTGATCTGTTTTGTCACCAGAAACCTTGTGAAAGTTTGTGCTCCTGCTGATTGTAAATGGCAAGGAAGCTCCTTTTGAAATGGTACTGATGACTGTAGGCCCACAGCTGAGAAATAGTAAAAGGAAGAGTTTTGGCTCAAGACTCCCAAGACCAAATTCTCAGCCCAAAAGATATTTATTTGACCCAGAGGTACAGAGGGCAGGGATGCAGGATAAAGACAGGAGATAAAGGAAGAGGAAGAAGGGGGAAGGGGACAAAGGAAAGGGGAAAAAGTGGGCAAGGGAGAGGGGTAAGGGTTATTTGTCCAGGATGGAGTCAAAGGACTGACTGGACTGTGCCCTGGACTACTCCTGGCCTGACCCTACCTGCCCTTGGGGGGTTGGAGGTGAGGTCGCACAGAGTCAACAACACAGACTCCAGGAGGAGGTGAGAAATGCCACAGCAAGCTCATCTGAATATTGCTGCAAGCGCCTTTAATACTCTCCACCTGTGCCCCATTGATCCCATAAATGCATCTCTTCTAAACATCAGTTCTTAATTGGCTGGCACTGTCTGCACTAGCAATCCTTGATCTCCCAGGCAATCCTCAATTAGATTCTCCTGCAAGAGATGGGGGAGAGCAGAATTTACATGGAGGTGTCCCCACTGTTCCTGCTACAGATAAAGAGGAGACAGATGACCGCTTATTATATAGAGGGTTTAACCTAGTGTTAGGGTGAGGTTTTTATTTTAATTAGGCATGTTAATTAGGTGGGTCAAAGAGGGCTTTTGATTACTAAATTTCAATACTTAGATAGCTGGACCTTGGTAGTCAGCCTCAAGAGGAGGGATTGCTAAATAAGGGGAAAGACCTTAGGGGCTAGGTTTAGGAATGTAATCTGACAGTTTTTAGAAGGGTAGAGAGAAGAGGGAGAAAGGCAAGTCCTGTCAGAGGCATACTCACCATGCTCAATCTGGCCAGAATCTCTTCAAATAAAGACATAGAGGACTTCATTGACAAATCCTATTGCCCCCTCCAAATTAACAGCCTAGAAAGGAAGCAATCAAAGAAAACTCTTAAGAATTGTGATAAGGTGTTGTCACAGAAGCCTTCTATGACTCTCCTTCCCAACTGTGTATCTTCAGTCATCAGATTATGGACTTCCTCATGGTTTTCATTGACATAACAGACCACAAATATGAACATGGCCTTCTGCTGCAGCATGAGCTACCCCACCTCCAAAGAGTAACAATCTAGCCAGGAGGCCATCGAAAAGAACTCATAAAATTGTGATAAGGATGCAGAAGTGTAGCCCTCCACAGTTGGTGTGGTTCTGGTATGGGTGGAGAAGGACTCAGTTTCTTTAAGGGGATGGTCACTGGAAGTTTAACCACGATCAGTGAGTATAAGGGCAACACAAATTGGTCTTGTTTTCTTCTTCACCTTCCCTTTTCCCTTCCCTCCTTTACATTCTCCTCCTCTTCCTTTTTCTTCTACTTCTTCAGAAAGGTCTCAAGGGTGGGGACTGGGAAGTGAGTGTGATTGGGGTACATGATATGAAATTCCCAAATAATAAATAAAAATGTTATGTTGGAAGAAGTGTGTGTGTGTGTCTTTTTAATGTTTCCTTGAACTGGCAAGAAGTTAAGTGACACTCAGAACAAAGACCTTGAGTGCAGGCTAAGAGAGCACTGACCTTATCTTGTGCCTGGGGGACACTTCCTGATGTTGAAATCTAAGAGTCAGTTTTTGTAGAGTCACAGATTCAGGCACTGATTACAATACCCAGATCCCGCAACATAGGCTATCCTAAGACAGCTGGACCCCATAAAGCTATCATTTGAAGTAGATGCCCAAACAGCTGGGAAAAATTTTTGCCCATTTCAGTAACTTTGGGTTAAATGAAGAAGTAACTCCGACAGGAGTTACATGCAGAAGCCAGATCACAAGAAGATCAGTTAGATTCACCTCTGTCTGTTTAGTCAAGTTTATTTTAAATGGTTTTTAGTTGTGTATACCTTGTTCAGAAAGGTAGGTGAACCTTTTCTGAAATAATTCATCTTAAATTATTCCTGTCAATAATGAAAATACCATATCTGGGGCTTTCTGGTGGTTGGACTTGGTTTATCTTCCCACCTTTACTTTCCTTGTAGCCCTACAAACACACACATCTTTCTCTGGAAGAATGAAACAGAGGGAAATTTAGAGGACCAGCATAAGGAGGGCTGCTATGCTTTGGATGCATGTTCCAAAGACCCAGTTCTAAACTCTTGGTTCCCAGCCTACAGTGCTACTATAAGAAAGATCTTTAAGAGACCTATCCTTGTAAGAGGGAATTAGATCACTGGGACAAGCTATTGATCACCTCTTTCCAATCATCATTTGCTAAGACACTAATTGTACCATGTGACCTATGGTGTACTATGCCACTATAGACTTATAGAAATGTTCAAAGGCCTGAGTCATCATGGAAATGCAAATCAAAATGTCCCTGAGATTCTACCTTACACCCATCAGAATGTCTAATATAAAAAACTCAAGTGATAGCTTATGCTGGCAAAGATTTGGAGCAAGGGGAACACTCCTCCATTGTTGATGGGAATGCAAATGTGGCCAACCACTCTGGAAATCAATCTGATGGTTTCTCAAAAAGTTGGAAATCTACCTGTAGCTAGACCACTCCTGGGCATATAACCAAAAGATATTCCACCGTACCACAAGAACACATGCTCCACTATATCCATAGCAGCTTTATTTGTAATAGCCAGAACCTGGAAACAACCCAGATGTCCCTCAACTGAAGAATGGATACAGAAAATGTGTTTCAATTACCCAATGGAATACTAGTCAGCTATTAAAAGCAATTATGAACCTTGCAGGCAAATGCATTGAGCTAGAAAATATCATCCTGAGTGAGGCAACCCAGACTCAAAAGGACATGCATAGTATGTACTTATAAGTGAACATATGTGATACTACACTCCATTCCACAGACCCAAAGAAGGAAAACAAGAGGGAAAGCTCAAGCAAGGATGCTTGAATCCCTCTTAGAAGAAGGAATAAAGCCATGAGAGGCAGGCAGAGAGACGGAACTGGGTCAGAGAGGGGGTAGGGAGGAGAATCAGGGATTCAGGATCAAGTGCAGGGAGAATGAGGAGAGAGGGCCAGAGGTTAAGAAGAATTAATGGAAATCTGCAACAGGCAGAGGGTAGAGGGATGGTGGGATCTCTAGATGTGCCAGAGAACTTGGATGGTCGAGACTCCCAGGCGTCTATGGGGGTGACTATAGCTGAGACTCATAGCAGTGGGGATATATAGCTTGTATGTCCTGTAGCAACACAGGACCCCCAGTAGAGGGAAAAGGACACCAACCCAAAACCTACATCCTACAAAGCGTTTGACACAAAATTTGTCCTGGATAAAAGAAATGCAGGGACAAAGATGTGTCAGAGACTCAGATTACTGACCCAATTTAAGACCCATCCCACAGGCAAGTGCCAATCCCCTACATTGTTAGTGATACTCTGTTATGGCTGCACACAGGAGCTTGGCAAAATGGTCCTCAGAGAGTTTACACAGCAGTTTACTGAAACAGATACAGAGACCCACAGTCAAACATTGGACAGAGTTCAGGGAGTCTTATGAAGGAGTTGAAGGAAAGATTGTTGGGCAAAGAGGACAGGAACTCCACAGGAAGACCAACAGACTCAACTAACATGGGTCCTTGGGGATCTAAGAGACAGAACCACCAACCAAAGAGCATACACAGGCTTGACCTATCACCGCTCCCACACACATATGTAGCAGATGTCTTCATGTTGATCCCCCAACAAACAGAGCAGGGCCTGTCCCTAATGCTGTTGCCTATCTGTGGAATCCTTTCCCCTAACTGGGCTGCCTTGTCTGGACTCAGTGGAAGAGCTTGTGCCTAGCCTTGCAGAGACTTGATGTGCCAGGGTGTGGGGTATACTGGGGGGGGGGCTGCAGCCTCTCAGAGAAGAAGGAGAATGGGATTTGTGGGAAGAAACTGTATGAGGGGTACTGGGAGGGACAGTGATATATATGTAAAGTGAAAAAATAAATTAATGGAAAAAAGAAATAACTTCCTGAAAGTACAGATGGTAAAGTAAATAAATGTACTAATTTTTAAGTGTACTAATTTTTAGAAAATAAGCAAAAGAGCCTTATTAACATGAGTGTTAGAAAACAAGAGAGATACAATAATTGTATAAAAAGTTGGAGAGAAGAAAGACATCTTTTTGGCTCATATTTTTTTTTTAATTTCTTTTTTTTTTGAACATGAAATGCTTTTTTTTATAGCATGTTTTACAAGGGGAGGGGGTAAGAGGGTCCAGGTGGTGGAAAAGTACAAAATCTTCTTGGCCTGTGCCTTGAAACATGTCATGGTCTATACGGTACACTGCCTTGAATTATGATCTACCTGCAGTTCTTCAGAAGATATGGTACACTGCTTGAGTTATGGTCTCCCTGCTATTCTTAAGAAGACATGGTACTCTGCTTTGAGTCTATCTGCAGTTGCTAAGCAGGATCTTGCAGTTGCCAAGCTTCAGAGGACATTGTGCAGGTGGGGAAAGGTAGGGGGTAAGGGTAAGGGCGAGGGTCCTGGCTTCTGGCATCTCCCCCTTCTCTGTTTAGTTAGAGAAGGCGTCTTATGTTCAATCCCAACTATGTGAGTTTTGAATTTGGATGTCTAATTATGGGGGGTCTTAGACAAGTTCACAACCCCAAAACACTGATGTGAGACGAGTCACATCGATGGTCGAAGGCTTTAGGCTGTCTACGATGGGCAACGTCAAGGGACTCTGATGTGGGTGAAAGGAGGGTGAGAGCCCTGTCTTAGGCCATGTAGGCTGCACCCACTCCCAGCACCACGCACTCCTTTTCGGCTGCATTGGGTGGGCCCCTGGGAAGTGGACCTACAATAATCCCGTCATTGGACTAACTCACAGCCATCCTAGTCTCTTGTAAATGTTCAAGTTACCAACCATTTGTCAGTTTGGGGTGTAATACTGTCATAAAGGAAGGCTCCCCAATGTTAGCGGACATATCAAGGGTGGCCTTGGTTTAGGAAAAAGCCAATTTTTGTTGTGGTGATCAAGAGGCCAAGCTCTCTAGCGAGAGAAATGAGGGCAAAGCCAGGCATACCAGGAACCCTTCTGGAGGGCGTGGAAGTCTAGGGGTCGACCGTAGGGGGAGGCAGGGGAGCTGACAGCTGTGTCAGTCTCCTGCGGAGTCACTTCTGGATCCTCTGCAATTTTCAGCTGATGGTAATGAACTTCAACTGCCTTCTTGATGGCAGCATCAACCTGGTTCCGTGGACGACAGGTCACGGGCGACGATCTCTGTCTTGCTCAATCTTGATGTCGTGCACACATCCTCTCAATGAGGGTCCGTCCGGATGGGTTCGTGCCTCGAGCCCCACGTCTGGGTGCCACTTGACCCGACCGGCGGGTCCTGGTTATTCGTGGGGGCGAGGAGGACTGCAACCTGCTATTCTTCAGACGATATGGTACACTGCTTGAGTTATGGTCTCCCTGCTATTCTTTAGATGATATGGTACACTGCTTTGAGTCTATCTGCAGTTGCCAAGCAGGATCTTGCAGTTGCCCAGCTTCAGGGGACCTTGTGCAGGTGGGAAAAGGTAGGGGGTGAGGGTAAGGGCGAGGCTCCTGGCTTCTGGTCCATCTGGGTTAGAACTTCTAATAGCAGGCATCACGGGTGATTCAATTTTACCTGGAAAGGAAAAAGAAGGGGATTCTCAGGGAGATTTCTCTTCCCTGGATGTAAATTGTTATTCATCGTATTTATGATTGGGCCTGGCTTTGTGAGGGTATCTATTTTTTTCATTAATATTTGTGGTAGCCGGTTAGCTGTGCCTTCTGTGGTATTGGGCAGGCATATCAGTCCTCGGCTCCATAAGGGAACTGGGACTGGGGCATTCCCTTTATGGGTATGAGGGTCCTTCCCCATATCTGTGGCAAAGTTTTGTTGGTCTTGGTGGTGCCCGAGGTCACCAACATGGTCAGCAAGAGATTTGCCATGAGCTTTCAGCTTTAGAGAGAGAAAAGTGAACAAGGCATGATGGAGAGTATTTCAGGGGGACTCCTTCTGAGGGGGTACCGTTCCCCCTCTTTTGTTTTTAAAGCCAATTTTTCAGAGTTCTTGTAAAATCAGGGCAGAAGCGCCAACAGTTGCTCCTTCCACACTCAGAGAGTCATGAAGGCCTTATTTAAGGATATATAAATCTATATTGATAATCTTTTGTCAAAGGACTTTTATAGCTCCACTGACAATTAATCAGACTATATGATATATCGATTAGAAATAGCTTTTTCTACTTTTTGTGAGATTACCTCTCTTTTGTCAATTAACTGTTGAGGAAGTTAGGGTTTACCTCTCTCTTGAGAATATTGAACAGAGATTTAAATTCTTTTGTGGAGAGCTTAAAATAGTATCTTAGCCAATTTGCATCTCCTAGAAACTTTTGAAATTAATTTAAAATAAATAGACTTCCTTTTTTTTTAAATCCTTTATCTGTGTGGGGTTTTAATTGGTTATTATACGTATTTACCTTTCAATGTTGTCTCCTTTCTCATTCTCCCCCCAAATCCCTTATCCCCTACCCCTTCCTCCTAATTTTTGTGATGGTGTGCTCCAAACATCCTCCCAGTCCCATCTCCCTGCTCTCGAATTCCAACACAGTAGGGGATCCAAACTTTTGGGGACCTTGGCCCTCCACTTTCACTGGAGTCTAACAAGGTCACCCTCAATTCCCTATACAGGTGCGTGAGTCCCTCCCTTTGTGCTCTCTGGTTGGTGGTTTAGACTTTGGGAGTTCTGGTTGAAACTTTTGATGCTCCTTCTAAAAAGGACCAACGCATTCATACTTTGGTCTTCCTTCTTCTATGTGAGTTTTATGTGGTCTATATGAAGATTCTTAGAAATTGTGAGCTTTTGGGCTAATATCCACTTATCAGTGAGTGCATACCATGTATGTTCCTTTGAGATTGGGTCATCTCACTCAAGATGATATTTTCCAGCTCCATCCATTTGCCTAGGAATTTTGTGAACTGATTGTTTTTAATAGCTGAGTAGTACTCCATTGTATAAATGTACCACATTTTCTGCATCCATTCTTCTGTTGAAGGGCATCTGGGTTCTTTCCAACTTCTGGCTATTATAAATAAGGCTGCTATGAACATGGTGGAGCATGTGTCCCTGTTGTATGTTGAAACTTCTTTTGGGTATATGCCCAGGAGTGGTATAGCTGGGTCCCTAGGTAACGCTATGTTCAATTTTCTGAGATACCGCCAGACTGCCTTCCATAGTGGTTGTACCAGTTTACAATCCCACCAACAGTGGAGGAGTGTTCCTCTTTCTCCACATCCTCGCCAACATGTACTGTCACCTGTGTTTTTGATCTTAGCCATTCTGACTGGTGTGAGGTGGAATCTCAGTGTTGTTTTCATTTGCATTTCCCTGATGACTAGGGATGCTGAACACTTCTTTAGGTGCTTCTCAACCATTCGAGCTTCCTCAGTTGAGAATTCTTTGTTCAGGTCTGTGCTCCATTTTTAAATAGGGTTCTTTGATTGTCTAGAGTCTAATTTCTTCAGTTCTTTGTATACCTTGGATATTAGCCCTTTATCAGATGTAGGGTTGGTGAATATCTTTTCCCAATCTGTTGGTTGCCGCTCTGTCCTATTGACTGTGTCCTTTGCTTTACAGAAGCTTTGCAGCTTTATGAGGTCCCATTTGTCAATTTTTGGTCTTAGAGCACAGGTCATTGGCGTTCTGTTCAGGAACTTTTTCCCTGTGCCTATGTATTCCAGGCTTTTTCCCAGTTTCTCTTCTATTAGTTTCAGTGTGGCTGGTTTTAGGTGGAGGTCCTTAATCCACTTGGAATTGAGCTTTGTACAAGGAGATAAGTATGGATCAATTTTCATTTTTCTACATGCTGACCACCAGTTGGACCAGCACCATTTGTTGAAAATGCTATCTTTTTTCCATCCGATGGTTTTAGCCCCTTTGTCAAAGATTAAGTTACCATAGGTATGGGGGTTCATTTCTGGGTCTTCTATTCTATTCCACTGATCCTCCTGCCTGTCTCTGTTCCAATACCATGCAGTTTTTATCACTATTGCTTTGTAGTACAGCTTGAAGTCGGGGATGGTGATTCCTCCAGAAGTTCTTTTATTGCTGAGAGTAGTTTTCGCAATCCTGGGTTTTTTGTTATTCCAAATAAATTTTAAGATTGCTCTTTCTATCTCTGAGAAGAATTTAGTGGGAATTTTGATGGGGATTGCATTAAATCTGTAGATGGCTTTTGGCAAAATAGCCATTTTTACTATATTAATCCTTCCAATCCATGAGCATGGGAGATCTTTCCATCTTCTGAGATCGGCTTCGATTTCTTTCTTCAGGGGAATGAAGTTCTTGTCATACAGGTCTTTTACTTGCTTGGTTAGGTTCACACCAAGGTATTTTATATTATCTGTGACTATTTTGAAGGGTGTCATTTCCATAATTTCTTTCTCAGGCAGTTTATCTTTTGAGTAGAGGAAGGCTACTGATTTGCTTGAGTTAATTTTATATCCAGCCACTTTGCTAAAGTTGTTTATCAGGTTTAGGAGTTCTCTGGTGGAAGTTTTGGGGTCACTTAAGTATACTATCATATCATCTGCAAATAGTGAGATTTTGACTTCTTCCTTTCCAATTTGTATCCCTTTGACCTCCTTGTGTTGCCTAATTGCTCTGGCTAGGACTTCCAATACTATATTAAATAAGTAGGGGGAGAGTGGGCAGCCTTGCCTAGTCCCTGATTTTAGTGGGATTGCTTCAAGTTTCTCTCCATTTAGTTTAATGCTGGCTACTGGTTTGCTGTAAATTGCTTTTACTATGTTTAGGTATGGACCTTGAATTCCTGACCTTTCCAAGACTTTTATCATGAAGGGGTGTTGAATTTTGTCAAATGCTTTCTCAGCATCTAGTGAGATGATCATGTGGTTTTTTTCTTTGAGTTTGTTTATATAATGGATTACATTGATGGATTTCCGAATATTGAACCAACCCTGCATTCCTGGGATGAAGCCAACTTGATCGTGATGGATAATTGTTTTGATGTGCTCTTGAATTCGGTTCGCTAGAATTTTATTGAGTAATTTTGCATCAATGTTCATAAGGGAGATTGGCCTGAAGTTCTCTTTCTTTGTTGGGTCTTTGTGTGGCTTAGGTATGAGTGTAATTGTGGCTTCAAAGAATGAGTTGGGTAGTGTACCTTCTGTTTCTATTTTGTGGAATAGTTTGAAAAGAATTGGGATTAGGTCTTCCTTGAAGGTCTGATAGAATTCTGCACTAAAACTGTCTGGTCCCGGGCTTTTCTTTGTACGGAGAATTTTAATGACTGCTGCTATTTCTTTTGGGGTTATGGGACTGTTTAGATGGTTTATCTGGTCCTGATTTAACATTGGCAACTGGTATTTGTCTAGGAAATTGTCCATTTCATCCAAAATTTCCAATTTTGTTGAATATAGGCTTTTGTAGTAGGATCTGATGATTTTTTTAATTTCCTCAGTTTCTGTTGTTATGTCCCCCTTTTGAGTTCTGATTTTATTAATTTGGATACTGTCTCTCTGCCCTCTGATTAGTCTAGCTAAGGATTTATCTATCTTGTTGATTTTCTCAAAGAACCAGCTCCTGGTTTTATTGATTCTTTGGATAGTTCTTTTTGTTTCAATTTGGTTGATTTCAGCCCTGAGTTTGATTATTTCCTGCCTTCTACTCCTCTTGGGTGTATTAGCTTCTTTTTGTTCTAGGTCTTTCAGGTGCTCTGTCAAGCTGTTAGTGTATGCTCCCTCCAGTTTCTTTTTGTAGGCACTTAGAGCTATGAATTTTCCTCTTAGCACTGCTTTCATTGTATCCCATAAATTTTGGTATGATGTGTCATCATTTTCATTAAATTCTAAAAAGTTTTTAATTTCTTTCTTTATTTCTTCCCTTACCTGATTATCAAGGAGTAGGGTGTTGTTCAGTTTCCATGTAAATGTGGGCTTTCCATTCTCTTTGTCATTTTTGAAGACCAGCCTTAGACCATGGTGATCTGATAGGATGCAGGGAATTATTTCAATTTTCTTATATCTGTTGAGGCCTGTCTTGTGCCCAATTATATGGTCTATTTTGGAGAAGGTACCATGAGGTGCTGAGAAAAAGGTAAATTCTTTTGCTTTAGGGTGAAATGTTCTATAGATATCTGTTAAGTCCATTTGGTTCATAACTTCTGTTAGTTTTACTGTATCTCTATTTAGTTTCTGTTTCCATGATTTATCCATTGCTGAGAGTGGGGTGTTGAAGTCTCCCACTATTATTATGTGAGGTGCAATGTGTGTTTTGAGCTTTAGTAAGGTTTCTTTTATGAAATTCGATGCTCTTGTATTTGGCGCATAGATATTCAGAATTGAGAGTTCATGTTGGTTGACTTTTCCTTTGACAAGTATGAAATGCCCTTCCTTATCCTTTTTGATAGTTTTAAGTTGAAAGTTGATTTTATTCGATATTAGAATGGCTACTCCCGCTCGTTTCTTAGTGCCATTTGCTTGAAAAATTGTTTTCCAACCTTTTACTCTAAGGTAGTGTCTGTCTTTGTCACTGAGGTGGGTTTCCTGTAAGCAGCAAAAAGCTGGGTCCTGTTTGCGTATCCAGTCCGTTAGCCTATGCCTTTTTATTGGGGAATTGAGTCCATTGATGTTAAGAGATATTAAGGAGAGGGTGTTCTTGCTTCCTGTCATTTTTGCTAATAGTGGAGACATCGTTTGTGTGGTTATCTTCTTTTGGGTTTGATGGAAAAGGATTATTTTCTTGCTCTTTCTGGGGTATGATTGCCCTCCTTGTATTGGAGCTTTCCTGCTATTATCCTTTGTAAAGCTGGATTTGAGGGAAGATCCTGTGTAAATTCAGTTTTGTCATGGAATATCTTAGTTTCTCCGTCTATGGTAATTGAAAGTTTTGCTGGGTAAAGTAGCTTGGGCTGGCATTTATGTTCTCTTAGGGTTTGTATGATATTTGTCCAGGATCTTCTGGCTTTTATAGTATCTGGTGAGAAGTCAGGTGTAATTCTGATAGGTTTGCCTTTATATGTTATTTGGCCTTTTTCCCTTACTGCTTTTAAAATTCTGTCTTTGTTTTGTACATTTTGAGTCTTGATTATTATGTGACGGGAGGTATTTCTTTTTTGATCTAATCTGTTTGGCGTTCTGTAGGCTTCTTGTGTGATTATGGGCATCTCATTCCTTAGGTTAGGGAAGTTTTCCTCAATAATTTTGTTGAAGATATTTACTGGCCCTTTAAGTTGGGAATCTTCACTCTCATCTATACCTATTATCCTTAGGTTTGGTCTTCTCATTGCGTCCTGGATTTCCTGGATATTTTGAGATAGCAACTTTTTGCATTTTGCATTTTCTTTGATAGTTGTGTCAATATTTTCTAAGGTATCTTCTGCACCTGAGATTCTTTCTTCTATCTCTTGTATTCTGTTGGTGATGCTTGTGTCTATGACTCCTGATTTCTTTTTTAGGTTTTCTATCTCCAGGATAGTCTCCCTTTGTGATTTCTTTATTGTTTCCACTTCCCTTTGTGATTTCTTTATTGTTTCCACTTCCATTTTTATGTCCTGGATGGTTTTGTTCAATTCCTTCATCTGTTTGTTTGTGTTTTCTTGTAATTCTTTAAAGGATTTTTGTGTTTCTTTAAGGACTTCATCCTGTTTTCCTGTGTTCTCCTCAAGTTTTTTGATAGTGTTATTTACTTCCTTCTTGTAGTCCTCTAGCATCATCATTAGAAATGATTTTAGATCTGGTTCTTGTTTTCCTGGTGATATGGGGAGTTCAGGACTTTCTAATGTGGGAGAACTAGGTTCTGATAATGGCAAGTACCTTGGGTTGCTGGTGCTTGTGTTCTTGTGCTTGCCTTTCGCCATCTGGATCACCTTTGTGCTATCAGTGCTGTCTCTGACTGGGGCCTGTCTTTCCTATTATCTAGGTTGTGTCAGAACTGTTTGGGATGGGTTTTGCTGCTTGAGTTAGAGATGAGGCCCAAGATGTGCTCAGTGCTCAGGTGGAAACCGGAAGGGGCCAGGGCTCCGGGTCAGGAGCGGATTCCTGGATCCCAATGAGTCCCAGTGGGTCCCAGTGGATCCCAGTTGCTCCCTGATTGGGGGGAGCACTGCCACCTCCTAGCCTAAGAAACTGCTTGAGCTAGCTTGAGCCACAGAGAGCCCCGCTCCCTCTAGGTTCTGTGAGATTGGGTGCAGATCTGACTCCCGGGATCTGCTCTGGCACAGACCGGAAGGAACCCACGCTCCGGGCCCTGGAGTGAACTCCTGGGTCCCAGTGGGTCCTAGCCACTCCCTGTTCGGGGGCAAGCACTGCCACCTCCTAGCCCAAGACCCTGCTTGGCACAGAGGTCCTGTGAGCCCCGCTTCCTCTGGAGTCTGCGAGATTGGGTGCAGAGCTGCCTCCCGGGATCCGCGAGTGCTTGGGCCCAGACCGGATGGAGCCTGCTCCAGGCCAGGAGTGAATTCCTGGGTCCCAGTGGGTCCCTGTTGCTCCCTGTTTGGGGTGAGTGCTGCTATTTCCTTACCTGGGATGCTGCGTGAGTTCAAGCTCCTGGGAGTCCCTGTTTTTCTTTGTTTTCTGCGGTTGGGTACGGAGCTGCTGCCTGCGACCTGCTCTAGGCTCGGTCCCAAACTGGAAGTCCTTTTTGGCTCATATTTATGAAGCTAAGATCAAGGAAATCTTAGATGATGGGTTAGAGCTGAAATCACAGTCCTTGCTCTCCCAGAAACTCACTGTAAGCCGAGATGATGGATAACTCTCCGTATTATAGTGCTTAGAGCTGCCTCAGCAGAGGACAGATGTTCTGAAATACTCACTGAGCTAACTAACAGGCATTAGAGTGTAGTGCTGCATTAATAAACACACTGGGGAAGAGTCCCAATGAACCTCCACACAGACAGGGTGTGGGTTTAATAGTGAGCTTAATTAAACAGTTTCCTGGTGACAAGTCAGACCTCTCCAAAAAAATGTAAAATACACCAATTCTATCCTTTGTTGGGAATCTTGTGCTGAAAAAAAAAATCCTCCTAGTTGCAAAACTCACAAAGCAAAATTTGGCACGTGTGTAAGGGAGTGGACAGTGGAAACACATGATACTTTGGTAATTTGGGCCTTAGTTGAAAATTCCCAGAATACAACTTGCTAAACACATCTTGGGATTTTCCATAGTTTCTCTGGCTGGACCATTTCTCCTACTATAGATCACCCATACTGGCTGTTTCTGAGAACCTTCCTGGCCTTCTTGGAAGTCTCTTACTTTTATCCTGCTTCCATTGCCATCTTCTATGGCCATTCTTACCTGCTTCTTGTTAATGCTCCTTAAAGGTATGAGACATCTGGCTCCTGCTCACTATGGCAGTAGTATTGTTGTGAAATAACAGTGGAAATTGAGTATTTGACAGACTAAATTGCTAGGTAAATAAAGGTTATTTCCCCTGGACAACCATCTTCATTGAAAGGTACTGTGCTTACTTTACTTTCTCACAACAGAGACTTTAGTACAAAAAAAAGAGACAGATATAAGAAACAAAAGTGAAATATTTATTATCTCTCATCCCTATTAACCATCAAAACCAGCCTTAAACCCCTAAAGAGAAATAAGATTATCAAAAACAGTTTTCCCAACAGTGGACCTTAGTGATGCCAATCTGGCAATATGAAACTTTCATTTCTGTCATGGATAAAACAGTTTTTGAACCAAAGTAAAGAAAGACTTACTGGACCACCACACAATGAAGAGAACATCAGCACAGCAACAATTATGAGATAAAGTTTACATTGTGAACAATTAACTTAAATAAACTTTCATTTGAGCTAAAGAGATAGGAGAGATTACTGCATCTAAAATATAGTATATGTATATTTTGTATACATGTATGTACACTGTATATGTATATATGTGTTTACACACACACACATATATATATACATGTGTATGTATATATATATGCATGTATGTATGTGCATATGTATGTATATGTTTATATTAATTTTACTTTATAGACCAAAAAAATCTCCCAGGCAAAGAGCTTTCAAGGTACATGACTAATCCCAATGGCTTTTACTTACAGTTTCTGCTTAATATAATTCAGTGGAATTTGTGAATGTCATATTAATTACATCACATAAAATCTAACAAAGCAAAGGGAAACCATGGAGAGACCAGGGTTTGGAATCAGGTCACCTGATTTCTCACTCGAGTTCAGCCTCAGGCAAGCTCTATAATATTTATGGAACTTCAATTTCCCCATTCACTAAGTGGGAGCTCTCTCCTGTCTCACCAGCTTCCTGGTGAGCATAATGCAAGTTAATACGTAAAAGCTCTTAACACTCTCTAATTTGCTATACAAATCGGGTTGTACTTTTATAGCGCTGCCCTCAGGGGAACCAAGTCTAAAATACCTGAAGTTTCTAGGCTTCTAAGTTTATCTTCCTCTGCATATTTCATTTGCCTGACTACAGAGAGAGGTATCATTAATATTAATATTCAGACTTCATGAATTATGCACTTGAACTAAGACATTTTTGTTCCACCTTCTCTGTCTTATATTTGTTCTCAGATATCCAATGATCTTTACTCATGAGCAGAGACCATCAAGGAAAATGAAGACCTACAGTATCCTTGAGAAGGTGGAACTTGTAGCTTTCCCTCTATGAGGAACTGTCTACTGAAATGGTATACATATGTGTTAAGGTGTACTTAAGTCTCCAGGCTTTGATCATAATCCTCATAAAAATCCCATTGCATCAATTACTACCCACCGATCCCTGAGGTTGGAAACCTTTGCAGTGGAAGCCTGGATGGCACACTTAGTGGAGTATGGACAAGGTAATAGATCCTGAGGAGTCATGATAAAGATGTCTCCCTCAAGAGAGAAAGTGTAAACATCCAATAAATGTTTCTAATACATTCCACCAGATGCCAGTGGAGATAAAGGAGGACACCTACGGTAAACAGAAATTGTTCTCTTATTCATCTTACAATGGTGTTTACTCTGAAGGCATGGAGCTATTAATAGGTTTCCATGGAGAGGTGCAATTCAGATTGCAAACATAATTAAACTATTGATTGGCTGACTTTGACATGGGCAAATACTCCTGGATTATCCAAATTGATTCAGTGTGGGCATGAATATGCTAACAGGGTGAGGATAAAGCCAGAAGAAAGAAAATCAGAATGTTTTAACATGGAAAAGATCCTACTACCTATAGTTTGTCTTGGCAATAGAAAAGAAATCTGAGGACCAACAAATGTAGGCAGTCTTAAGATGCCAGAAATGGAGCTTCCAGAAAAAATTGCTTGCTAATACATTTACTCCACTGAGACTCATTCCAGGGTTCTGACCTCTCAAATCATAAGATACAAAATGTATGTTATTCTGAATAACAATCACTTTTGTATTTCCTATAGGAAAAATGAGAATTTATATGGTTTCTAAACTCAACTCAAATCTGAATATCAACTCAAAGTTTCTGATCAGAGGTTGTGTCTCATTTCCCAAAAGGTGGGACCACAAGCTGTTAGCTTTTGAACCTAAAATGTTTCTCACAGGCATGTGTCTTGACAGCTTGGTTACCAACTTGTGGTACAACTTTGAAGTTTTAGAACATTTAGGACTTGGGCACTGGCAGACAGAAGTAGTTTCTCAGGATTAGATCTTTGCAAAAGAGATCTGATTCTGGGTTCAGCTCTCTACTTCACTGAAATGTGAACAAGCTTCATGGTTCTACCTGCCTTTTCTGCCGTGATGAACTGAAGTCTCTCTGAAACTATGAATGAAAATGAACCTGAGCCTGTCTCAGTCTTGTTAATGAAATAAAAAAGGGATAGAGGCAGAGAGCCTTTGGGGCTGCTTGGCAAGAATTTGACATGGGCCATGGAAAAGGAAATAAGCTGTTTGGCAGGAATATGACATTGGCCATGGAAAAGGAAGGAGATCAGGCAGGAATCTGACAGGCTAGAACAAAGAAGTAATTTCAGGTAGGAATCTAAATTTTAGGCTAGAACAAGAAAGTAGGCTTCAGACATGAAAGTGACTTTGGGCTAGGACAGAGAAGTAGGCTCATATATTTTGGTCACTCTGATAAGCTCTTAGAAACAGTGATCACAGGAATGTTCATAGAATTGTGTTTAATGCCTTGCTTATTCTTTAATTATTTGTGTTTATTGTCTTGTTTGTTCCTTGACCATTTGCATCTATTGTATTACTAGACACACAACCTAGAACTGACCTTAATACATGCATGTAATTCAAATGGTATAAAAGCAAAAAGGAGGAGGGAGGATGGGAATAGGGAGTTCTAGGGAGGGGAAATGGGGAAAGGGGATGACATCTGAAATTAAAATAAATAAAATATTCAATAAAAAATGAACCTGTCCTTCCTTACATTGTTTTAATTTGGTATTTTGACAGAGGAAAAAGGAGAGTTGAGAGAGCAAAAAGGCAGAGCATGCATGCATTTGTTGATACATTCTAGAAAGTCTCAGAATACTATGGAAAGAGTATAATGTACAATTCTAGTGAGAATTCAGAAGCTCAGGATATCAATTGAAATATTTATAACCCCTGATTTGGGTTTTTAGGCTTTATTTATTTATTTATTTATTTATTTATTTATTTATTTTGGGTACTGTGTGAAGGCTGTCAACCCAAGACTATCCAAACCTTATATTGCACTAGCCATCTTTCTTCCTGTCATTCTTAGAAGAAAAGTACATATGAAGAAATAACAAGCAGATCTGATGGCTAATGTTAATTTTCAACTTGAATGTATGTATAATCATCATGGAAATGCCTCTAATTGTGCCTATGAAGGTCTGTCCAAAGAGTTCAAATAAGGAGATATCTGTCCTGAATTTCACAGTATCATTCCACAGGCTAGATTAAGGATGAATAAAAAGAAAACACTGACCAGAGTTCCCATCATTTATGTCTCTTTGATTCCTGACCTTGGTTGCAAGGAACTATTTAAGCTTCTGCCACCATGATGACTCTTCTGCCAGGTGAAACATGGTACATTCACATACTGAGCAAAACAAACCCATCCTCCTTTAGCTTGCCTCTGTGAGGTATTTTGTCATAGCAACAAGGAAATTAACTAATAGAATAGGAAACTTACCATTGAAAATAAGGAATTTATGAGAATAAGCAACATGGATTGTTTGTATAATCATACTTACTATGCTTATTTATACAAAAGTGGCCTTATGTCAATCAAAGTGATAGCCAGAATGTGTATTTCTTTCTTGTAGTCAATGGGAAAAAAACTGTTTGCTTTGTCACCAGGAAGCAGGCATGCATAGTATATTAGTACTTTTCTTTAAAGGAATTACTTTATTATTTCTGTATTAAATTCTGGCAAAGAATCTGACCACATTCTGCTCACAATCTGAAAGTCTGAGTGTGGAAAAACCTAAACAGAGAGGGTCTGTCAGGAACCTTGGTCAAATAGTGAGATCAAGGGAAGGGGATTAATCATTTATTATCATGTCTTTTCTCTTCTCCATTCAGCCTTGCAGGCACTGATGGTCACTGAGGCCCCCAATATGGACTGTCCAGATATTGAGCATTCTGTGAAATATAGTTTAATATGACATTTAGATTATGCTGGTTTTGCAGAACTACAGAACTCAAGACTTCAGAGGTTAGTGGGGCTTGCACCAGGGTTTCAAAATAAAGTCTGTAAACCCAGACTGTGTGTAGCAAGGTCAAGTTCCCTGTAAGGAGTTCATGAAAATACTTTCCAAATAGTTGTGAAGAAAAAAAAAATCTAAGTTTCCAAGGCTCCCAGGTATGGGAGATTTTACAGACATGAAACTCTACTGGAGAATGCTACAGGCATTGAGTAGGGCACACACACGTGTGAGACTATGTGTGCAGCAGGCATCAGGACAGTAGGGGCAGACTTCTCAAGCCTATGGTTACATGAACCATGTGTCCAAAGTGCTGGACATAGAGTCTATGGTTTAAGAATTTCCTCACTGGCCTTAGGTTTGTTTTAGAATGCTTTCTTCTTGTTCTACTCTTTAGAATGAGAAATGTTCCCACTTTGCTATTATATATTAGAAGCATATAGTTTTTTTGTTTATTTGTTTGTTTTCTTAATTTTATAGGACCACACAGCAGAGTTTTCTTAAGTCTCAAGAGACTTTTATGCCACATTGACATTCTTAAGGTTGTGGGAGATTTTGTTAGACTGAATTCATTTTGTATTATGAAGTGTCCATGAGCCTTTGGAGGCCGGGGTAGAATGTTATGATTTTAATCTAAAATATCTCCTACAAACTCATGTTTTGAACACCCAGTCTCTAGCTTGGTGCTTATGTGAAGGGCTAAGCCAGGTCTGTCTGGCAGAAGTAGAGACCTAGGAATAGGCCTTTGAAGATTATAACTGCCCTTGGTTTGAATCCCTTGTGGACCTTTTACATTGAGCTCAGCCTGGTGTTGCTGAAGATGAAGGATGGGCTGTCTTTGGTGCTCATGGTGAAAGCTGCTATCATTTCACACTCAGATGATCGTGATAGCTCTTTAATGGCCCATTGCCTTTAATCTTGCACCTTTCTAGTTCATGTTCTACAAAGTACTGAACCTACCTTTAAAATAAATTATGCTGTTCTTCTGCTTAGGGTGTTACAGTTGTTCACTTGCTCTCAGATCAAAGACCAAGGCTTGTCCTAGTATTCAAGACCAGCATGATGTTACATGTGTTCTTCCCTGTGGTCTTGTTTATGCTTCTATCAACATGGCATTGCTCTGCAGCCTCTCACCATCCTTTAGACCCTTGAACCTGTCAAATTTTGTCTCTCCCTGGGGCTTTCACACATGCTGTTGTTTCTGTCTGATGTATATTCCTTTGAACTCCACCTGACTAATTTCTATTTAATTCAAAGCCATATGTTCAACTGATAGAACATATGATTATACATGTTTCTCTAGTTTAAAGCCCATTTTCTTGTAGCCAGACAGGACCTCCAGTGGAGGGTGGGAGACACCAACTCATCCACAAAACCTTCAACCACAAATTAGTCTTGCCTACAAGATGTTCAGGGATAAAGATGGAGCAGAGACAGAGGGAATGGCCAACAGATGACTGGCCCAACTTGAGACCCATCTCATCTGAGAGAGCTAAGCCCTGACACTATTAATGGTATTCTATGCTTGTGGACAGGAGTCTAGCATAATGGTATCCTTTCAAAAAGCTGATGAAAACAGATGCAGAGATCCACAGTCAAACATTAGGTGGAGCTTGGCAGGGTCTTGTAGAAAGGTGCGCTGGGGAGGATTGAGGGAACTGAAGGGGACAAGAATGTCACAGGAAGACCTACAAAGTCAACTAATCTGGGCCCATGGAGACTCACAGAGACTGAACCACTGACCAAAGGGCATGCTTGGACTGGATCTAGGCCTTCTACATATATATAGCTGATGTGAAGGTTGGTCTTCATGTGAGTGCTCTAACAAATGGAGTGGGCAGGAGGGCTTTACCTGACTCTGGTACTTGCCTTTGGAAACCTTTCCCCTAGCCTGATTTCCTTGTCTGACCTCAGCGGAAGATGTACTTAGTCCTGCTGTGACTCTTTATCTCCCAGAAAATACCAAACAACACAAGTCAATACTTTGTTATAAAAAATACAGAGGTTTCATATTTTGATCAAAGACACATAGGTGTTAAATAGTAAAAGCAGTACAAAGTAGCTTTACTCTTGGATTCACAATTTCTATATTGGCAATAATAACTATTTTGTCAATAATTGTTAGTACTTATCAAGTATTTGCTATATGTAAAGTGTAGAATATTTTTGTTAATTTATTCTCTCACATATTATTTCCCAACCATAACTTCCCCTTCCTCCCTTCTTCTCAGTCTCCCTCCTAACCTCCCCCACCACCACACACACAGATCATCATTTACTCCTCTTCCATTTCTCTCCAGAAAAGGGTAGACCTTTCAGGAATATCAATAAAATATGAAATATCAAGTTGCAATATAACTAACTAGGCACCTCCCCTCAGGTTAAGGTTGAATGAGGAACTCAGTAGGTGGACAAGTGTTCTCAAAACAGGCAAAAGCTTTAGGAAAAGCCTCTATTCCCTCTGTTGGAGTCCCACAAAAATACTAAGCTACATAACTATAACATATATTCAGAGGACCTAGGTTAGACCCATGCAGGCCCATTGATTGTCAATTCAGTCTCAGTAAGCCACTAAGATTCCAGGTTTGTTGATTCTGTGGGTTTTCTTGTAGTTTTTCTTCTTCTCATTCCTATAATCCTTTTATCCTTCTTCTGCATGCAGAACTTTAATGTTTTTATAAATCCTATAAATTAGCATTACAAATGAAAACAAATTAGTAAATGACATCCAGTGAGTAACAGAAGAAACAGATATTTGATCCCAGGTCTTTTTGACCTCCAGTCCTGTAGTCTAAGCTCTTAATGACTGGTGGAAAAGTCAATCACCCTAGAAATTTACAGTTCCTTTTACTACTCCTCACAGAGAATGGATGTTAGACTCCATGCAGTATCAATTTTAAAAACAGAAATAAGATCTGAACTCTGTCAGCAACTTCCACATTAAGTGATCTCATCCTATGAGTGGTTTGTCAATCTGTATTTAGTAACGTTTTCCTACCTGAAAGCTGACTCTGAAGGTCCCTTTCACCATAGTGATTATATATTGCTCTTGTAATTTATCTTTCTCAAAGGCCAAGCTGATTATAATCTTTTAACTGCAGTCAAGTTGTCTCCACAATTCTCATCTAATAATCTCAGAAGCAGGTGTACTTGATGATTGGTCCTGTCAGTATTGAGATATAATGCTTAGTAAGGTAACCTTTGGTCAACAACTGTAAGTAAGTCAAACAGGTTGTAAAAGGAAGCCTTATCTGTCACCTACAATTCAACAGAGGCTCTGAAGACCTGGACCAGGAGAAGAATATCCCACATTCTAAACTGGGTTCTTATGTGGATCATGAAGGAAACGTACTTACTCAAGATCTTCCAGCACTTCCAATCTATAAAACCTTGAATTGGGAAGTTCTTTAGGAGAGAGGAGAACTTTGGAAAGAGCCATTGGAATGTTGTAAAATTTCTGGTCACCTTTCTCTCTTGAGAGTAGAAAGAAATATCTTGATGTTAAAAAAATGAGAAATAAGTGAAAGGAGCACTGTGTTGACAGAGAGATTGTGATTCTGATGGAGATAGAACAATAGTTGAAAGTCATTCTTTCCTGCTAATACAGCAGAAGGATGTATTTCTTGGATTAGATGTCAAGCACAACTAAGAGACCTCACCTGGGACCACTTCAAGGATTTTGTGCAAGAAGACAACCAGAATCAAGCAACAGAGGAGAGAGACTACCTTAGGCATAGCGGATCACAGAGAAACACAAACTTGTGCCTAGATAATGTCTAGACTTCAATTAGCCAATTGTCTTGTTAAAAACTCAAAAAAAAAAAACTACATAAACCTGATCTAAGAAAGGAAAGCCAGCCTGGATGACCCAATTCCAGCTTTCAACAGTACTAGACTCTGATTTCCTCTTTGGTTGGATAGATTCTGAGGTGAGAGAAGCAACAGGTTGTCTGCAGACAAGAAAATGATCAATACAGGGACTAGAGGGCAACAATGTTCTTTCTCCCACTGAGGACAAATTCCAAGCTCAAAGAGGAGGCTAAGCTTAAATTTAAATTATATTTAGCTTTTAATGAATTATTAATTTTAACTATGTGAAACTCAGTTACATATACTGATGGGATCAAATACTAGCAATTTCTGATGGTTCAACCTACAATGTCAAAATGGATTGGAATAATTTAATGGCCAAAGTAAAATTATTCTTGACAATGAGAGGAACAGAATTAGCTGTGATAACCTGGATGAGATTTTCTCCTTAGATACATAAATAAGAACTGACCTGAAGAACAGACCTAGAGACCAGTAGATAAAGAATTAAGCTGCACATACTACAGTGACCTTATCAGGTCCTGTTCATTTTATATATGTATATATGTAATATATATTATTCTATGACATATTCTAACATGAAAAAATGAACTTTAGTATGTTCATGAACCAATACAATCTGTAAATAGTAATTCTTTAATATGTGTATTCATTTTGTAGAAACTGATTTTTATTTTAACACTATTTTAGCTTATAGGAATATTTACTGAAGCTGACAAGGCAGACAAGATCTTTGCTCTAAAGAAGAAGGTTAGAAGACTAAAAACAGCTTGAAAACAACAACAAAAACATAAATTAAAAACATACATGATTAACCCAAGATATAATCAAGCTATTATGCAAATGAACATCATCATTTGTCTGGGGTATCTGGCATATAATGACATATGAAGTGACATAGGAAGAAAAGAAAGATTATATATTCAATGATCAAAAGGGAAATTATTCCAGGCAAAAATAATTGCAGATGACATTCTACTAAGGAATCGTAAAGAACAGAAATTAAGCCAGTTCAGTGATGATGTTCAGGAACTTCCATTTGACCTTGACATACTGGAAGCCTGGGCTATGTCCATTTCAAATCAGATTTCCCAGTTTCCAGATGAGCAGAGGTGTACAATTTAGGTTCCTTAAAGAAATCTCATTTGTTCTGTTGCAGGGAAACTTGTCAAAACTTTAATTCAAAACCAACTTTTGAATAAGTTTTATAGTTATATACAGACTTTAGCCAGCAAGAAGATACACAGATTGGTATAATCTAGCTTCTTATTTAAAGGCCATATTCATATCATAGGATATAGCTATGCTATTCCTGAGTGTATTTGTATATGCATGTATACTCTCACTCTTCCCCGCCCCTCTCTGGAATCAATGTCTACTTGCAAAGAGATACAAACACATCCATGTTTAACACTGCACTCTTCATGATAACCAAGTTATGGAAACAGCCTAGATGTTTATCTACAGATCAATGAATTAAAATATGATACATATACATGATGAAATTTTATTTATCAGTAAAGAATGAAATTATGCTGCCAATAGGATAATGAATGGACTTGGAGTTTACTACATTAAAAATAAGTGATTCAGAAAGAAAAGTATGACATTTTCTCTCAAAACATAATACATTTATACATATATATTACATGTGTAATTTCTTAGTTTCATATATTCATGTGAATGTGAATTAATTTTTGTGTATGTACATACATGCATATTACAGAAAACTTTAATGGGAACTACTTGGGAGAAGGAAGGATACCAGTGGAAGGGTAGGATGGAAATTCAAGAGCAGATAACAGGGAATAAATGTTAGCAAAGTACAAAAGATGCTTGTGTGATGGTATCATAATGATACTTTGATGTTTATTCCAACTCTGAATTATAGATAGAATGAAATATTGAATGATGATATATTGAAGCTACAAAGAACCACAGACAAACTACTGAAATTAAGTCATATCATCAAGGGTGCATGAAGGAGAGGCAGACATGCTCATGAGTTACAGAGTTGAGTCAGTTAGAGGCAAGAGCAGAAAGGTTTTTGGGATAGAGAAATGGTGTTTTTAACAACTTGGAGACTAGGAGCAGTTTGGAGTTCTGGAGTATCTAAGAGTTTTTATGTGGTGGAAGGTTGAAGTTAGATGAAGAGGATGAAGAGAAAGTTGTGTTATAGGAGTGGATACAATGGTGATGGTTTAATTCCGGGTCATTATGTGAAACCCTGGGGAAACAGGATAAAACCTCAAATCTAAGAGTTGTTCTTTTCAATCATGTGTGCATGTGCTCATGCATGTCTGTGTTGGTGTGTGTGTAAGTTTGCCTCTCTCTCTCTCCTCTCTCTCTCTCTCTCTCTCTCTCTCTCTCTCTCTCTCTCTCTCGTGTGTGTATGTGTGTGTGTGTGTGTGTGTGTGTGTGTGTGTGTGTGTGTGTGATGTTCTGAGAAACACTGGTTTTAGCGGATAACCGTAGGTTAGATTTTGTATATATTTAGGCAACATTTCTGGCTTCCTAAACTCTATTACCCTATGTATAAGACTGGGAAAATCCCACTCAGATCTCTTCAGAAGAGGAGTAAAGCTGGATACACAACAAACACACACACACACACACCACTCTCAATAACTTCAAGGCCCGTCATAGTATTATTTATACGTAGGTTGTACTTTCCCTGTTGTTTCCAGATAAGGACTAGGAATGTGAAGGGACTTGACTTGGGTTATTCAAGGTCATGATTATACTCATATAACAGGTTATCTGTGAAACAATGCCCCATCAATCTTGCTGAGACTCCTCAGGTTAACCATAGCCAAGGATTTCCCACCCCATACTCCTTCCTCCTCTCTCCTTTCATGAGCTGCCAGACATGCCTGGACACCTTAATCTTTCTGATCTTCATGAGCAATTATTCTGGTATTTTTGAGACCTGTGTCCCAGAGGAGGTTGAGATCAACATTATGAACCTTAAAGTGTGAAAACTAACAAATAAGAAAAGCTATTTGCACACTCTTTTGTGTATCTGACTTGAGCTTCTCAACTGCAGATTTCTGTGTATGACCCACAGAAACTTGAGATTCTGTGCACCTGGATTTAGGTTTATGAGATCATTCTTCTGTGGAGCTTCCTGTGGGTAGCCAAGTTTGCAAGCATATTTAGTAACCACTACAATGCTGAGTATTAATTGCCAGTTCCTTTTCATGTAAGGAGTGTAGACACTTATTCCATGTGCCTTTTCCTGGGGATATATGAATCCCAGATAGGAAATTAGTAACATGCCAAAGAAACAACACTACTAAAGTCCAACTTGTCAAACCAATGAATTTACTGTGGCTACTTATAGAAGCATGAATGAATGGTTACTTTTTAGAAGCATGAGTATTTCAAAACCAGCTACATCATCACTGTAATGCCTCTCTTAACACATGTGACAGCTCATGAAAGATGTATCCCTGGAGCTCCCTACAAGACTTGAAGGCAAATTGACTCTTTACAATATTCTCTGTCCAGCAATATTTTATTACTTGTAGAACCCTTGGAGACACTTTGTGATTCATGTAAGTTTCAGGAATTCCCTAAGCTTTGTGAATTGTTTTCTTCCTAACTATTAATAACCCTTAACTCTTTAATGAAGAATGCTTAAATTTGAAAAAACAAAATTGTATAAAACAATATGGCAGAAGGAACTTTCTAAGGATATCCCATTAGTTCTGGAAGATCTAGATTGTCGCCACAGTCTACCACATAGCTTTGGCTCCAGTATTTTCCACTTACCATTTCTGTGGCCTTGGACAAGTCATTTTACTTCTCTACCTGCTTCCCAGAATATAATATAAAATTCAGTTTCTCCATTTTGATGCTCGGTGAGTTTGGATGAGCCTGATACATTAGAGGTGTTTACACAATGATACATACCTTTTATAAAGATATTACAGCCTAAGATCACCCAGCAAATTTGTGGTAGAAGATAGCACAAATAAAAAGACAATTCTTGTCTTACAAGCTGTTCAGATGTGTGATCCCAGACTAGAGCTTATATGTAAGGCAAGGATTACTATAGGAGAAGGAATAACAAGTCAGCTCTGCACTGGGAAGTGCTTTGATATTGCTGGCTGTACACCTGGTTCATGAGTTCTCAGGAAACTGCTCTTAAGTATGAGCCTGGAGCCAGGCATCAGGAGTGAAATCTCTGCAATTAAAAAACTAATGGCTTTTAAATGGAACTTCTTCTTAAGCTGGCAAAAGTCAAGTTACCCCCAGGTAGTAATATAAGATGGAGAGAGAGGAAGGTGGGTCTTTAAAGATCAATCCAAAAGCATTAATTTTATATCATCTGAACTCTGCTTTTTTTTTCCAGCCAGTAGGCAATGTTTTCTCTGAAAGATGAATTAGCAGTTACATGAAAAATTTAAGTGGAAAAGTTAAGCCACACCAGGACCAGTGTTCTGTTTTCATATTCAACCATGTCTCCTAGGCCTTCAGTGGTTCATTAGTCACTTGACAAATAATGGAACTGTTAGATAAAGGTTGAACTGACAATATCAAGACAGGTGTAATGCTGCCAAGGAATTTCTAGGTACACAATGAATCCTTGAAATCTAATTCCAATTATATCTCTTATTAGTTTCACAGATTCTGATTGGTCTCATCTTTCTGCCTCTTGATCTATGAAACATTACAGAGAATTTAGAGTTGTATCAAATAATCACAACAACAGCAGTTGAACTCTGGGGAATAACCATTTCTTAGGCATTGTTCCAATGACCTGGTGCATCTTGAATAGTCATTAGAAGAGCTTGGGTGTGAATGGAATATAGACAGAGATGTTACATGACTTTGAGGAGAGAGAGGAGAGGGGAGGAGAATATAGGACAGGAGTGGACAGGAGAGGACAGGAGAGGACAGGAGAAGACAGGAGAGGAGAGACCTCAGAATCTGTGCTCTTTGAACTTTTCTTCTTCCTATGGATTTAAAACCAGAATTTGAGTGACAGATAATCCTGTTCTGAAATTGCTGCTTGGCTCTGGATAAGTAAGAAGGTGATGGTTTTGATGATGTTGATAATGATGGTTGTCTTTAGGCATATATCCAGAAAAACATCACATGACACAACTGAGTCTCCAGAGAGACCAGTAACTTCCCCTTTTGTGGTCCAATGTTGTCATTTTGGCACTGCTCCTTTGAGATTCAGTTCTTTGATTAGGAAATATTTTAATTCTTATTTATCCTTCACCATCACCTTCTTACATTCAGGCTCTAGAACAATACATTATATACAGTAAATTTTAAACAGGAGGCTAGGGGAGTTACATTCTATGGTGTGGAATCACCTAATTTAACATTGCCTGGAAAGATTGTTTTTATACATTAGAAAGTTGCTATCTCAGCATTCTTAACACTTTGAAATGCAGTATTTTTATAACAAATTAACCACCTTCTAGCTAGCATAAAAACATAGGAAAGGGAGAGAAGGGAAGATGGATGATAAACTTAGCAGCCTACCATGCCAACAGTATTTTATCTAAAAAGTAAAAATAGAACTCGTGATAAATGACGCTGACCTTTCACCACACCACAATACTCTCTACTATAAATACTCCTACCATCACCACCACCACCACCACCACCGCCACATACAGAGAAGTATCTCTACATTTGACACTGCTATTTCAGGCCATCAATACTATCTACTACGTAACACTCTCTTACACAGCCATTTAAACAAGGAGAAAGCTGCTGGAAGCTGCTCTAATTCTAGAGTTTGTCAAGAGACATGGCAGGTAATCTGACCTATTATCAGCTAAACTTGAAGGACAAGTCAAAGGATAATTAGTCAGAAATAATTTCTGAGAAGATAAGCCTTCCTTGCTGGAGAAACAAGAATCTGAAGCTGCAAGGACAGCAAAGCTTTCAGAGTGTAATTGGCAAAATCTTTAAAAGTATCTTGAGTACCTGAGGGTTAAATTTGTAGACTGCAGGACATTCTTCTTCCCCCAAGACACACCATTGTGGCTTCTATGTACAAACAATATTGTCAGGACTTAGAATTCATATTCTCATGTTTTATAACCTTGTTTCATAGGCACCCAAGAAAATCTGCTACTCATTTGATAAGCTTCTTAAGAAGACAAAATTCTATCTTCCACTAACCATACCCCTACAATATTGGTCCATTTTGTCTCCTGAGACCAAACAGAGAAGATAAGATCCCTTATTGGGAAGACAATATGGCTTCAGGTCCCTAAAACCTAGGACAGTTGGGAGTTTGAAAGAGAGTGCCTTCACTTCCATGGGCTCATATTTCAATGCTTAGTCTCTAGATGGTGAACTTTTGGGGAAGGATTAGGAGGTATGGCCTTGTTAAAGGAGATATGTCACTGGAGGTGGCCTTGGAGGTTTCAAAAAAATTACATCAGATCCAGTCTCACCCTTTCTGCATCCTTGTTGTGGGTCAGGTGTAAGCTCTGAGGTACTGCTCTCATGCCTGCGGCTGGACTACCTGCCATGGACTCACCTTCTGAAACTTTTCTTTTATTAAGTTGACTTTGTCATTGTGTCACTTCACAGCAATATAGAAGAGCTAAAATAGTCAGGGTCTGATGATGTTCACCTCAGTGAGAACATACTCACTTCTCCCTCATTTACTTTAGACCACAATCACCTATAGTACAAATAGTTCTCTTCCTTTGCAACCATTACTACCACCACCACTACCACCATCACTACCACCACCACCATCACTCCACCACTACCACATATAAAGAGATTTGTCTACATTTGTCACTGGTACTTCAGGTCACCAACATCCATCATACCATACTCTCCTACAAATACTCATTATCTTAATATACTACCACCACTTACCCACTATTCATATACTAAATTATTGAAGTCCTTCAAATGTCCCTACAATATATGTAATATACAGTGACTCTTTTCTACAGTGAACTGCTGAGGCAGGATAGTTTGAGAGGACATAACAGAGGTCATTGCTAGTGGATGTGTCATCTTTCTAATGCTCGGACACCTACAACAACATCCTTTCAGTAACTTGGAGATCTATAGCTAAGGAGTTTCCGCACTGCATGACTTGCTTCTTAGCTTACAGTATTAAAGGCAGAAATCATGAAACAGGCAATCTTGAATTTCCATCTGATAATAAATACTAAGAAGATTCTTCTGAATCCATTTCCTCTTTCATGCACTTTTAGGACTGATATCTTCATGTCTTTTTTGGCTATCATTCAGGATCTGCTCTCAGCACCCTGAATCCTCTGACAGTCTATACACTATGGCCTACATAAGCTGCAAAACATGACTAAGGTATCCAGTAAATTTTGTACTGACTAGAGTGAACACTTTTTCATCATCTGTGTATATGTAGCTTCTTCTAGGGTTTAGATACATATTTTGATTCCTTGGTAAAAATTAAAATAAAATAAGTCTTTGTGATGGCTAATATGCTTCTCCCAACTTTCTTCCCCATGGATTGTGAACAGCTGAGTTTTCTCCACCAGATGTTTTGAGCAGGTTGATTCAAGAAGATTATACCTTGGCTGTCTTCTCTTGCTAGTCTCTCACACTTGCATTGCTAGATACATTGCAAGCTGAATCTGGGAAGTCAGATACAAGCTTAAAAGGAAACTGTGGTCCAGAATGATTAAGAAACATCAGAAAATACTTAATAGGTAAGTATCAGAAGCAGCATTCTCTGTGGTTCTACAAACCAAGGATATCTACCTCTTCTTATAGAGATAAACTCAACTTTATGATAGTCTCTTCTTGGATATGAGAAAGTACCTCATCACATTCCCACCAGCCTATCCTTCAACTCTAAACCTCCTCTTAAGGTCATATTGAAAAAATAAATTGCTAAGAAGACCCCAGCCATTTTTTTGTTTATGCATTTGATTTCATTAAAATAACATCAGTGATCTGCACATTATTTATCATATGTGAGTAAATCAAACATGTAAACAGAAACAACAATAAAAAAATCTAATATGAATTAAAAATTAATTAGTTAATTAATTAAAACCAATTACAACTCCAAAACAAAGTCACCTGGCATAACTTTGAAAAGTAACAGGGCAAGGTCATTTCTGTATGTGTGTCAGTCCACAATTATTCTTTCTGATGCTTCTGACATTGATATAGTTCCATTTTCTTTTCAAAGTTCTGTGTAATTCTTCTTCCTTGTGTGAGAGTAAAAATTAAAAACAACTTGGCAAAGACTGCCGGACGGCTTGCTGAGCTTGCTGAGAATAGCCATAATAAAAATATCAAGCCCCTCTAGGGACAAGGTGACCAAAAATGTAGAAACAACCAAAGATATATCTTGACCAGTCTAAAAATGCCCAAGTGAGTAATGGGCCACCTGGTGTTTATCCTAGAAGGTCTGAGGTTTCATGGTCAAAAACAGTGGGCCATCCAGCCTGTCAAGATGATTGCTTACCCAAAGTGCTGATGTTTGAAATATCCAATTATATGTAACTCCGCCAGAATTTCCTGCTTTCCCCTTCCCCCTTGCACTGTTCCCTATATAAGCCCTGAGGTCTCAGGGGTCTGGATCGAAATTCTCTCCCCTGCGTGGGATGCCTTTTCGATCCTTGGGTCCTCGTTAGTTAACTGCCTTTTGCCATTTGGATCAAGTCAGTCTCTCATGTCTCCTTGGGTGCGCGCTGATCGGGACTTGAGTTGGGGGTCCTCTTCATAGGTCCTTTCACTTGGGAGAGTGGTAATTTTTCATGCATATGGAGCTCATTTGACCAGCCTCTCTATGTCAGGCCATACTAATTGCATGCACACTGCTTTCCTGGCCTCAGTTTGAGCTAATCTTAGGCACACTCTTCTGACAAACTCCTGCAGAATTTCTCTCTCAGAGATCAGAGAGCCAGACCAGATTCCACAGGACATTGACTCATGTTGCCAAAGAGAGAAGGAGTTGTTGCTGAAGCATGAAGATTGTTCTATGAAAGACCATCACTGTACATGATGGGCTCATTTTTTGTGTTCTGGCTCCTCCTGCCTTTTTCTAGTCTTTGCCTGCCGAACTTTCCAGTTTACTGGGATTTCGAGAAGGGGAAGAGTTCCATTAGTCAGCAGTGCGACTCAGGTATTGGCATTTTTAATAGCTTTTATTTTCTAGATGACTCATATCCAGCATAATTTAGGCACCACTACGATAATGAATTAGTCATCTTACCAGGATATTTGGGTCCCAAGAGGATCTTGGATTAATTTTATAACCAATATTCCTTATCAATGAAGGTTGTGGCCAAGTTCAACAATGTCATTGCCAAAAGTCAGGTCATTCTCTCTTTCACATTCACCAGCTCACGGCTGATTGTTAGGAATCTACCACAAACCAGATGCTGTTCAGAAAATGTAGTCCATTGGGTGATGGTGATTTTACTGTGATTGTATCTGCAAGACCTCCATGCAAGTGATTCTGTTCACTCTTATCAGTGTAATCAAGGTTATAATGATCAGTATAGATTCACAGTCCAAATATTGAAAAGTGAAAATACCCAAAGTGTTTGGATCTTGGGTACTGTGTAAGTTGGAGAAAAGGAAGGAACAGCACAGATACACATGAAAGTTACTATTGTGTTTTAAGGGAGGTCCGTGGCAGTTATACTAGCATAATAGAAAAGACACTTGATCACATGCTACCAAGATGGTGATGATGTATTATTAGTGAAGCATTATGATAAGATATTGAGAAGATTGTTCAGTGGGCAACAATATTTACTCTGCAAATATTGGGATATGACTCAAATTATTAGCATCCACATAAAAAGCGAAAAATGATTTTGAATACTTTGTGGCTCTAGATTCCAGGAGCTCACTGGGGAGCCAGCTTATTTAAAATAGAGTTTTCTGTTGAATAAAAAAAAAAAAAAAAAGAACCTGTCTCAAGGCAATAAGGCAGACATTGAAAGATATTCAAGGTGCTGCTTTCATCCCTGCATATGTGTACAAGGATACATGCATCCACAAAATTACATGCTTATACCACAGACACACTAAACATATAGTACTGACAATGCACATATACACACATAATTAGATCCTGATAAACTATAATCTGTTAAAAATTAATTGTATTTTTTCTAGCTATCACAAATAAATCTGATGAAAATCACTAGACTCTCATTTTAGGAAAAGAACGGAATGCAATTTGTTCTGTGTATTTCCATATTTTGTATCACAAAGGCTATGTGGTGATATTTATAAAGGCATTCTCTTGGAAGTTTTTAAATGTTATCAGTACCATATATTTGGAGTGGCAAATAAGTGAGACAGCATGTCAAACAAAAGCATTGTATAAAATATAGAATAGAATAGATAGAAGGTACAAAAATATTAAAATGACCTTTAGTTTTGATTATCTGCTATAACAATTGTTAACATTTTGATGTATTTTTCTTTCTCTTTTTTACTAAGAATTTTGAGGTTACTGTCTGACTCTCTTCCTCTGTCTCTTTCTCTGACTATCTCTCTGTGTCTCTGTCTTTCTCTCTCCCTCCATCTTTCCCTTCCTCCCCTACTGTGGTTTTTCATTTAACACTCTACTTGGAGTTGGTATTCATTTTTTTTTTTTTTTTTTGGTTTTTCGGGACAGGGTTTCTCTGTGTAGCCCTGGCTGGCCTGGAACTCACTCTGTACACCAGGCTAGCATTGAACTCTCAAACTCAGAAAACCACCTGCCCCTGCCTCCCAAGTGCTGGGATTAAAGGTGTGCACCACCACCACCCGGCTGCATATTTTTTTTTTTTTACCATGTGAATTAGTAACTATTTAAGCTAGACTTTTGGTTGTGTACTGAATGCTTGATTTGGTGCTGTGGGTCTGGAAGTGATATAGCAGAGATGGCAGAGATGGTTCTTGTCCTCATAGATTTGATATTGAATAGGTATGTTGGTCAAATGACTGTATGTGTAGATGTAAATA
This sequence comes from Grammomys surdaster, assembly GCF_004785775.1. NCBI lineage: Eukaryota > Metazoa > Chordata > Mammalia > Rodentia > Muridae > Grammomys > Grammomys surdaster. The sequence continues at coordinate 2,173,787 of NW_021620584.1, forward strand.
GATGACTTTCATAAAAGCAATGAAGTTGAAATTGTATATCCATAATATCACATAGAGTTAGGGCGATTTAAAGGCCAGGTGTTCAGGGAAACATCATTATTTCTACATTTGAGTGAAGGTGTTTCAAGTGTAAAAATCCTATTACCATAAGTAACTTATGACTGTTATCTTACTTAGAAGTGGGATCTTTGAAAACTTCATAAGATTGAGGACCTTCTGGATTTGCTGTGTGCCCTATACCTAATAATCAGTATCTTCATAAGAGAAAAGAGGAATATGTATCTATCCCAGAGGCACAGAGAACAAATTTGCATAACAATAGGAGACACTGGAGTGATGAAACTCCAAGACAAGGAACAAGTGTGTCCAACCCTTTTAAAGCCAAGACATAAATGGATTAAATTATTCACAAGCATTCAAGGGAAACCAATACCACACATATCTTGATATTAAACATGTGCCCCCAGAACTGTGAGATGAGAAATTTTTGTTTTGTTTTGTTCCCCTCTTTGTGGTAGGTTTATGTGACAATGCTAACAAGTTGATAGAGGATTCTATTGAGGGAATGTTCTGTTTTAAACTAACTGAAGAGTGGGAACAATCCATTGAGGAAGTTTTCTAGAAGTAGAGACCAGAAAGTTTAGAAAATACGTGGTGGGAGGGTATGGGTAGATAAGAAAATCTCAAGGAGATCAGCCATAACTTGAAGAGTAGGAATGAATGGAGGTAAGACAAGTATCTAAACCAGCACCAAATTCACTCCCAGTCATCATAAGACTTTAACCAAAGAACTATGAAAAGCCATTGAAAGTGTTTACCAGGTCAGAATGTAGAGAGACAGTAGTATGGAGGACTGACTGAGATCAGCTGTGAGCATGTAAGTCAGTTAGAAGGAAGGGCCTGGGGAATCAGTGATAGTACTGAGCTTTGTGCTAACCGATTAAGGAAAGTATCATGTACTCTTGCAGCAAACTTGAATAGTAAGTACCTTTATTGCCCCCATTTTATAAATGAAAAAAATAAGACATGCAGAACATAACCAAATTTCCAAGTCTCTTATTGCTAGTAGGTGGTAGAGAATAAATGAAGGCCAGTCTCTAAAGAACTTTACCAGACATGTGTGTGTGTGTGTGTGTGTGTGCGTGCGTGCGTGTGTGCGTGCGTGTGTGCATGTGTGTGCATAGGCATACATTTGTGTGTTCTCATGTGTGCATGTGTGTGTGCCTCAGTGCACAGATGTGTGTGTGCGCTCATAGGTGTACATTTGTGTGTTCACATGTGTGCATAGGTATGTGTGCCTCAGTGCATAGGTGTGTATGTGCATGCATAGAGGTGTGAGTGCCTGTGTGTGCGAATGCATGAATGCATACATAGGTGTGTGTGTTAATATTCACTATGAAATGTAATACATTAATTAAATGTAATACTCTCTAATACACTGTTCACAATATGTTGCTATTAACTACAGGCACAGTATTTCACACATGATTCTTAGAATTTACCTGACAGAACTGAAACTCATTCCCAGTGAACTCATTTCCCAGCTCCTCATTTTCTTTCCTAGCCCATCCCTGGCAAACACTATTTTACTCTTTGCACTTGAATCTGACTCTTATAACTATTTTACCTAAGTGAAATCACAGAATATGTGTATTTCTGTAACTGGTTTATTTCATCTAGCTTGAATGTCCTCTACCTTTATTCATATTCTTGAAAATAGAACTGTATTCATATGACATGTCTTTATCCAATATATAATTTATTGACATTGCTAGTATTTCAGTACTTGAGTTATGGTGGCTAACACTGCACAAAGTGAGTTGCAGGCCTTTCTTTGGGTGTCCAATAGCAGTAAGTTTGGATACATATATAGAAGTGATGAATCATATAACAGTAAAATTTTTTATTTTATGTTTACAAGTGTTTTGCCTGCATGTATATTTGTACAGTATATGAGCACCTTGTGCCTACAGAAGGTAAAAGAGGACTCTGAATCTCCTAGGACTGGAGTTAAAAATGGTTATGAACCACCATGTTGAGAATTGATGCTGATTCAGATGCTGAGAATTGAACCCAAATCTTATGGAAGACCAGCCAGTGCTCTTAACCAGTAACTCCAACTTTTAATTTTTTTAACTTTTAATTTTATATGCTGTACCATTTTGTATTTTCTACAACACTATATGCAGATTCTAATTTCTCCATATACCCACCACCAACACTTTTTTAATCTGACAAGTATCCTGACAGGTATGGCATGATAGTGCTTGGTTGTTTTCACAATTCTCTCATAACTTATGATACTTATCTTTTCACAAACTTGTCAGCCATTTGCATATACTCTTTGGAGAAATGTCTGTTTAATTTTCTCATTTTTAATAGTGTTATTTCATTTTTCCATTTGAGTTGCTTGGATTTCTCATATACTGTGAATATTAACCTCTTTATGAGATGTATGATTTGCAAATATTTCATTCCATTTTGTGATACTTATTTTCAATGTAATTTCTATCAAAATACTATTGGCAGCCTTTACAGAAAAAGAAAAAATACCTAAAATTTAGGTGGAACCATCAGACTGGGAGAGGTCAAAGCAATTTTGAGAGTGAACATTCAAAGGACTATTAAATTTGATTATTTCAAAATATATTTTGAATATAATATAATATTTGCATAAAATCTGTCACACAGACCAATGAAAAATAGAAAGTCCAGAAATTATTCAACATCCATGCAGTTCAGTGCACTAATCAAAACAAGTGCAGACAGCCAACAATGGAGAATGGACAGTTTCTTCAGAGAGCACTGAGAAAACTGGATATACCCATTCATTAGACCCATAGCTTAGACCAACATATAAATCAGATTAAAATATGTTTTACACACACACACACACACACATGTATGGTGTGTCTATACTATATATTATATTATAAAGTATGTATATATACATAGTGTGTGTGTTTGTGTGTGTGTGTGTGTGTGTGTATGTGTGTGTGTGCATAATTTCCAGAGGAAAATACAGCAGGGAATTCTTCAGGACACTGATGCTGGCAATGATTTCTTGGGTATGTTACTGGAAATACAAACAACAAAAGCATCTACAGAGGAATGAGACCACAATCAAATGAAGCTTCTGCACTGTAGCCAGTCCCATAAAACATCTGGGTCAGGACCAGAAGCATGGGAAAGAGTAAATTGAGACTGAAGAACAAACGATAGGGACAACAGTTACCCCTTCTCTAAAGTAAACATCTTTTCTCCACTTTTCAATTCCCCATTTCTGTGCCATTTAAGAAACACCGAGAAACATAGCTAATGACATATGTGCAATTGAGATGCAGAACAACAACCTTCACAGTTTAATAAATCACAAGACACATGCCATTTTTACAGCTCCAAAGCCCCTGCCTGGGGTCTGCTGCAGAACATCTCAGCACTCTTCCATCAGCTACTTTCTGAGATTTATTTACAGCCTTATTCCTCTGGTGCCCCTATTTTGTGATCCTACCTGTGGAAGTTTTGCAAAGGGAGAAAGAAGTGCGAGAATAAAATCAGGTTTTGAGTTGCCAGGATTCTTGTGGAGAAATCCTCAGAGCCAAATTATTGAAAGAGAACTCGAGTGTCATCCAATTGAAAGTATGCATTTATAAATATGGAAGATGAGTTTCTCCAGGAAGAAATTTTTCTGTATTTTTCAGAATCACTCTCATAGAATTACCTAGCAAGACATTGTGAAGGACCTAAGTCCATAATAAATTCCTTTAAACTCTAGCAAAATGAATTCATGACACTGTAATAATAGATAAATGAAAGGACGGATGGATAATGGAGTGATAGATAAATAATAAAGATAATTAGTTAATAAATCATGGGATGTATCAAGTAGGATATTTCACTACCTTTTGTCTTTCTCAAAATATCAATGGCTTCTTAGAGTTCTCTGGTGCCTCCAAAGATGACAAGCAGTACTCAGGATTTAACTATATAAAATTTAACAGTTAAATGATCATGTTTATGAGACATTGTTTTTCATATGTCACCACAAATGCTGGGGATACAGCTAGGCTGGTAGGCCTAGCATTCAGGAAGCTCTGGACTCATCCTATGCACTCCATAAAAGCAGCTGTGTGATGGGCTTGATGGCACATGCTTCTCATTCCAGAACTCAGGAATAGCAGTAGAGGCAGGGGGATTGTCACAGGTTCAATGCCAGCCTAGACTATCCAGCAAAACTCTGCTTCAAAAGGCAAAAGCAACCCCAAACCTTCACAGCATCTCTCTCTCAAAGAACTCATAAACTCTTAAGTCCACATACATCAAGAATCATGACCTCCCATTGAACTAGGCTGTCTGGTCTGTTTTCTCCATCTGGTGCCTAATCTATATTTTTAATAAGTACTTGCTTTTCACCAAACCTTATTTTTCTTCCATTCTCTTTAGTTCTGTGGCAGAATTAATTCTTCCTTTGTTATCTAACTCAAAACAAAAAGTCTGGCTATAGAAAGTACCAGTAGACTAGCCTAGCCATCCTCTCAGAATGCTAATCAGAGAGGAACAGTGATAAATACAGAACAGGAGCTTTATGCTCATTGAGTTCAGGTGGGGGAAAGAACAGAGATCTAGTGATCTGAGCGCTGACCTCAAGGTGCTCACAGATGCTTTGAGGTTATATGGGAGAAAGAAACAAAATCAAGGATTGGGAATTTCTAGAATTAGGAGTCTTGGTTGCCCTGGTTTATTTGAAGTCTGGTTGACCACTATCTCTGTGTCAGCCATGTGGAGATTTTACAACCAATATCACTGTTCCTGCATAATAAGGTCTTTCATTAAATATCATTCACTCATCAGGCCTGTTTCTAGAAACCAAGTTAACTCTCAGGAAAACTCAGAAAAGCATGCATGGGTGTGGGAATGAGGATGGAAGTGAGATGTATTAAAACAAACACAAATATCATTTTGCCTTCATTTACTGTCACAAAAACAAATCTACTTTTCTTTTTATTATATTTAATATTTAAATTTTACAGTTCAAATGTTGTGACCATTCCCGGTCTCCCCTCTACAACTCCCTCCAATTCCATCTCCCCTTTGCTTCTAAGAGGGTACTCCTCCACCCACCCATCCACTTTCACCTTACCCTGCTAGCATCTCCCTATGCTGGGGCAATAAGCCTCCACAGGACCAAAGGCCTCCCATCCTATTGATGCCAGATAAGGTAGTCCTCTGCTACATGTTTAGCTGGAGCCATGGACCCATCCATGTATCCTTTTTGGTTGGTGGTTTAGTCCCTGGGAGCTCTGAGGTATCACATTAGTTGGTATTGTTGTTCTTCCTATGGGCTTGTAATCCTCTTCAGCTCCTCCAGTCCTTTCCCTAACTCTTCCATTGGAGTCCCTGGGCTCAGTCCAATGGTTGGCTGTGAGTATCTGCATGTATCTTAGTCAGTTGCTGTTAGAGCCTCTCAGAGGACAGACAATACTAGGCTCCTGTCTGGGAGTGGTTCTTGGCATCAGCAATAGTGCTGGGGTTTGGTGTCTCCAGATGGGATGAATCCCAAAGGGTGTGTGTGTGTGTGTGTGTGTGTGTGTTGGGGGGTGGTGTCTCTGGATGGTCTTTTCTTCAGTCTCTGCTCCATCTCTTTTTTGTACCTGCAATTCCTTTAGACAGGAACAATTTTGGATTAACAATTTTGAGATGGGTGGGTGGCCCCATCCCACAACTGGGGACTTTGCCTATCTACTAGAGGTGGTCTCTTCAGGTTCTATTTCCCCTCTGTTGGGTATTTCTGCTAATGAAATCCCTGTTGAGCCCTAGGAACCTCTCGCTTTCCTAGCATCTGGAACTTTCTAGTGGTTACTTCCATCTCCCACTGCTACATATTTCTATTCATTTTCCTGACTCTCTGGACTTGGCCCAAAAGCTCAGAATACCCATGATACAACTCAGAGACCATACGAAGCTTAACAAGAAGGAAGTTCAAAGTGTGAATGCTTTAATCCTCCTTAGAAGGTTTAACAAAATAATTGTGGGAGGTAGAGGGATGGAAGGATCTAGAAGGGAGAGATGAAAGGAAGGGGAAAAGAGGAGACAGGATCAGGTATAGGAAAAGACAGGAGATAAATCTACTTTTCAACAGAGACTTCATTATGATGTCCAGATGTGGTATTTTAACTTTACTCTTAAATCTAGGAGTCAAGTTGTCACTAAATGCCTATTCTTTCTACAGTATCTCTTTTCAGATGCCTTTTCTTTCTGTATCTTTGACACTAGTCTTCTATTCCAGGCCCTTGTCCTTTTTCTCCTTGTCACAGAGCAAGCATTATTCCCTTTTGTCTTTTCTTTCCCTTGATGTGACTAGCTACCATGAAAATGATTACATTTCTGGTCATTTCATTCAGCATCAAACTCACACATGAATAGTCATAGCTAGCAATGTGTTTGCATTCATACATATTCATAAAAATCTCACATATTTTGCCCCTAGCCTCATTTTCATTGTTTCAATAACAGGGTCAGTGATATTGCTAAGGGTTCCATTGCTATACAACTGAAATCATAACATATGCCTTTATTCATTAGGTAGTGTGAATGAAGCACTGAACCATGGGATTTACATACAGTATTGTAGTGTCTGTTGTCTACAACAATCCCAGAATGTAGAAATCTTGTATCATAATTTTATAAATGAGGTTCTTGAGATGGAATTTAAGGAATATACTTTGTACTTAGTTTCTGACAGGCTCTCTTAAGAACCACTGGACTCAGGTTCTGAAGAAAAACACTTACATTTGACACAAAACCCCTATCAAACTTTTTGGCTATACTAGTTGCTCATTTACTGTTTGATCTCAAGTCCTCCATTGAATCTCTGATAGCATGGAAACAGATATTAATATTTCATTGAAGATTTCATCCAAGTTGGAGTAAATTGTGTCAGACCAACCCTCTTGCCAAGAGTGAGTATAAAAACTGAATCAATCACAGCAACAATCACAACTCAAAAGAACAAACAAAACCAAAAACAAATACAAAAAACAGCTGTTTGTGAGCATTGACAAGAGCCCAAGCCAAGTATACATGAGGCGCCAAGGTCCTGGAGAGGAAGGAAAACACAGGAAGATCTCAGCAAGCTTGGCCAATTTTCTTTCTTGTGTTTATGGTTTAGTTTGCTGAAGGGAGGATGCAGGCTAACATTATGGCATTGTCAAGGGACTTAGAAAACAGATATTGAAGCTGATAGTTAACAAAGCCAGCCAGGACTAGAGGGGCAAACCCATCATCATTCTCGTCCATGGTTTCACACATCAAGAATTTCGTGCAACTAGGTCTCCATGTGAGATTCCTAAAATGGGAACAGGGACTATCTCTAACTACGTTGCTTGTGTTTGGTTCCCTTTCCCTTAACTTCACTGTCTTGTGTAGCCTCAGTAGATGTGTGCAATCTTTCTGTAACTTGATATACCAAGATTGGTATACCCTTGGGAGGCCTCCTATTTTCTGAGGCAAAGGGGTAGAATGGGGGAGGGGAGGTTTGAGGGAGGGACTGAGAGGAGAGGAGAGGATGCTGTAATCAGGATGTAAATCAAAAAGTGACTTAACTAAAAAAATTATAAGTAAATATATTTGACATAGCTAATATATAAAGGTTAAAAATAGTTTTATTGATTTTTTTCAGATGTCCTCTTTAGACTCTAGTATTCAAGAATGATTTGATGTGAAAAGACAAATTTGATACCCTTTCCTTCTAAATACCATTTTTGTCCAATTCCTGATCTTCTTTGATTTTTTTTATTCTCCTCTCTTCTATAAAATGCCAAATGTCACTGCCTGGAATAACAAAGTTATTCCTTACCCATCACCTAGATCACTAACCCATCTCCCTTCCTTGACTCTCCCTGATCTAATCTACTCTGTTCCTTGCATAGATTTTAAACCTAACTTCCTACATCTTATCAACTGAGTCCAGGACTTAATGCTCTTCACAACAACTACCTACCACTTTCAAAGCAAAAGAAATATTTTGTTAACATGAGACCAAAGTCTATTTATACCTTGTCCCACACCAACCCTGGGAGTTCCTTCTTTTCATAGCCTCCACCTTGTATGTGACTAAAGTGCTACCATCATCTGACTTCTTAATAGCTATACTATCCATCATACAGGAATACCAGGAATCTCCCCTATATGACCCCTAATTCTCACTCTTATGCTTAGACCCCATGTCCTTTCTCATATTATCATTATATCTCAGTCCCTCCCTCAAACCTCCCCTCCCCCATTCTACCCCTTTATCACAGTGTTTACATGTGCATCATGACCTGCCCAATGAGTTATCATTTCTCACTCTACTTAACTATGAACATCTCAAGTGTAGATAGAACTTATGTGGTTTATCTGAACAGGTCAAGTGCATGGCCTAGCTATTACAGATGCAGGGGACAATTTTGAATAAATAAGAGAATAGCCATGTAAGAAAATTTATCAGTGAAATCTCCCCACCAAATGCTGGTTCCATTCAACTTAGTCTAGGCCAAGTCCAGAAGCAACAAAACAGACTAGACCTTCCTATAGTTCTCAGGCTCAAAGAAGATGGTTTATCATGAAACAATCTTTAGTGAATGCTGTGGTTGTGAATTTCATAGGCTCAACTCAAAAAAGCTCAGGAACACCAAAGCAGTATTCTTTTCACAAACCCCACTTTACAAAAAAGTCAGGCTTCTCTGATTCAAGGGACTCAGTCAACCTCTCGCTCTTTCTTTCTTTCTTTCCTTCTTTCTTTCTTTCTTTCTTTCTTTCTTTCTTCCTTCCTTCCTTCCTTCCTTTCTTTCTTTCTTTCTTTCTTCTTTCTTTCTTTCTTATTGAATATTTCATTTATTTACATTTCAAATGTTATCCACCTTCCCAGTTTCCCCGTTGCAAAACCCCTATCCCGTCCCTACTTCCTCTGCTTCTATGAGGTTACTCCCCCACCCACTTAACCACTCCTGCCTCACAAACCTAGCATTCCTCTACACTGGGGCATCAAGCCTTCACAAGACCAAGGGCCTTCCCTCCCATTGATGCCAGATAAGTCCCCTTCAGCTCCTTCAGTCCTTCTGCTTACTCCTCCAATGGGGTCTCTGTGCTCAGTCCAATGGTTGGCTGTGAGCATCCGCACCTGTTTTGGGCCTGATCTGGCAGAGACTCTCAAGAGACAGCTGTATTATGCTCCTATCAGAAAGCACTTCTTGAAATAGGCAATAGTGTCTGGATTCCGTGGCTGCATTTTGGATGGACACCCAGGTGAGGCAGTTCTGGGTGGCCTTTCCTTCAGTCTTTGTTCCACTCTTTGTTCCTGTATTACTTTTAGACAGGAGAAATTTTGGGTTGAAATTTTGAAGATGGGTGGGTGGCCCCATCTCTCAACCGGAGGGAATGCCTAATCTCTGGATATGGTCTCTACAGGTTGTCCCTCACATTTCTGGGGTATTTCAGCTAGTGTCATCCCTGTGGGGTCCTGAAGGCTCTTGCTTTCCTGGCATCTGGGACATTCTGGGTGCTACCCCCAGTTCCCTGTCCCCCATTGCTGTACAACTCTGTTCAATTTCCTGACCCTTCATATATCTCCTCTATCTCCTTCCATATCTGATTCTGCTCCTCTTTTTTCCCTCTCCCTCATCTCTTCCTCTTAAGTCCCTCTACTTCCCTTGATTATTTTATTCTATAGATATCTGTTAAATCCATAGCAGATGGATTGGTTCATAAGTTCTGTTAGTTTCACTGTTGTCTCTGTTTAGGTTCCATTTCCATGATCTGTCCATACAAGAGAGTGGGGCGCTGAAATCACCTACTATTGTGTGAGTTGGAATGTGTGCTTTGAGCTTTAGTAAAGTTTCTTTTATGAATGTGGGTGCTCTTGCATTTGGAGCATAGATGTTCAGAATTGAGAGTTCATTTGGTAGATTTTTCCTTTGACGAGTATGAAGTGTCCTTCCTTATCTTTTTTGACAACTTTTTGTTGAAAGTCGAATTTATTTGATATTAGAATGGCTACTTCAGTTTGTTTCTTGGGAAAATTTGCTTGGAAAACCTTTTTCTAGCTTTTTACTCTGAGGTAGTGGTGTCTGTCTTTGACACTGAGGTGAGTTTCCTGTATGCAGCAAAATGCTGGGTCCTGTCTACATTTTCAGTCTGTTAGTCTATATCTTTTTATTGGGGAATTGAGCCCATTGATTTTAAGAGATATTAAGGAAAAGTGATTGTTGCTTCCTGTTATTTTTTTTTTTTTTTTTATAATTTTTTTTTTTTTTTTTAGAAATTCTTTTTTTTTTTAACGATTTATTTATTTATTATATATGAATACACTGTAGCTGTCTTCAGACACACCAGAAGAGGGCATCAGATCTCATTACAGATGGTTGTGAGCCACCATGTGGTTGCTGGGATTTGAACTCAGTACCTCTGGAAGTGCAGTCAGTGCTCTTAACCACTGAGCCATCTCTCCAGCCCGCTTCCTGTTATTTTTGTTGTTAAAGATGGAATTATGTTTGAGTGGCGATCTTCTTTTGAGTTTGCTGAAAGAAGATTACTTTCTTGCTTTTTTTAGGTTGTCGTTTCCCTCCTTTTGTTGGAGTTTTTTGTCTATTATTCTTTGTTGGGCTGGATTTGTGGAAAGGTATTGTGTAAATTTGATTTTGTCATGGAATATCTTGGTTTCTCCATCTTTGGTAATTGAGAGTTTTACTGCATATAGTAGCCAGGGCTGCCATTTGTGTTCTCTTAGGGTCTGTATGACATCTGCCCAGGATCTTGTAGTTTTCATAGCCTCTGGTGAGAAGTCTGGTGTAATTCTGATAGGTCTGCCTTTATATGTTACTTGACCTTTTTCCCTTTACTAGTTTTAATATTCTTTCTTTGTTTTGTGCATTTGGTGTTGTGACTATTATGTGACAGGAGGACTCTCTTTTCTGGTCCAATCTATTTGGAGTTCTGTAGGCTTCTTGTATGTTTATGGGCATCTCTTTCTTTAGGTTAGGGACGTTTTCCTCTATAATTTTGTTGACGATATTTACTGACTCTTTAAGTTGGGAATCTTCACTCTCATCTATACCTATTATTCTTAGATGTAGTCTTCTCATTGTGTTCTGGATTTCCTGGATGTTTTGGGTTAGGAGCTTTTTGCACTTTGCATTTTCTTCGACTGTTGTGTCAATGTTTTCTACGGTATCTTCTGCACCTGAGATTCTCTCTTCTATCTGTTGTATTCTGTTGGTGATGCTTGTATCTATGACTCCTGATCTCTTTCCTTGGTTTTCTATCTCCAGGTTTGTCTCCCTTTTGTGATTTCTTTACTGTTTCTATTTCTATTTTTAGAACCTAGATGGTTTTGTTCAATTCCTTCACCTGTTTGGCTTTGTTTTTCTGTAATTTTTTAAGGGATTTATGTGTTTTCTCTTTAAAGGCTTCTACTTGTTTACCCATGTTCACGTGTATTTCTTTAATGGAGTTATTTATGTCATTTTTAAAGTCCTCTATCATCATTATGAGATGTGATTTTCAATGTAAGTCTTTCTTTTGTGGTGTGTTGGGGTACTCAGGGCTTGCTGTAGTTGAAGTTGATGATGTAGTAGTGTGGAGCTGTTAGAGGCAGCTGGGTATCTGGTCGAACAGGCTTTGAACCTCAGAGGCCCTCAGGGACTCTAGCAGTTCAGCCTTGCTCCTGGGCCCTTGGCTCCTTTCACATAGCCCCTCCCACAGAGAGGTTTGTGGCCTTCAGTCAGGTAGCACAGGTAGAGGACTGACTACAGGACACAGAACCTCAAGAAAGTTCTCCATACTAATGAGATACCTACAGTCCAGAGGGCATAGCCAATTAAGCATTCCTTTTCAGACCTTCCTCCTTGGAAAATGTATTTAACCTCAGGCCCACCCTGAGAATATTGGAGGTATTCTTCATTCATTTTCCACCATGACAATAAATATCTTAAGACCGTAGTCTAAGACCATGGACTGTCTCTCTTCCTTAGGACCTACCATGGGGAACCGTGGAGTAGGTCTTCAACTACTGAGTTATCTTCTAACCTCCTGCTGATGACCTCTCTACACTTCCAGCCACGGAGGCCCAGCAACTCAATAAGGCAAGCCGAGGCCCAGCCAAGTGAGTTGCCATGACCAAGAGTCCATGGGATGCAGTCAGAACTTCTCCCCATCCCCCCTTCAGCTTTGGGTCTATCCAGCCCATATGCCTGCATCTTGACACTTCTACAGCCTCTCAGTGGTGCCTGAGAGCCCTGGGGCCTGAGAACCAGCCAGTTCCTGGCCACCTTGGCCCAGGGACCCTCAACTCAAGAGGTCCAGCCCCTACAGGAACCCAGACTGTGTCCCTCATTCCTGGAGTGGAGCCCTGTGGCTCCACAGCCCGAAGTCCGCCCTGCCCTGGTGCGAGTGAGCAAAGTCAAATTCACACGCCTCTACCTCTCTGAGCCATGGCACTAGCCTCTTGGAGGTGGCAGATGTGGGACCCGCAACTCAACCCAGAGGACCCACGAACCCCCCCTCATGCCACAGCCCAATAAAGTAGCCTTGAGTTTTGTTACTTATGTTCTTGCATTTGCCTCTTGCATTCTGGTTATCTCTGGTTTTAACTGGTCTTGCTGTCTCTGACTATGGTTTGTCCCTCCTGTAAGGCCATGTTTCAGTACTCCTGGGAGACCAGTTCTCTCCAGGTTGGAATTTGGGTATAAAGAACTGTAGCACAGAATCAGCTCCAGGGTGAGTCAACTTCTTCTTATTCATTTTTTTTTCTGTCTTCCAGTATTGTTCTATTAAACAAGTGTCCTAGTTTTCTTTCTATTTCTGTGATAAACACCATGCCCAAAAACATCTGGTAGAGGAAAGGTTGTATTTCTGCTTACAGTTTATAGTCCATCACAAAGGGAAGTCAGAACAGAAATACAAGTGAGGAACCTAGAGGCAGGGATAGAAGCAGATGTCATAGAGGAATGCAACTTGCTGTCTTGTTCCCTATGGCTTTCTCAGTCTGTTTTTTTATACAACCCAGGGTCAACAACCCACCCATGAGTGGACTCACCTATGTTGGCCTGGACCCTATTACATCAATAAAAAAAATCAGGAAAATGCCCCAGAATTGCCTATAGGTCAATCTGATGGAGACATTTTCTCAATTGAGATTCTCTCTTCCAAGATGACCCTGTCTTATGTCAACCTAACAAAGAACTAATAGGTGCAATCAGAGTCTCCATGCATCAAGAAGGTAAAGATAGACTCTGGCAATTAAAAACTGCCATTGTCGATATGTCCCTTCTGGTTTGGAAAGAAGTGTACCTTACTCTACTTTAGTTTTTTTCCCCTCAAAGTTCCATGAAAGACCTTGAATGTGCTGGTTTGCTTTACATGTCCCTGTTAATTGAACAGAAAATGCCCTGATTTTGCTCAGAATGGGTCATATTCTCATCTCTTTCCTGAGCTGTGATTGAAGCTTATGAAAGAATGGCTTCTCTACTTTAGACCATGTGATTAGAGAGGGAATATGAGGAGAAAGAGCTCTTCTAGTTACTACAATTGTGGTCATATCATTGGAGAAAGAAAGTCAAGCCAATCTATGTCAACAACAAATTGCTCTAGGGGAAAGTTTGGAAAATAGTGAAGAAAAATGGAAGAAAGCCATTTCATTTTAGATTTTTTTTGCATCATAAACAACATCCATACTTTGTAGCTTGAGATAGACCCAATAGTTAGCTGGCAGTTCTCCATGCTGACAATTGGATTTGGGTTGTTTGGATTGTTTTCTAATCTTGGCTAAGTACATTCCTGAATCTGGAGTGTGCTGCCAATCAATTAGTGGCTGTGTTTTGTAGACTGACTAGTTCAATGCATGTTCCAGGGATACAGGGACATTTATTCCTAGTCATCAAACTTGGCACCCTAGGAGCTATTGACATAGCTGCTGAAAGAGTTCTATAGGAATGGGTAAAAAATGTAAAGCCTCACTAGGCTGCGTTCAGAAATGATACGAGGTCCCTCTTACCATATACTATCAGCAAAGGGAGACACAGGACAGCCCAAATTCAGTGGAAGGGAATAAAGACTGGACCTCTCTGTGGAAGAAACTAGAAAATTCAGGAAAGAATGAGTTTGTGGGTATTTTGCAAATAGATTGTATAAAATGGGTGAAATGGAGAAAATAGGGACAGGTCAGTGAACCACAGAGACTAGAGTAATGACAGCAACTAGTCTGGAATGGCAGAAAACTGCTTGGTAAGATTTGAGGGTTACCATGTTGAGTGCAAATGTTGTCATGGAGGCCTTGATCATAAATAAGTCCTAGGGAAAACAGACCATGATCTCTGTCTTGTGGCACCCAAACCCAGTGCTGTATCTTTGGGAATGGCATCAAATTATAATAGTAATTGGTGCTCTTTAGTAAGTCAGCGAGGTTCCACCTTATTCAGGAGTTTCCAAGGGTAAAAACAAACCAGAAAGCACTGGGGGCATTGCCAAAGCAGATTTGAGCTTGCTTCTCTCCTTGTGTTTATGCATTTTTGCTTTGTAAAAATTAAAAAGATAAAATGAATTCAGTCTCCATGTTCCACTAAAAGTGGTTGTTAAGGGACTCAGGAGGCAAATTTGCAATTGTGTGTTATGATGGTAGCATCTAGTTAAGTGAGCAAAATGGCTCCTCTGATTCCTTTAGCAGACTTCGTGGGTGGAGCTATTGAAGCCATGGATTCATTCCTAATATGTTGGAAGCTTCAGCAGAGGAAAGTTTGTTTGCTTGGTTTTTAACTTGGGCGTTTCTGAGTAACATGTATGAGGAAGTGCTAAAAGAAAAGGTAGGATGGAAAAGATGGTTACAAAATTCCTCAGAATTTGGCACAGAGACCTTGTATTTCAGAGAAACCATTTCTGCCATTTTCAAGCTGGCAAAAGTCAGTTTATGAATCTCAGTCTTTACATCAGCACAAGGGCAAAAATAATAAAGCCTCTACCTCAGTGGAAAGTGTCAGTGGCTCCATAAGCCAAACTGGTGATAATATGAAAAGTTTAAACATGACACATAGGTAGTGGCTTCTATTTGGGGAAAGGTGAGTTCTACAAATCAGAGTCAAGATGCAAAATGAATAATAAAATATATTCCCTGAGCTTCAAATGTTCTCACTCCAATTTCATTTAGAAATAAATAAATAAGACTTCTTTAAATGAAAATTAAAGGGAAATAGAAAGCTTGCCTCAAAATGTTACCTGGTTCCAATAATTCTATCCTGAGCATTTTCCCTATATATTAATTCAATATTTAGCCACATGGATTGGATTTTTGCTGAATTGGGGTCCTTAGACCTTTAGTCCCAAGTTTCAAGTCTCCAAGGCTTCCTCTCCAGCATTGAAATCCTAAAAAATATGTCTTGAAGGAATCTCTAAGTACTGGGGATGGGTAGGTTTATTTGTATTAAAATCATTTTGAGACAAAGAAAAATAAATATTGTCAATATTTATGCCAACATAAAATATATTATTATCTGGGACATTCAAGGTGGCTCAGTGGGTGAAAACACTATGACAATCCATCTACTTTAGCTCCAATATTCCCATGACCCACATGGAGGAAGGAGAAAACTGGCTCTCACAAGTTGTCTTCTGATCTTTACATATGCACTGTGGCATGAACATACCTCTGCATATGTATACATACATATACATTCAAATAAATTTAATATTTTCATTAATATTTTAAGACTAGTATATATGTCAAATTTATCTTCACATACCAGTTGTTTACTACCTATTCTCTGTCTCTGTCTTTGTCTCTGACTCTCTCTCTCTCTCCCTCCCTTTCTCAGTTTTTATGCTATTCACTACACTGTTGTGTATCTGATGGTAACACACATACAATATGCATATGCCATTTGTTTGAAGATTCAAATACTACTTTTGTTGGTGTCAGGAGCCTGAACCTATGACATCTGGCAGTATTTTCCCTGGGCCTAGATCAGAAGCTGTGCAGAATTATCAGCTCAGTGTTGTGAAGCATTCTGGGCAGTAAGCCTCTGGGTAGGCAAGACTGTAACCATCCAAGTTTCCAATGTTCACTCAGTTATTGTTTGCTTCTGCACTTAAATTGAGATAAATTATGAATGATGTGAGCCATGTTTATGCATCAAATATTTATAAGCCACCATTATTTTACAGGCTCCATTCTGGCTCAAGGGATAAAGAATAATGTTTACGATAACAAGAAGATCATATACTGATATGGAGGTCCACAAGAGAATTACAAACAAACAAATAAACGTTACATAATGAGTGCTTTGGAGCAAGGCAAAACAGTGTGAGCATATAGTCCTGGCATGAGAACTAACGTTCTGAGTGATGCCAGTCAGAGGTAGATAGAAAGGGGGGATCCTGAGGACAACAATTGGGAAAACAATAGAGAACATTCACACACACACACATTCACCAACCATCTCCTTTCACAAAAGACAGAAAGACTAAGGCACTTGTTGGTAATTCCTCCTTCCTGATAGACTAGTTAAAGAGAACATTCAGCTTCTGCAGAGCCAAAAATGGGAATGAGAGATGAGAGGCCAGGAGTGTTACACCATCTTATAGCCTGACATGTGAGAGGAAAAAGCAAGAATAGAAATGAGATTCTCACCTTCATAAAGACTGATGAGAATGAGACACTTGAAACAACAACAGTGTATGGCCCAAGCTGAGCATGGAGTCAATATAGTAGCGTCAAAAGTCCTAGAAATAATAAATCATGAGTGTTATTGAGTGCTCAGCCTGTGGCAGCATGATTCTAGGTACACTCTGATCATTCTCATTTTCTTTATTTGGTGCCCAGAAGGCATTGGTAATTATTTGAGTTGAGCCAATGAAGCTGCCCACATTTTGTCCATCCTCTTCAATCTAATAGGCTCTCTATTTGACAGATGGAAAAATAAATTTTATTATTAATATTTTATTACTATTGCTGTTGTCATTGTTCACTGTTTCTGAGATTAACTCCATTAAATTCAAGATATGATAAAGAAATATACAGTGATTATTTTTTCTGTAATGAGACTGAATTTGAAATGAGCTATTTTGCTTATCTTACAACAGTCCTCTTTGAGACGTGGACCTTATTCCAAAGCAATTGAAAGTCTTTCATGTCATGTTACATGCTTGTCTTTGGTCTGATGTTCATCAGTATTTTTCTTCTATAACCTGGATGAAGACAACACAATGGGCAAATGGGTAGATGATACAACAAAAAGAGGGAGATGAGCAAGTGTCATTCAAAAATTCTAAAGCATAGATCCTTTCAAAGTGACTTAACCCAGGTAGGTTATAAGCAAATTGGAGCCAAGCCATCCATGCTTACATATTCTCTTCCACTAGAAAATTATGGTCTAGTTATCAGCACTATGATAAACATTATGCTAAGTACAGAGACTCCAGAAATGAACTTAGCACATTATTCCTTCTTATTTTGTCAAGTCTACAACTTAATTCCCAGAAACCAGTCATCAACATTTAGGTAACTACCAACTACAGTAAGTGTTATAAGACAGAGTACAAAGTAGTTTAGGTAGGTGAGAATCAGCTCTTCCAATGATTTTGGCTTGGAGTCTTGGGAGAATTGGCATTGTGAAAAGGCAGATGTGAAAGCTGATGAAAGTCAATAGAGCTGTCCAGTCAAGGTTATTGCACATATCAGGGCTAGTTTGGCTTTGGTAAATGGCAAGTCAAGAGACTATGGAATAAAGGGTGTAAGTGACATAAGATGAGAAACAAGCATAGCAGATTGTACAGAATCTTGGTAAGGAAACTGAATTTTATTTCATATGACTAAATTGGTTACCTCCCTTTAGATTTAACACTTTCTTGCTCAAACACTAGATGAGAGAGAACTGGAATTGACCATAACTTCCTTAATGTCTTAATGACTGAATTGTGCAATAAATAAGCACAGCAAAATCAGTATTTGCCCTGGGGTGTGAGAACAGACTCACAAATGATTAACAGAGCTAGCTACATCATTCATTTAAAGGGAGGTAAGCATCCTGGTCCCCCTGTGGTACTCAGGGCACAATGGCAGCTCTGTGTTTAGGCATAAATATCATACTTCCTAAGTGGCACAAAGAAACTAAAGCCTAGATATATAGAAAACAGAAACCTGAAAGCTTTGTAAGTTAAAGTAACATGAAAGAATCAATGAAGGAAATATGACTGCTTAAACAAAAGAAAATTAGAGTTGATGGTTATACTCTTGCCCTTTACATGTGAAATGTGCTGCTATAGGGAAGGGAAATCATCAGATGAAAGGATATAATGATCCAGGAGGGGTGTCAGGCTCCAGTGTCTTCATCTCATTGAATCTATCTAACAATCCCTTTGAGGCAGAAAACATCTTCAGTTTCATTTTCATAAAAGTAAACTGGAACTCAGGAAAACTCATATATAAGTGTTCATAACTAGCTGGGGATGATTTGAACTCAGGGCAAAGCAGGTTCTTTCCTTTCCATTACACTTCCATCAAATAAGAGAAAGAAACATATCAAGTCCAGCGGACAGAGAAGTTACACAAAGGCAGAACTGATCTCTAGAACAGACTGAGCTTTCTGGGACATGTATGTTATATAGCAGTGGATATACACAGTCTCGTGCCAGAAGGTATGTGGTCCAAGGCTAACGGAACCTTGATGAAAGAGCTGTAATTTGTACCCCTGCTTGAGGATTGGGTTCAAATGTCTTTTTGAACATTAATTAATAATTAATTAACATTAATTAAGGTTTTCCAATTGTATTTTTGAATAGTTTCAGAACCTGCATGTGAAAAATGCATATAGACTAACAGTGCAAAAGTCAGAGTCTAGAAAAAACTATCTATCCTATTGATTTTGAGAAGGATGTCTAAGAAAGCAACTATATGGTAGAATATATTTCCTTTTATTCTGACCATTGCTGAAGAGCAAACCTTCACAAACAAAGCATAACAAGGCCATGGGTTCTTGACTTATCTATTCACTCCCTTGGTTAAAATCTGGTTTCAGTATTGTAGGTTAAGGAGTCTACAAACACTTCTTCACAACAAACTCATGTCCATTGTACTGATCCATCTAGCTCAAATAGAGGACAAAGCTTATTCTAAGCTTAGTCTGTGGAAAGAAACATGTAAGGAATCAATTTTTTTCTCTTTTTGAAGAAACAGAAACAGACACAGAAACTCAAGTCTTAAAACCTGACTCCCTTTCTTCCCAAACCTCAAGTCTCTGTGTCAATGTAGTGGAATGAATAAACACTTGAGGACTTTTGTCTTCCTTCAATATCCACTGCCTTATGCAAATAATTGAATCTCATTAAAGCGGGCAGTCTAATCTAGATTCAAATTCTAGGTGTTTTACTTATAGGACAATTTAAATAAGACAGATAATTGCACTAAACTTAAAGTACCTGTTCTGCAGAGTGGGGTACACTCACACAGCAGGATCATTAATCTCAGTGAATGATAACACTGAAGAAGCCTTTAAGGTGTTAGCTGTTGACAAAGCTACTCAGTGATTGGTTTTCCATACTTGTCAAGGTTGAAATTGTGTAAAATAAACATATGTGAAGTCTAATATATAGTGCAGAAAATAAAGTGCATTTCTTCCCTTCCTGTATAGCAATATCAGCTCTTAGCATAGAGCAAACATCAGACACATTGCCCTTTCTTTGACAAAGCTTCCTGTTCCTCATCTACATAAATATCATAAACCCTGAGCATATAAATATATATAATTTATGCCTGATCTTCAAAGTAAGTGAAATCTGCTAAGCCAAGGGTTACAGGGGCAGAGATAAAGTTCTAATTTGGTACCCATATGTCAGATAGCTTGATTCATTATGGAAAATGTCATCAGAATCCTGGGCTTTTATCTTTATTTGTATAAGGCAGGTACTACTAGACTGATAATAGTCCATGTCATATTGATGTTATGAGAATTAGAAAAGATAAACAATAAGAAAGCACTTAAAAAGGTTTCAGGTATCCATAAACTTCTTGCCTACATCAGCAGATTTTGTTTAAGTAGCTGTTTGTCATTATTTGAAAGCTCTCAACTATGACCTCTTGGTCAATGGACAAGCTGTACCATGCAATAGTAAGCATCTTCTATAAAGATCATTTGCTTGATGTTTCATCCTTAATCATCTCAGTAAAAAAGAGAAGGTGGTCTTCATCATGCTTACTCAACTCTGCTGGTATAGCACAAGAGACACTCTAAGTGGCCTGCAAAATGACAAAAATGTCTCTGTCCCAAGAAATGCTATTTACTGAAACAAAAAACATAGCATTATCCAGGTAAGGTATATAAGCATTTTACCCATACTCCCACACTTAAATATATTAGGTATTAGGCATAATGATGAATGCTAAAAACGACACAAGAAATAAACCCTGGAGAACCCAGCATTGAGAAGGAAAGCAGGATAAATACACTAGTACTCCAAGAACGGGATAGTGAGTGCACACCTTGGTTCCTTAGTCAACCAAAAGAAGCCCTCTCAGACATAACGTTTTTTGTTTGTTAAGACCATATGGCATACATTTGTTCCTCCAATATGTCAATTTAGAGACCTGTAACAACATTGTGGGTCAGTCAAACCACACCATAGGTTAGGTCACCTGCTTTCTCATAGTACAAGCCTTCTCCTTTCTTTTGGGCAATAAGAAGGTAAATGGGGTGAATTAGTTGGGGAGACAGAATAGCAGGAAAGAAAGTGAGAAGCTTTTCATGTGTTTGGACTCTACGTTCTACTGACAGACACAAGGACAGGTAGGGACATTACTAGGAGGAAAATTAAACAACCATTTATCAAGTACTTTCCCCTCATCTGTCGTCATCAGTTTAGAGAACCAGGAACACAAAGATACTGTCTAAACAAAGAATTCAAATTAATACCAAAAACTCTTTGGGAACTAAACTTCCTGTGGGACTGTAGTATACAAAATTAGGACAAAATATTTACAAAAAATTAATTAATTCCTGTCTACAATAAATGATCTAAGTGTAATAAAGAGTGTCTTAGTATAACAATTTGGGTTGGATAGACTTCTGAAGAAAGGAAATAACTAGATATCAACAAGAATTGTAGAGAATGGTAAACTACTGGAAAACCATAATAATCCTAAATTGTATATGTGAAGCAAAAGAGCCCCCAAATATAGAAGGCAGAAGCTGATGGCTCTAGAAGGGAAAAGGGAAGTACATTTGGAGACAACAAGATACTTTCTCACAGCTGACAGGAAAACTAGATTAAATTTACAGGGGTTAGAAGAGCTCAACAATGCAACAGCAAGATGGAACATTTCATATAAACTGTTTTTTTAAAGTGGCAATAAAACATGCAATGAGATGCCATCCTTCTCTTTGGGTAAGGCTTGGGGAACATTACAGAAGAAGACAAGGAAATATTTTTTAAAGCAGTCAAGCAAGCTATTTATTGGGGTAGAAATCAATAAAATTAATTTCCCTTGTTATTATTTCCTTATTATTGTACTATATCAGTAGAGTTGAATAGTCATAATGAAAGCCACTTTCTCATTTTTTACTGAGACCTTGAAAGACCAAAGACAAAAAAGACAGAAATCATCAGTATTAGAAATGTAGAGGGGTGACACTGAATCCTACAGTCATTTCAAGATTGATAAGGAGAAATAGAAGAACCTGTGCCATAAAGAAAGGAATCAGAGCAGTGTTGTTCAGTGGTCAAGGATCTGGGTAGGAAATGAGAAATTATGACTATGAATGATCTGTATGAAGAATGCTTGTATTGTGGCCCTTCAGTGTGCGTGTGTGTGTGTGTGTGTGTGTGTGTATACATGCTCATGTGTGTTCATATTCATGTGAAAGCCAGAGGGTGACATTGAGTCCCCTCAGTCTCTCTCTGCCTCGTTTTTGAGGGTTCTTAATAAACCTGGGCTCATAAATTCAGTTAGAGTGGTAGAGCAATGAGAACCAGAGATCCACCTGCTTCCACATTCTGAGGTTATAAATTAATGCTGTTGTGCCTGGCTTTTCATGTGACGGTTAGGAATAAGAACTCCAGTCTTCATGCCTGTGTGGCAAGTCTTCCACCAAATGAACCATTTCCCTAGCCCTTTGTTTTCTCAACAGCAGTAGTGATATATACACAAATCTGTATCTAATAAAATTTTAGAATTACAAAAGTGAGCACAAAACTGGAGGATATACCAATGTGTTTGGCATGCATACTGTCTCAGTTACCCAGGGCACTCTAGCACACTGTTGGACTAAGAAACTGCGATACCTTGAACACAAAATGTCAGTCATTTTTCTTCCATTTTTTTTTTCTTACTGTACAGATAATCAGACACTAGAAAACTAGAAATATGCTCATAGAAAACTTTTAAGCCTTCTTCTCTTATCTATAAGAATGACCACTGCTTTGTTGCAGACCTTCACTTCTAATAGACCTGACATCACAGACTGGACACAGCTTGGTTTATGTTCCATGTTTCCATTGAAATGACCTCTAGCAGTGTTTTCTTTCAAAGGAAAGTTCTGTCCTTGGCAGTCTTTTTTTATAAAATCCTTTTTAAGCTCCATTTTTTTTCCTGAAAAAAGTTATCTTCAGTCTTCCATATGACCTATTTAATCTAACACCTACCTGGTCCACCCAACATTCACCTCCACCACAAACTTCTGTACCCCATTCAAGTCAACCTCCTCATAATGCTATAGATGTTGCCCTCCGTTTCCTCATTATGTTCCTGATAGTTGTATTATATGTGTGTGTATGTATGATGTATGCATGTCTGTATATGTGCATTGCAGTTCTGTGCATATGCAGAGGGCAGAGATTGATGGGAGTGGCTTCTATACTCTGCACCTTACCTCTGAGACATGATCTCTCACTTCCTTTCAGCTAGACTGTCTGGCCATCATGATCACAGAGTCCCACTTTCCAGGCCCCGACACTGAGGTTACAGGTATGCACCATCATGCCTGCTTTATATGGACACTAGTGATCCCAACTCTGATTCTCATGCTTATGCATCAAACACTTTTACAAACCAAACCATCTCCCCAGGTCCTGTGCTTTATTTTCCATCTTTTTTACCTCTCAGAAAGTTCTTCTGAGATATGAAAGTACAGTGTACTGTGACTGGATATTTATGTCCCTCCCTTTCATATACAAGATGATTTCATTAGGAAGTGGGGCCTTTGGGAGGTGACTAGATCTTGTCAGGGGACTCAGAAATTGAATTAGTGCCCTCATTAAAGTCCCCAGCAGCTGGAGAGATGGCTCAGCCAATAAAAGCACTTTGTTCTTGCATAGGACTCACATTATGCAGCTCACACTCTGCCTGTAACTATTGATCCAGATGATCTGATGCTCTCCACTGTCCTCTACAGACACTTGCACACATGCTCTACATAAATACACTCATTTATACAATATTTAAAGAATTATCTTTAAAAGGCCCTAGTAAGATTCTCCCCCATGTGAGAACACAAGAAGATACCAACAGAGTCAAGAAATATATTCTTATCAGTTATGAAATCTTTAAGCCAATTTAATTTTGGACTTTCCAGTTTTCTGACATGTGAACAATACATTTTATGCTTCTCATCAGCACCAACTAGATGGGATTTTGTTACAGTAACCTGAAAGGGCAGGCCAAGTAAACCTGTACTGTGCCCAGACAGTGCCTGGCAGGGCCCTGAATTTTACATGAAATATAAATGCCACAGTTGGTCTTAAATTTTGTTTTTCATTGCTTCAGACTTCTTGGCAGGAACAAAATAAATGCTCAGTAAACAAAAGCTTCAGGGTGTGAAGATTATTCTCTCAATAACATGCCCTCAGCAAGTATATATTGTTTCTTCTTTTCTTCATCCCTTGAAACTGTAGATTCTCTGATTCATGATTCCTTTTGGGCTGCAAAATATGTTATCTCCAAACCTGAAGCATCTTTCTTCTCCTGACTCAGGGCAAGTCATTACTGCCTACATGTCACCATGAACTGACAACACATAACTGGTCTGCTTTGTCAGGACTGGTTGTGGCAATACCTTGCCTGATGAGCCCACAATAGCTGACATTTAAAATGAGCTTTAGGACCTGTTTACACTAATTACAAAACATCATTTTGTATGGGGAATGGAAGAATTAGGACAATGTGAGAAATCCCAGGAAGGAGGGCAGCTCTAAAAGTCTAGATGTTAGCATCTGTGCTCTGCAAATTGAGTTAAGTTGAAATATGAGTTCTGTTTGCCTGAGTCCAAAGCAAGGGTTGAAGACACAAGTATCACTGTAAAATATGGTGATGTGTCAGGGCTAACACAGCATGCAGAGAGGCCTCCAATACACTATGCAGCACACTGCTCTCCTTTATTCTTTTATTTAGTGTTTGGGGTAGTTGCCAATCTAATAATAAATTCTTCTTAGGTAGAGTGTACCAGATGGATACAAAACAGCATTTCTGATTAAAAAAATATATTATACATACATACATATATATATATATATATATATAT